>NC_092040.1:64356314-64724523 GCF_003086295.3 Arachis hypogaea | reverse complement strand
AACCGGCGTTCAAAATCACCCTCAGAATTCCCAGCGTTAAACGCCGGAACTGGCACAAGGATGGAGTTAAACGCCCAAACTGGCATAAAAGCTGGCGTTTAACTCCAAGAAGAGTCTCTACACGAAAATGCTTCAATGCTCAGCCCAAGCACACACCAAGTGGGCCCGAAAGTGGATTTTTATGTCATTTACTCATCTCTGTAAACCCTAGGCTACTAGTTCTCTATAAGTAGGACCTTTTACTATTGTATTGAGATATCTGGGTAGTTATCTTTGTTCTGATGCTATCTTAGATCATTGGGAGGCTGGCCATTCGGCCATGCCTAGACCTTGTTCTTATGTATTTTCAACGGTGGAGTTTCTACACACCATAGATTAAGGTGTGGAGCTCTACTGTACCTCGAGTATTAATGCAATTACTATTGTTCTTCTATTCAATTCTGCTTGTTCTTGTTCTAAGATATCACTTGTTCTTCAACTTGATGAATGTGATGATCCGTGACACTCATCATCATTCTCACCTATGAACGTGTGCCTGACAACCACCTCCGTTCTACCTTAGATTGGGTGAATATCTCTTGGATTCCTGATACACGATGCATGGTTGATCGCCTGACAACCGAGCGCTCGCCTGACAACCGAGCCAGCCATTCCGTGAGATCAGAGTCTTCGTGGTATAGGCTAGAACTGATGGCGGCATTCAAGAGAATCCGGAAGGTTTAACCTTGTCTGTGGTATTCTGAGTAGGATTCAATGATTGAATGACTGTGACGGGCTTCAAACTCCTGAGGGCGGGGCGTTAGTGACAGACGCAAAAGAATCACTGGATTCTATTCCGGCCTGATTGAGAACCGACAGATGGATAGCCGTGCCGTGACAGGGTGCGTTGAACATTTCCACTGAGAGGATGGGAGGTAGCCACTGACAACGGTGAAACCCTTGCATAAGCTTGCCATGGAAAGGAGTAAGAAGGATTGGATAAAGACAGTAGGAAAGCAGAGAGACGGAAGGGACCAAGCATCTTCATATGCTTATCTGAAATTCCTACCAATGAACTACATAAGTATCTCTATCTTTATCTTTATGTTTTATTCGTATATCACCCGTATCCATTTGAATTTGCCTGACTAAGATTTACAAGGTGACCATAGCTTGCTTCATACCAACAATCTCTGTGGGATCGACCCTTACTCGCGTAAGGTTTATTACTTGGACGACCCAGTACACTTGCTGGTTAGTTGTGCGAAGTTGTGATAAAGAAGTGAGATTACAATTGTGCGTACCATGTTGATGGCGCCATGGATGATCACAATTTCGTGCACCAAGTTTTTGGCGCCGTTGCCGGGGATTATTCGAGTATGGACAACTGACGGTTCATCTTGTTTCTTAGATTAGGTATTTTTTCTTCAGAGTTCTTAAGAATGAATTCTAGTGTTTCAAGGTGATGTTCTTATCATCACCAAAGCTGATTGATCTTCATTAATTTAGCTCTTGAATGCAATGTCCTGCTGAAGCTTGGCTGGCCATGTCTAATTTCTTTAGAATGAAGCTTTAGACTAGCATTGCAATGATTCCTGGAATTCTCATTAAGAATTTTGATACCTTTATTTTCTTTTCCACTTAATTTTCGAAAAAGCACAAAAAAAAAGTTTACAAAATCATAAAATCCAAAAATATTTCTTGTTTGAGTCTAGTGTCTCATTTTAAGTTTGGTGTCAATTGCATACATTCATTCATGTGTCTTAAGGATCTTCAAGTAATTCTTGATGATTTCTTACTCTGATCTTTGAATTCTTTTGACTTGAGTGTTTATGTGTCTCATATGCATTCTCATTAGTGTCAATAGTATACAAACTGCTAAGTTTGGTGTCTTGCATGCATTGTTATTTGATTTTAGTTGCATTTTGATTATTCCTCAATATCAAAAATCCAAAAATATTTTTAATTTGTGTCTTTTCAAGTCAATAATACAGAGAATTGGAGATTCAGAACATACAGCAAAGGAATTGCACAGAAAAAGCTGGGCATTCAAAATGCCCAGTGAAGAAGGACAGACTGGCGTTTAAACACCAGCCAGGGTGCCTGGCTGGGCGTTTAACGCCCAAAAGGGTAGAGTTTTGGGCGTTAAACGCCAGAATGTGCACCATTCTGGGCGTTTAACGCCAGGATGGCACAAGAGGGAAGATTCTGTTTTTAATTCAGATTTTTTTTTCAGGTTTTCAAAATTTTTCAAAATCAAATCTTTTTCAAATCATATCTTTTCAATCATGTGTTTTCAAAATCAATTTCTTTCCTTTTCCAAAGATACTTGCTATCAATTAATGATTTGATTCAACATTTCAAGTATGTTGCCTTTTCTGTTGAGAAAGGTTTAATGTTTGAATCATATCTTTTCTTGTTAGGCAAGTTATTAATTTTTAAAATCAAATCCTTTTTTTAAAATGTTTTTCAAATCATATCCTCTCAATCACATTTTTTTTAAACCAATCATATCTTCTTAACCACATCTTTTTCAAAATAGTTTTCAATCGTATCTTTTTAATTTCTAATTTCAAAATCTTTTTCAAAAATCACTTTACTTCTTTCTCACTTTTATTTTCGAAAATCAATTAGTGTTTTTCAAAATGTTTTCAAAATCTTTTACTTAATTTTCGAAAATTGCTTCCCCTCTTCTCACATCTTCCTATTTATGGACTAACACTATCCCTTAATGCAAAATTCGAACTCCATCTTCTTTGATAAGTTCAAATTTTCTACGTCTGCCTTCTATTTTTCTTTTCCTCTGACACTTCAAGGAATCTCTATACTGTGACATAGAGGATTCTATATTCTCTTGTTCTCTGCTCTTTTATATGAGCAGGAACAAAGACAAAAGCATTCTTGTTGAAGCTGACCCTGAACCTGAAAGGACCTTGAAGCGAAAATTAAGAGAAGCCAAGGCACAACTCTCTGTAGAGGACCTAACAGAAATCTTCAAAGAAGAAGAACCCATGGCAGCCGAAAACAACAACAATGCCAACAATGCAAGGAAGGTGCTGGGTGACTTTACTGCACCTACTCCCGACTTCTATGGGAGAAGCATCTCTATCCCTGCCATTGGAGCAAACAACTTTGAGCTTAAGCCTCAATTAGTTTCTCTAATGCAACAAAATTGCAAGTTCCATGGACTTCCATTGGAAGATCCTCATCAGTTCTTAGCTGAATTCTTGCAAATCTGTGACACTGTCAAGACTAATGGGGTTGACCCTGAGGTCTACAGACTTATGCTATTCCCTTTTGCTGTAAGAGACAGAGCTAGGACATGGTTGGACTCACAACCTAAAGAAAGCCTGAACTCTTGGGAAAAGCTAGTCAATGCCTTCTTGGCAAAGTTCTTTCCACCTCAAAAATTGAGTAAGCTTAGAGTGGAAGTCCAAACCTTCAGACAGAAGGAAGGAGAATCCCTCTATGAAGCTTGGGAAAGATACAAACAATTAATTAGAAAGTGTCCCTCTGATATGCTTTCTGAATGGAGCATCATAGGAATTTTCTATGATGGTCTCTCTGAACTATCCAAGATGTCTTTGGATAGCTCTGCTGGAGGATCTCTTCATCTGAAGAAGACGCCTACAGAAGCTCAAGAACTAATTGAAATGGTTGCAAATAACCAATTCATGTACACTTCTGAAAGGAATCCTGTGAACAATGGGACAAATCAGAAGAAAGGAGTTCTTGAGATTGATACTCTGAATGCCATACTGGCTCAGAACAAAATATTGACTCAGCAAGTCAATATGATTTCTCAAAGTCTGTCTGGAATGCAAAATGCACCAGGCAGTACTAAGGAAGCTTCATCTGAAGAAGAAGCTTATGATCCTGAGAACCCTTCAATAGAAGAGGTGAATTACATGGGAGAACCCTATGGAAACACCTATAATCCTTCATGGAGAAATCATCCAAATCTTTCATGGAAGGATCAACAAAGACCTCAACAAGGTTTCAACAATAATAATGGTGGAAGAAACAGGTTTAGCAATAGCAAGCCTTTTCCATCATCTTCTCAGCAACAGACAGAGAGTTCTAAGCAGAACACCTCTGACTTAGCAACCATGGTCTCTGATCTAATCAAAACCACTCAAAGTTTCATGACTGAAACAAGGTCCTCCATTAGAAACTTGGAGGGACAAGTGGGTCAGCTGAGCAAGAAAATTACTGAACTCCCTCCTAGTACTCTTCCAAGCAATACAGAAGAAAATCCAAAAGGAGAGTGCAAAGCCATCAACATGGCCGAATTTGGAGAGGAGAAAGAGGCAGTGAACGCCACTGAGGAGGACTTCAATGGACGTCCACTGGCCTCCAATGAGTTCCCTAATGAGGAACCATGGGAATCTGAGGCTCAAAATGAGACCATAGAGATTCCATTGGACTTACTTCTGCCATTCATGAGCTCTGATGAGTATTCTTCCTCTGAAGAGGATGAGTATGTCACTGAAGAGCAAGTTACTAAATACCTTGGAGCAATCATGAAGCTGAATGACAAGTTATTTGGTAATGAGACTTGGGAGGATGAACCCCCTTTGCTCACCAAAGAACTGGATGACTTGTCTAGGCAGAAATTACCTCAAAAGAGACAAAATCCTGGGAAGTTCTCAATACCTTGTACCATAGGCACCATGACCTTCAAGAAGGCCTTGTGTGACCTAGGGTCAAGTGTAAACCTCATGCCTCTCTCTGTAATGGAGAAGCTAGGGATCTTTGAGGTGCAAGCTGCAAAAATCTCACTAGAGATGGCAGACAACTCAAGAAAATAAGCTTATGGACTTGTAGAGGATGTTCTGGTAAAGGTTGAAGACCATTTCTTGAGACTGGGAAATGCATGGATGAATCCATCATCCTTGGCAGACCCTTCCTAGCCACAGCAAAGGCTGTGATTGATGCTGATAGAGGAGAATTGATCATTCAAGTGAATGGACAATCCTTTGTGTTTGAGGCTCAAGGATATCCCTCTGTCACCATGGAGAGGAAGCATGAAGAGCTTCTCTCAAAACAGAGCCAAACAGAGCCCCCACAGACAAACTCTAAGTTTGGTGTTGGGAGGCCACAACCAATTTCTAAGTTTGGTGTTGAACCCCCACATTCAAACTCTAAGTTTGGTGTTGGGAGGTTCCAACATTGCTCTGAGCACCTGTGAGGCTCCATGAGAGCCCACTGTCAAGCTACTAACATTAAAGAAGCGCTTGTTGGGAGGCAACCCAATGTTATATTTTATCTATTCTCTTTTGTTATTTTATGTTTTCTGTAGGTTGATGATCATGAGAAGTCACAAAATCAATTGAAAAAGCAAAAACAGAAAGAAAAATAGGAAGAAAAATAGCACACCCTGGAGGAGAACCTACTGGCGTTTAAACGCCAGTAAGGCTAGCAGATGGGCGTTTAACACCCAGTCTGGCACCATTCTGGGCGTTTAACGCCAGAAAGGGGCACCAGACTGGCGTTAAACGCCAGAAAAGGGCAAGCACTTGGCGTTAAACGCCAGAAATGGGCACCAGCCCGGCGTTTAACGCCAGAATTGGCTAAAAACGCATTTTTGCATGCCATTTGGTGCAGGGATGACTTTTCCTTGACACCTCAGGATCTGTGGACCCCACAGGATCCCCACCTACCCTACCACTCTCTCTCTTCTTCACCCATTCACCAATCACCTCAACACCTCTTCCCCAAAAACCCTTCACCTATCAAATCCCATCTTTCTCTTCACCACTCACATCTATCCTTCATAAAACCCCACCTACCTCACCCTTCAAATTCAAACCACTTTCCCTCCCAAACCCACCCATACATGACCGAACCATGAGCCCCCCCACTCCTATATAAACCAATCTTCACTCCTTCATTTTCACACAACCTAAACACCACTTCTCCCCCTTTTGGCCGAACACAAAGCCATTCCCTTCTTTCTCATTTCTTCTTCTTCTACTCTCTTCTTTCTTCTTTTGCTCGAGGACGAGCAAACCTTTTAAGTTTGGTGTGGTAAAAGCATTGCTTTTTGTTTTTCCATAACCATTTATGGCATCCAAGGCCGGAGAAACCTCTAGAAAGAGGAAAGGGAAGGCAAAAGCTTCTACCTCCGAGTCATGGGAGATGGAGAGATTCATCTCAAGGGTGCATCAAGACCACTTCTATGAAGTTGTGGCCTTGAAGAAGGTGATCCCCGAGGTCACTTGTTCACTCAAAAAGAGTGAATATCCGGAGATCCGACATGAGATCCGAAGAAGAGGTTGGGAAGTTCTTACCAACCCCATTCAACAAGTCAGAATCTTAATGGTTCAAGAGTTCTATGCCAATGCATGAATCACCAAGAACCATGATCAAAGTGTGAACCCGGATCCAAAGAATTGGCTTACTATGGTTCGGGGGAAATACTTGGATTTTAGTCCGGAAAATGTAAGGTTGGCATTCAACTTGCCCATGATGCAAGGAGATGAACATCCTTACACTAGAAGGGTCAACTTTGATGAAAGGTTGGACCAAGTCCTCATAGACATTTGTGAAGAGGGCGCCCAATGGAAGAGAGATTCAAGAGGAAAGCCGGTTCAATTGAGAAGGCATGACCTCAAGCCCGTGGCTAGGGGATGGTTGGAGTTCATCCAACGCTCAATCATTCCCACTAGCAACCGGTCCGAAGTTACTATAGACCGAGCTATCATGGTTCATAGCATCATGATTGGAGAAGAAATAGAAGTTCATGAAGTTATAGCTCAAGAACTTTATAAGGTGGCGGACAAGTCCTCTACCTTGGCAAGGTTAGCCTTTCCTCATCTCATTTGTCACCACTGTTATTCAGTTGGAGTTGACATAGAGGGAGACATACCCATTGATGAGGACAAGCCCATCACTAAGAAGAGGATGGAGCAAACAAGAGACCCCTCTCATCATCAAATCCCTGAGATGCCTCAAGGGATGCACTTTCCTCCACAAAACTATTGGGAGCAACTAAACACCTCCCTAGGAGAATTAAGTTCCAACATGGGACAACTAAGGGTGGAGCACCAAGAACACTCCGTCCTCCTCCATGAAATTAGAGAAGATCAAAGAAACATGAGAGAGGAGCAACAAAGACAAGGAAGAGATATTGAGGAGCTCAAGCACTCCATAGGATCTTCAAGAAGAAGAACAAGCCGCCATCACTAAGGTGGACCCGTTCTTTAATTTCCTTGTTCTTTATTTTTCTGTTTTTTCGAATTTTAGTGCTTATGTTTATCTATGTTTGTGTCTTGTGATCATTAGTGTCTTAGTGTCGATGCCTTAAAGTTATGAATGTCGTATGAATCCATCACCTCTCTTAAATAAAAAATGTTCTTAATTGAAAAAGAAAAGAATTGCATGAATTTTGAATTTTATAACAGTTTAATTATTTTGATGTGGTGGAAATACTTTTGTTCTCTGAATGTATGCTTAAACAGTGCATATATCTTTTGAATTTGTGGTTCATGAATGTTGGCTCTTGAAAGAATCATGAAAAAGGAGACATGTTACTGAGGATCTGAAAAATCATAAAAATGATTCTTGAAGCAAGAAAAAGCAGTGAATACAAAAAAAAAAGAAGGAGAAAAACAAAAAAATGGAAAAAAAACGAAAAAAAAGAAAGAAAAGAAAAGAGAGAAATAAAGTTGTGATCCAAGGCAAAAAAGAGTGTGCTTAAGAACCCTGGACACCTCTAATTGGGGACTCTAGCAAAGCTGAGTCACAATCTGAAAAGGTTCACCCAATTATGTGTCTGTGGCATGTATGTATCCGGTGGTAATACTGGAAGACAGAGTGCTTTGGGCCACGGCCAAGACTCAATAAGTAGCTGTGTTCAAGAAACATCATACTTAACTAGGAGAATCAATGACACTATCTGGATTCTGAGTTCCTAAAGAAGCCAATCATTCTGAATTTCAAAGGATAGAGTGAGATGCCAAAACTATTCAGAGGCAAAAAGCTAAAAGCCCCGCTCATCTAATTAATACTGATCTTCATAGATGTTTTTGGAATTCATTGTGTATTCTCTTCTTTTTATCTTATTTGATTTTCAGTTGCTTGAGGACAAGCAACAATTTAAGTTTGGTGTTGTGATGAGCGGATAATTTTTACGCTTTTTGGCATTATTTTTAGTATGTTTTTAGTATGATCTAGTTAGTTTTTAGTATATTTTTATTAGTTTTTAGTTAAAATTCACTTTTCTGGACTTTACTATGAGTTTGTGTTTTTTTCTGTGATTTCAGGTATTTTCTGGCTGAAATTGAGGGACCTGAGCAAAAATCTGATTCAGAGACTAAAAAGGACTGCAGATGCTGTTGGATTCTGACCTCCCTGCACTCGAAGTGGACTTTCTGGAGCTACAGAAGCCCAATTGGCGCGCTCTCAATGGCGTTGGAAAGTAGACATCCTGGGCTTTCCAGCAATATATGATAGTCCATACTTTGCTCAAGATTTGATGGACCAAACCGGCGTTCAAAATCACCCTCAGAATTCCCAGCGTTAAACGCCGGAACTGGCACAAGGATGGGAGTTAAACGCCCAAACTGTCATAAAAGCTGGCGTTTAACTCCAAGAAGAGTCTCTACACGAAAATGCTTCAATGCTCAGCCCAAGCACACACCAAGTGGGCCCGAAAGTGGATTTTTATGTCATTTACTCATCTCTGTAAACCCTAGGCTACTAGTTCTCTATAAGTAGGACCTTTTACTATTGTATTGAGATATCTGGGTAGTTATCTTTGTTCTGATGCTATCTTAGATCATTGGGAGGCTGGCCATTCGGCCATGCCTAGACCTTGTTCTTATGTATTTTCAACGGTGGAGTTTCTACACACCATAGATTAAGGTGTGGAGCTCTGCTGTACCTCGAGTATTAATGCAATTACTATTGTTCTTCTATTCAATTCCGCTTGTTCTTGTTCTAAGATATCACTTGTTCTTCAACTTGATGAATGTGATGATCCGTGACACTCATCATCATTCTCACCTATGAACGTGTGCCTGACAACCACCTCCGTTCTACCTTAGATTGGGTGAATATCTCTTGGATTCCTGATACACGATGCATGGTTGATCGCCTGACAACCGAGCGCTCGCCTGAAAACCGAGCCAGCCATTCCGTGAGATCAGAGTCTTCGTGGTATAGGCTAGAACTGATGGCGGCATTCAAGAGAATCCGGAAGGTCTAACCTTGTCTGTGGTATTCTGAGTAGGATTCAATGATTGAATGACTGTGATGAGCTTCAAACTCCTGAGGGCGGGGCGTTAGTGACAGACGCAAAAGAATCACTGGATTCTATTCCGGCCTGATTGAGAACCGACAGATGGATACCCGTGCCGTGACAGGGTGCGTTGAACATTTCCACTGAGAGGATGGGAGGTAGCCACTGACAACGGTGAAACCCTTGCATAAGCTTGCCATGGAAAGGAGTAAGAAGGATTGGATAAAGACAGTAGGAAAGCAGAGAGACGGAAGGGACCAAGCATCTTCATACGCTTATCTGAAATTCCTACCAATGAACTACATAATTATCTCTATCTTTATCTTTATGTTTTATTCGTATATCACCCGTATCCATTTGAATTTGCCTGACTAAGATTTACAAGGTGACCATAGCTTGCTTCATACCAACAATCTCTGTGGGATCGACCCTTACTCGCGTAAGGTTTATTACTTGGACGACCCAGTACACTTGCTGGTTAGTTGTGCGAAGTTGTGATAAAGAAGTGAGATTACAATTGTGCGTACCATGTTGATGGCGCCATTGATGATCACAATTTCGTGCACCACACATCAAGAATAGCTTTAAATCCAAAAACTCTCAACAGACCAAATCTCACTCATCATGTTAGGAAGGGATTTCTCACCTTATAGTTGCTGGAAATTAACGTTTCTTGGCCCTCAAGTCAAGTTAAGCATGATTCCTAAGGAAAAACATCAAGAAAACACATGTTTTGCATGGTTTTCCTTGAAAACCGAATTGAAGAGGGAGGGAGACAGCCATCTCACCTTATTTCCAGCCTTGATATGTTATATGGTTATGTAGAGGAAGAAGAGATGATCATTTTGGTGAAATAGGAGTTTTGATTTGAGTTTTAGTTCAGAAGAAATCAAGCTTTGAAGATTAAGTGTTCATGAAAGTTTCTCTCTTTTCTCTCTTGTTATTTTCGGCCAAAATGAAGAAATGAGACAGCCTTGGAGTGTCTTGGGGGTGTAGGGAGAGCTTTGATTGGTTGGCTTGGAGGTGGATTAAAATAATATTAAAATATCTCAGGTGTATAACTACTAAAACTATATGTATCGGAACACTTGTAAAAACATCTCTAAAAATTATTTTCTGAGCTACTAGCATAAATGACACTAGTAACATATTTAATATGAGAATATAACATGTATGATGAGGCATTAGCATTGCTAAATTCATCAAAGAGTGTTGGTGCTAAGCTGCACCAGTAAACTGTGAACCCAGTTAAACCGATTTCTTGTTTCTAACTAAAACAGACTAGGAAACTTATAATATCATTCAAGCATCTTCTAATACTAATATAATGATAGTATTATACTATTATCTCTCTTCTCTCATGAATCGTGTCCGATTCGTCAAACAAAGACTATTTACGAAAACTAGAATCAAAACTCCTAACCGATACGATTCAAAAACTAGGTTCTTCGCAATTGCATTGTCGGGCTTATCTCCACTAAGGTTCTGAGTTAAAGATAATATATGACAATGAGGATTGAGATGCTTGATGATATAGCAGAAATTCTCCCCTTAATGATCTTCTAGAGAAATTCATACATTCAGAAAAGATTTTGCGTACTCGAAAATCGGGGTTGTTACACCGTATATCTATTCATATGACTGAGAAGGAAGTTGAGACCCATTTGATTCATTATGGATTATGATATCTCTTATTCCTGATGAGTCTTCCCTTTCTGTCACTTATTCTTGCTTTAATTTACTGCTTCATTTAATTTTCCAGCACCCAATTCCCTTTAGATTTGATGCAATTTACGTTTCTTGCTCTTTAAGTTTCTGCAATTTACTTTTTGTAATTTAATTTCCCTGTAATTTACTTTCTGTTAGATCAATTCCATTCAATTCACTGTCAGCTTAACTAGACTAATCACCTAACTAAAGTTGCTTGATCCATCAATCCCTATGGGATCGACCTCACTCCTGTGAGTTATTACTACTTGATGCGACCCGGTACACTTGCCGGTAAGTTTGTGTGGAAATCAAATTTCCACACCATCAAGCCTCTGGACCACAAATGGAAGAGGAAAAAGCTTCTAGCACAACGGATTTAAGCTAAATCCAGAGTGTAATTGAAGAGATGTCTCGGCGATATATGAGGGCACAAGAACAACAACAAGAGCAATACTTGAGAGATTGGGAGCAGCAAGAGAATTGGTAGATGAAGATGATAGAGAAACAAGAAAATTTCCAACTCATAATGATGGATCAGAGTAGAGAATTCCAAGCAAGAATTTTGGATCGGCAAAGGGAACTATCTGCTCACATCCAAGAATCATTTGATAAATTGTTCCAATAACAAGCCAAGCAAGAGAAGTTCTTCCAAAATCTCTATCAATGGAAGAATATATTACACACTACTGAAGAGCATAGGTATCTAGATCGAATAGAGTATGACATAGAGACTCAGGCAAAGCTCAATTACATGGTTTGTGCCATGCCAGTGATCAACCGAGAGATTAAACCATTTGTTGAATGTCATGAATTAGTCAACCATCAAAATGAAAGAGTTAAGAGAAATGTAGATAGAATGGAGCAGAGGTTGAAGGAGGCTGGACTCTAGGATCAGATAGACCAATCTTGGGATTGGAGATGCCTGCTGAGGAACAACAAGAAACAAGAAAGAAGAAAAAGAAGGAGCCAAAGAAGAAAGGAGAATCCAGCAAAGGAAAAGAACACAAAAACTAGAGGTGGTGGAGTTTCTTTCGTAATCTTAGTCAATAAGGAAAATTGAATTTCTTTTTCACGTAATTTACTACCGGCAAGTGCACCGGGGTCGCATCAAGTAATAAAACTCACTTAGAGTGAGGTCAATCCCACGAGGATTAAAGGATTAAGCAATCAACAGTTAGTTGATTATTCTAGTTAGACAATCATTTCAGAATGATAAGTAATAGGAAATATAAGTGGCTAGAAATTAAAAGAAAGCAATAAAGTGTAGGACAAGTAAATGACGTAAAAAGAAAGTGCTGGAAAATAAATTGCAAGGACTAGAAAAGTACAAGAAAGTAAAGTGCAGGAAAGTAAATTGCTAGAAAGTAAATAACGGAAAGTAAGGATGGAAAGTTGGTGCACGAAATTCTGATCTCAATGGTCCCAACAACTTGGTATGCATAATTGTAATCTCAACTCTTTTTTACAACTTCGCACAACTAACCAACAAGTGCACTGGGTCGTCCAAGTAATAAACCTTACGTGAGTAAGGGTCGATCCCACGGAGATTGTTGGCTTGAAGCAAGCTATGGTCACCTTGTAAATTTCAATCAGGTGGATTCAAATGGTTATGGAGTTTTAATAATTTAAAAGATAAATAAGCATAAAATAAAGATAGAGATACTTATGTAATTCATTGGTAGGAATTTCAAATAATCGTATGGAGATGCGTTGTTCCTTCTGAATCTCTGCTTTCCTATTGCCTTCATCTAATCCTTCATACTCCTTTCAATGGCAAGCTGTATGTTGGGGATCACCGTTGTCAATGGCTACCTCCTGTCCTCTCAGTGAAAATGGTCCTCTACGGTTTCTGTACGGTTAATCAACTGTCGGATTTCTCTTCTCGGATGAAAAATACCAGGCACAGCTACCGCATGGCTAATTAGCTGTTGGTTCTCAATCGTGTCAGAATAGGATCCAATGATCCTTTTGCGTCTGTCACTATGGCCCACAGTCGCCAGTTTAAAGCTCGTTACAGTCATCCCTTCCCAGATCCTACTCGTAATACCACAGACAAGGTTTAGACTTTCCGGATATCAGGAATGCTGCCAATTGATTCTAGCCTATACCATGAAGATTCTAATCTTGGATTCAGATGCCCCATCGTCAGAGGGGAGTCGATATGAATCGTTGATTAGAAACCCAAGATATATACATTCAAGCTTGTTTTCATGTAGAACGGAAGTGGTTGTCAATCACGAGTTCATGAGTGAGAATGGTGATGAGTGTCTCTGGTGCACGAATTTATAATCCGTACAACTAACCAGCAAGTGCACTAGGTCGTCCAAGTAATACCTTACGTGAGTAAGGGTCGATCCCACGGAGATTATTGGTTTGAAGCAAGCTATGTTTATTTTATTATTCTTAGTCAGGATGTCAATTAAAGTTATCAGTTGGAATTATTAGAAAAATAAAAGAGCGAGAATTAATTACTTATAATGCAGTAATGGGGAATATGTTGGAGTTTTGGAGATGCTTTATTCTCTGAATTTCTGCAATTAATATTTAACTCAATTGTTTGTAAAGCCCGTCTACGGCAAGCTGTATGTAGGGTGTCACCATTGTCAGTGGCTACTTCCCATCCTCTCAGTGAAAACATTCCAGATGCTCTGTCACAGCACGGCTAATCAGCTGTCGGTTCTCGATCATGTTGGAATAGGATCCATTGATCCTTTTGCGCTTGTCATCACGCCCAGCAATCGCGAGTTTGAAGCTCGTCACAGCCATTCAATCCTTGAATCCTACTCGGAATACCACAGACAAGGTTTAGACTTTTCGGATCCTCATGAATGCCGCCATCTATCTAGCTTATACCACGAAGATTCTGTTAAGGAAGCTAAGAGATGCTCATTCATTCTGATATAGAACGGAGGTGTTTGTCAAGCACACGTTCATGGGTTGAGGAAGGTGATGAGTGTCACGGATGTCTATCTTCGCACAAAGTATGGACTATTATATATTGCTGGAAAGCCCTGGATATCTACTTTCCAACGCCATTGAGAGAGCGCCAATTGGACTCCTGTAGCTCCAAAAAATCCATTCCGAGTGCAGGGAGGTCAGGATCGAATAGCATCAGCAGTCCTTTTTCAGCCTAACTCAGATTTTTGCTCAGCTCCCTCAATTTCAGCCAAAAATTACCTGAAATCACAGAAAAACATAAAAACTCATAGTAAAGTCCATAAATATGATTTTTGCCTAAAAAATAATGATATTCTACTAAAAACTAATTAAAACATACTAAAATCTACATGAAATTACCCCCAAAAAGCGTATAAAATATCCGCTCATCACAACACGAAACTTAAACTGTTTCTTGTCCTCAAGCAACTAGATAAATAAAATAGGATTTAACAGAAATTAAGAAGTAATAAAATTTTAGAGTTTTAAATGAGGTTCAGATTCTTATTAGATGAGCGGGGCTTGTAGCTTTTTGTTTCTGAATAGTTTTGGCATCTCCCTCTATCCTTTGAAATTCAGAATGATTGGCATCCATAGGAACTCAAAATTCATATAGTATTATTGATTCTCCTAGTGTAGTATGTTGATTCTTGAACACAGTTACTTTATGAGTCTTAGCCGTGGCCCTAAGCACTTTATTTTCCAGTATTACCACCGGATACATAAATGCCACAGACACATGACTGGGTGAACCTTTTCAGATTGTGACTCAGCTTTGCTAAAGTCCCCAGTTAGAGGTGTCCAGAGCTCTTAAGCACACTCTTTTTGCCTTGGATCACGACTTTAACCACTCAGTCTCAAGTTTTTCACTTGGACCTGCATGCCACAAGCACATGGTTAGGGACAGCTTGATTTAGCCGCTTAGGCCTGGAACTATTTCCTTAGGCCCTCCTATCCACTGATGCTCAAAGCCTTGGATCCTTTTCACCCTTGCCTTTTGGTTTTAAGGGCTGTTGGCTTTTATTCCCTTTTCTTGATCCAATGATTTCTTGTAAATTTTTTTTGACTGCTTTTTCTTGCTTCAAGAATCAATTTCATTATTTTTCAGATCATCAATAATATTTTTCGTATTCCTCATTCTTTCAGGAGCCAATATTCATAAAATTTAGGATAAAATTATGCACTGTTCAAGCATTCATTCAGAGAACAAAAAGTGTTGCCACCACATATAGTTAATTATAATTTTTATTATTAAGAACTCAAAAAAATAAATTACTTCTTTATTCTAATTATCTACTATTTTATTCATGCCTGATGATGATGAGAAAAATAAATTATAACTTAATTGGAAATAAAACCAGAAGAGATATACTAATTACTACTATTACTACTATATATCTCCTAAGGTAAATTTCTATAATAACACTATCACAGAGTTAAAGCTAAAATTAGAACTCAACAACCTGTGTTTTGAGAAGTAGATGTTCCTCTAGTCTGTGGGGTGCTTTTCAAGGATTAATTTTTGGCGCTTCAGTTCCCTTAAATCATGCCCTTGCTCTTCCTGTTCCTTAAGCAGTTTGCAAAGCATGCTGCTTTGATTGTTCTGTTCTTCCTTTATTTGGTTCATAGCTTCTTGCAATTTGGAAATAGATGCCTCAAGATGTTCCCAATATTCGAATTGAGGAAGTTCTGGGAGGACTTCTTGTGCTCTCCTCTTGATTGGATCATCCTGCAGCTGTTGTCTGTCCATTGATATTCTAGTGATTGGCCTTTCAACTGAGATATACTCTGTTATTCCCATCTTCACTCCGGCATCTCTGCAGAGCATAGAAATTAAGCTTGGATAGGCCAATCTGGCGTCCTTGGAATTCTTGTTTGCTATTTTGTATAGTTCACACGAGATCAGTTGATGAACTTCTACTTCTTTTCCCAACATGATGCAGTGAATCATCACTGCTCTTTTAACAGTAACTTCAGAACGGTTGCTGGTGGGTAATATGGAACGCCCAATGAAATCCAGCTAGCCTCTGGCTACTGGTTTGAGATCTTCTCTTTTGAGTTGATTTGGGATGCCAGTCGTGCTGGTGGTCCACCTGGCTTCGGGGATGCATATATCCTCTAGAATCTTGTCCAGACCTTTATTTACCCTCATCATTCTCCTATTAAAGGAGTATGGGTCATCTTTCAGTTGAGGGAGCTTAAAGATCTCCCTGATTTTGTCAGGATGGGTATGAACAATCTTTCCTCTGACTAAGGTCCGATGGTCATAGAGAGCAGCTCCAATTATTCTTTGCCTGTCTGTCTGCCATAGATTAGCATAGAACTCCTGAACCATGTTCCTTCCCACTTTTGTTTCAGGATTGGCTAGGATTTCCCAGTTCCTGTTTCGAATTTGCTCTTGGATCTCCGGATATTCATCTTCCTTCAGGTCAAATTTGACTTCTAGGATCACTGATCTGTGACTCATTATTTTGTAGTAGTGGTCTGAATGTTCTTTAGTTAAGAACTTCCCTTGATTCCAAAGTGGCTTTGGAATATTCTCTTTCTTGCCTCTTGGGTTGGGTTGTTTTCCTTTAGGGGCCATGATCAAAGTGAGAATGTTTTTGTGATCACGGATAAGCACACCAAACTTAGAGGTTTGCTTGTCCTCAAGCAAAAGAAAAGAGAGAAGAGGAATAGGAGGAGAGCAAGTGTGGAATGGTGGATGATGAGAGGAGCGCCGAGAGTAGATATAAAGGGAGGGGGTGGGTATTCGAAAATAAGAAAAAGATATAAGATAAAAGATATGATTTATAAAAGATAAATATGACAAGAAAAGGATATAATTTAAAAAGATATGAATACTATTTGAAAATAAATTTGAAATTTATAATTTGAAAAAGATTATAAAAGATAATTAAATTCGAAAAGAGCTTGGAAAAAGAGTTGGATTGGATTGAAAATCAATTGTCTTTATGGATTAAGATGCATGTAAAATCTTTGAAGTAGGGATTTCAGAAATTAGAGATTTTAGAAATTAGGATTAAAATTTTTGAATTTGAAGGATGATATTTGAAAACATGTTTATGCAAGAAATTATAAATTAAAACATAAAAATTAGAAAATTTTTGAAGAAAAACGAATTTTTACCTCCTCCCCATCATCCTGGCGTTAAACGCCCAAACGCTGCATGTTTTGGGCGTTTAACGCCCAATTGATGCTTCTCCTGGGCGTTCAACGCCCATTTGTTGCTTCTTGCTGGCGTTGAATGCCAGGAAGTCCTTTGTCACTGGGCGTTTTTCTGAACGCCCAGGATGCTATGATTCTGGCGTTAAACGCCCAGAAGGAGCTTCTTGAGCTTCTTTCTGGCGTTCAATGCCCAGTGGATGCTCCTGTTGGGCGTTCAACGCCCAAAATGTTTCTCACTGGCTTTTCCACGGTAGTGAGCATCCAAATTCCCCTGTAACTCTGTGAACTCAAACAAATGCTATTTTACCTATTGAAAATACTTGACACATACCTGTAAAAAAAGGAAATTTATTTAATTAGTGAATAAATTTTGTAAATGGCTGGGTTGCCTCCCAGCAAGCGCTTCTTTATTGTCTTTAGCTGGACTATTACTGAGCTCTAATCAAGTCTCAGTTTTGAGCATTCTTGCTCAAAATTACTTTCAAGATAATGTTTAATTCTCTGTCCATTAACAATGAACTTTTTGTTAGAGTCATTATCCTGAAGCTCTACGTATCCATATGGTGATACACTTGTAATCACATATGGACCTCTCCACCAGGACTTTAATTTCCCGGGAAATAATTTGAGCCTAGAATTGAATAGCAGAACTTTCTGCCCCAACTCAAAGACTCTGGATGACAGTTTCTTATCATGCCATCTTTTTGCTTTCTCTTTGTAAATTTTTGCATTTTCGAAAGCATTGAGTCTAAATTCCTCTAGCTCATTTAACTGGAGCAATCATTTTTCTCCATCTAACTTGGCATCAAGGTTCAGGAATCTGGTTGCCCAGTAGGCCTTATGTTCCAGTTCCACTGGCAAGTGGCATGCCTTTCCATACACAAGCTGGTATGGAGAGGTCCCTATAGGGGTCTTGAATGCTGTTCTGTATGCCCACAGAGCATCATCCAAGCTCCTTGCCCAATCCCTTCTACGGTTAATTACAGTCCGTTCCAGGATTCTTTTGAGTTCTCTATTTGAGACTTCAGCTTGCCCATTAGTCTGTGGATGGTGTGGAGTGGCTACCCTGTGGCTAACTCCATAATGAACCAAAGCAGAGTAAAGCTGTTTATTGCAGAAATGAGTGCCCCATCACTGATTAATACTCTAGGGGTACCAAATCTGCTGAAGATATGTTTCTGGAGGAATTTTAACACTGTTTTAGTGTCATTAGTGGGTGTTGCAATAGCCTCCAACCATTTGGATACATAATCCATTGCCACCAGAATATAAGTGTTTGAGTTTGATGGTGGGAAAGGTCCCATAAAGTCAATACCCCATACATCAAATAACTCAATCTCCAAGATCCCTTGTTGAGGCATGGCATAACTGTGAGGCAGATTGCCAGATCTTTGGCAACTGTCACAATTAAGTACAAACGCTCGGGAATCTTTATAGAGAGTAGGCTAGTAGAAGCCACATTGGAGGACTCTTGTGGCTGTTCACTCACTTCCAAAATGTCCTCCATACTGTGATCCATGGCAGTGCCATAGAATCTTCTGCGCTTCTTCCTTAGGCACACATCTACGGATTACTCCGTCTGCACATCTCTTGAAGAGATATGGTTCATCCCAAAGATAGTACTTTGCATCTGTGATCAATTTCTTGGATTGCAGCCTACTGTACTCTTTGGGTATGAATCTCACTGTCTTGTAGTTTGCAATATCTGCAAACCATGGCACTTCCTGGATGGCAAAGAGTTGCTCATCCGTAAAGGTTTCAGAGATCTCAGTGAGAGGGAGGGACGCCCCTTCTACTGGTTCTATTCGGGACAGGTGATCTGCTACTTGGTTTTCTGTCCCTTTTCTGTCTCTTATTTCTATATCAAACTCTTGCAGAAGCAACACCCATCTTATAAGTCTGGGTTTTGAATCCTGCTTTGTGAGTAGATATTTAAGAGCAGCATGATCAGTGTACACAATCACTTTTGATCCTACTAAATAGGATCTGAATTTGTCAATGGCGTAAACTACTGCAAGTAGCTCTTTTTCTGTGGTTGTGTAATTCTTCTGTGCATCATTTAGAACACGGCTGGCATAGTAAATGACGTGCAGAAGCTTGTCATGCCTTTGTCCCAACACTGCACCAATGGCATGGTCACTGGCATCACACATCAATTCAAATGGTAATGTCCAGTCTGGTGCAGAGATGATTGGTGCTACGACCAATTTAGCTTTCAGAGTCTCAAATGCCTGCAGACACTCTTTATCAAAGATAAATGGCGTGTCAGCAGCTAGCAGGTTGCTTAGAGGTTTGGCGATTTTTGAAAAATCCTTTATAAACCTCCTATAGAATCCTGCATGCCCCAGAAAGCTTCTGATTGCCTTAACATTGGCAGGTGGTGGTAATTTTTCAATTACCTCCACCTTAGCTTGATCCACCTCTATTCCCTTGTTCGAGATTTTGTGCCCAAGAACAATTCCTTCAGTCACCATAAAGTGACATTTTTTCCAGTTTAAAACCTGGTTAGTCTCTTGGTATCTCTTTAGAACAAGTGCTAAATGGTCAAGACAGGAGCTGAATGAGTCTCCAAATACTGAAAAGTCATCCATGAAGACTTCCAGAAATTTTTCCACCATATTAGAGAAAATTGAGAGCATGCACCTCTGAAGGGTTGTAGGTGCATTGCACAGGCCAAATGGCATCCTTCTGTATGCAAATACTCCAGATGGACATGTGAATGCCATTTTCTCTTGATCTTTTGGATCTACTTGGTGCACGAATTTGTGATTCGCACAACTAACCAGCAAGTGCACTGGGTCGTCCAAGTAATACCTTACGTGAGTAAGGGTCGATCCCACGGAGATTATTGGTTTGAAGCAATCAATGTTTATTTTATTAATCTTAGTCAGGAGGTCAATAAGGTTATTTGGATTTAATTGTAAGAAGTCAAACTATTTAGAATTATTAGAAAAATAATAGAGAATAATAGCGTTACTTGTTGTGCAGTAATGGGGAATATGTTGGAGTTTTGGAGATGCTTTGTCCTTTGACTTCAACTCTTCCTTGAAATCCTTCAACACACGCAAGGCTCCTTCCATGGCAAGCTCTATGTAGGGTGTCACCGTTGTCAGTGGCTACTTCCCATCCTCTCAGTGAAAACGTTCCTATGCTCTGTCACAGCACGGCTAATCATCTGTCGGTTCTCAATCAGGTTGGAGTAGAATCCATTGATTCTTTTGCGTCTGTCACTAATGCCCAGCCTTCAGGAGTTTGAAGCTCGTCACCGTCATTCAATCCCAGAATCCTACTCGGAATACCACAGACAAGGTTTAGACTTTCCGGATCCTCATGAATGCCGCCATCAATCCAGCTTATACCAAGAAGATTCTGATTAAGGAATCTAAGAGATACTCATTCAATCTGATGTAGAACGGAGGTGGTTGTCAGGCACACGTTCATGGATTGAGGAAGGTGATGAGTGTCACGGATCATCACCTTCTCCATAATTAAGCGCGAATAAACATCTTAGATAAGAACAAGCGTGTTTGAATGGAAAACAAAGGGATTGTATTAAATCATCGAGACGTTGCAGAGCTCCTCACCCCCAACAATGGAGTTTAGAGACTCATGCCGTCAAAAAGTATGTAATTCGGATCTGAAAATGTCATGAGGTCCAAGAATAGTCTCTAAAAGTTGTTTAAATAGTAAACTAGAAACCTAGGTTTACAGAAAATGAGTAAACTAAGATAACGGGTGCAGAAATCCACTTCTGGGGCCCACTTGGTGTGTGCTGGGGCTGGGACTAAAGCTTTCCACGAGTTAAGGCTTTTCTTGGAGTTGAACTCCAAGTTATGACGTGTTTTGGGCGTTGAACTCCGGATCATGACGTGTTTCTGGCGTTTAACTCCAGACAGCAGCATGTACTTGGCGTTCAACGCCAAGTTACGTCGTCTATCCTCGTGCAAAGTATGGACTATTATATATTGCTGGAAAGCCCTGGATGTCTACTTTCCAACGCCATTGAGAGCGCGCCAATTGGACTCCTGTAGCTCCAGAAAATTCATTTCGAGTGCAGGGAGGTCAGGATCCAACAGCATCAGCAGTCCTTTTTCAGCCTAACTCATATTTTTGCTCAGCTCCGTCAATTTCAGCCAGAAAATACCTGAAATCACAGAAAAACACACAAGCTCATAGTAAAGTCCAGAAATATGATTTTTGCCTAAAAACTAATATTATTCTACTAAAAACTAATTAAAATTTGCTAAAATCTACATGAAATTACCCCCAAAAAGCGTATAAAATATCTGCTCATCACAACACCAAACTTAAACTGTTGTTTGTCCTCAAGCAACTAGATGAATAAAATAGGTTTTAACAGAAATTAAGAAGTAATAATATTTTAGAGGTTTAAATGAAGTTCAGATTCTTATTAGATAAGCGGGGCTTGTAGCTTTTTGTTTCTGAACAGTTTTGGCATCTCCCTGTATCTTTTGAATTTCAGAATGATTGGCATCCTTAGGAACTTAGAATTCAGATAGTATTATTGACTCTCCTAGTGTAGTATGTTGATTCTTGAACACAGTTATTTTATGAGTCTTGGCCGTGGCCCTAAGCACTTTGTTTTCCAGTATTACCACCAGATACATAAATGCCACAGACACATGACTAGGTGAACCTTTTCAGATTGTGACTTAGCTTTGCTAAAGTCCCCAGTCAGAGGTATCCAGAGCTCTTAAGCACACTCTGTTTGCCTTGGATCACGACTTTAACCACTCAGTCTCAAGTTTGTAACTTGGACCTGCATGCCACAAGCACATGGTTAGGGACAGCTTGGTTTAGCCGCTTAGGCCTGGATTTTATTTCCTTGGGCCCTCCTATCCATTGATGCTCAAAGCCTTGGATCCTTTTTACCCTTGCCTAGGGCTCATGGCTTTTTCTATTGCTCCTGCTTTCTCTTCTTTTTTTTTTTGACTGCTTTTTCTTGCTTCAAGAATCAATTTCATGATTTTTCAGATCATCAATAATATTTTTCGTGTTCCTCATTCTTTCAGGAGCCAATTATTCATCAAATTCAAAGTACAAATTATGCACTGTTCAAGCATTCATTCAGAGAACAAAAAGTATTGCCACCACACATAATTAATTATAATTTTTATTATTGAGAAATCGAAAATTATAGATTACTTCTTTATTCTAAAAAATTTACTACTTTATTCATGCCTGATGATGATGAGAAAAATAAATTATAGCTTAATTGGAAATAAAATCAAAATAAACATACTAATTACTACTAAATATCTCCTAAGGTGAATTTTTATAATAATACTATCACTAAGCTAAAGCAGAAAAATTGGAATTCAGCAACCTGTTGTTTTGAGGAGTAGACGTTCCTCTAATCTGTGGGGTGTTGTTCAAGGATTAATTTTTGGCGCTTCAGCTCCCTTAGATCACGCCCTTGCTCTTCCTGTTCCTTGAGCAGTTTGCAAAGCATGCTACTTTGATTATTCTGTTCTTCCTTTATTTGGTCCATAGCTTCTTGCAATCTGGAAATAGAAGCCTCAAGATGTTCCCAATATTCGAATTGAGGCAGTTCTGGGAGGGCTTCTTGTGCTCTCCTCTTGGTTGGATCATCTTGTTGCTGTTGTCTGACCATTGATATTCCAGTAATGGGCTTTTCAATTAGGATATATTCTGTTATTCCCATCTTAACTCCAGCATCTTTGCAGAGCATAGAAATTAGGCTTGGATAAGCCAATCTGGCGTCCTTAGAGTTCCTGTTTGCTATTTTGTATAGCTCACATGAGATCAGCTGATGGACTTCTACTTCTTTTCCCAACATGATGCAGTGAATCATTACTGCTCTTTTAATAGTGACTTCAGAACGGTTGCTGGTGGGCAATATGGAACGCCCTATGAAATCTAGCCAACCTCTGGCTACTGGTTTTAGATCTTCCCTTTTGAGTTGAACTGGGATGCCAGTCGTGCTGGTGGTCCACTTGGCTCCAGGTATGCATATATCCTCCAGAATCTTGTCCAGCCCTTTATTGACCCTCATCATTCTCTTATTAAAGGAGTCTGGGTTATCCTTCAGTTGGGGAAGCTTAAATATCTCCCTGATCTTGTCAGAATTGGTATGAATGATCTTTCCTCTGACTACGGTCCGATGGTCAAAGAGAGCAGCTCCAATTATTCTTTGCCTGTCTGTCTGCCATAGATTAGCATAGAATTCCAGAACCATGTTCCTTCCCACTTTCGTTTCAGGATTGGCCAGAATTTCCCAATTCTTGTTTCGAATTTGTTCTTGGATCTCCGGATATTCATCTTCTTTCAGATCAAATCTGACTTCCGGGATCACTGATCTGTGACTCATTATCTTGTAGTAATGGTCTGAATGTTCTTTAGTTAAGAACTTCCCTTGATTCCAAAGTAGAGCCATGATCTTTAGTGGGTATGTTTTTGTGATCACGGATAAACACACCAAACTTAGAGCTTTGCTTGTCCTCAAGCAAAAGAGAAGAAAGAAGAGGGATAAGAGGAGAGCAAGTGTGGAATGGTGATGATGAGAGGGGCGCCGAATTCAATATATAGGGAGGGGGTGGGAGATTTTTGAAAATAAGAAAGAGATAAGATAGAAGATATGATTTATAAAAGATAGATATGATAAGAAAAAGATATAGTTTAAAAAGAGAAAGATATGAATAATAATTTAAAAGATAAATCTGAAAAGTTTTTTTTTTTTGAAAAAGATTTTAAAAAGATAATTGAGTTTTGAAAACAACTTGAAAGAGTTGGATTGGATTAGAAAACAATTTGGCTTTATGGATTAAGATATATTTAAAATTTTGAAACATGGATTTTTAGAAATTAGGGATTTTAGAAATTAGGATTAAGATGATATTTTGAAACATGTTTATGCAAGAAATCCTGAGATGAAACATAAAAATTTTGAAAAATTAGGATTAAAAACGAAATTTTTTTTTTACCTCCTCCCACCATCCTGGCGTTAAACGCCCAAACGATGCATGTTTTGGGCGTTTAACACCCAATTGTTGCTTCTCCTGGGCGTTCAACGCCCAGCTGATGCTTCTTTCTGGCGTTGAACGCCAGGAAGTCCTTTGTCACTGGGCGTTTTTCTGAACGCCCAGGATGCTAGCAGACTGGCGTTAAACGCCCAGAAGGTGCTTCTTTCTGGCGTTTAACGCCCAGAAGATGCTCCTTTCTGGCGTTTAACGCCCAGATGGCTACCCTTACTGGCGTTAAACGTCCAGTGGGTGCTTCCTTTGGGCGTTCAACGCCCAAAGTGTTTCTTACTGGCTTTCTCATGCCAGTGAGCTTCCAAATTTCTCTGTAACTCTGTGACTTCAACCAATTGCTATTTCACCTTTGAAGATACTTGGACTCATACCTGTAAAAAAAGAAAATTTATTTAATTAGTAAATAAACTTTGTAAATGGCTGGGTTGCCTCCCAGCAAGCGCTTCTTTATTGTCTTTAGCTGGACTACCACTGAGCTCTAATCAAGTCTCAGTTTTGAGCAATCTTGCTCGAAGTTGCCTTCAAGATAATGTTTAACTCTCTGTCCATTAACAATGAACTTTTTGTTAGATTCATTATCCTGAAGCTCTACGTATCCATATGGTGACACACTTGTAATTACATATAGACCTCTCCACCGGGATTTTAATTTCCCAGGGAATAATTTGAGCCTAGAATTGAATAGCAGAACTTTCTGCCCTGGCTCAAAGACTCTGGATGACAATTTCTTATCATGCCATCTTTTTGCTTTCTCTTTGTAAATTTTTGCATTCTCGAAAGCATTGAGTCTAAATTCCTCTAGCTCATTTAACTGGAGCAATCGTTTTTCTCCAGCTAACTTGGCATCAAGGTTTAGGAATCTGGTTGCCCAGTAGGCCTTGTGTTCCAGTTCCACTGGCAAGTGACATGCCTTTCCATACACAAGCTGGTATGGAGAGGTCCCTATAGGGGTCTTAAATGCTGTTCTGTATGCCCACAGAGCATCATCCAAGCTTCTTGCCCAATCCTTTCTACGGTTAATTACAGTCCGTTCCAGGATTCTTTTGAGTTCTCTATTTGAGACTTCAGCTTGCCTATTAGTTTGTGGGTGATATGGAGTAGCTACCCTGTGGCTAACTCCATAACGTACCAGAGCAGAGTAAAGCTGTTTATTGCAGAAATGAGTGCCCCCATCACTGATTAATACTCTAGGGATACCAAATCTGCTGAAAATATGTTTCTGGAGGAATTTTAACACTGTTTTAGTGTCATTAGTGAGTGTTGCAATAGCCTCCACCCATTTGGATACATAATCCACTGCCACCAGAATATAAGTGTTTGAGTATGATGGTGGGAAAGGTCCCATGAAGTCAATACCCCATACATCAAACAACTCAATCTCCAAGATTCCTTGTTGAGGCATGGCATAACTGTGAGGTAGGTTGCCTGATCTTTGGCAACTGTCACAATTAAGCACAAATGCTCGGGAATCTTTATAGAGAATGGGCCAGTAGAAGCCACTTTGGAGGACTCTTGTGGCTGTTCGCTCACTTCCAAAATGTCCTCCATACTGTGATCCATGGCAGTGCCATAAACTCTTTTGCGCTTCTTCCTTAGGCACACATCTACGGATTACTCCGTCTACACATCTCTTAAAGAGATATGGTTCATCCCAAAGATAGTACTTTGCATCTGTGATTAATTTCTTTGATTGCACCCTACTGTACTCTTTGGGTATGAATCTCACTGCCTTGTAGTTTGCAATGTCTGCAAACCATGGCACTTCCTGGATGGCAAAGAGTTGCTCATCTGGAAAAGTTTCAGAGATTTCAGTGAGAGGGAGGGACGCCCCTTCTACTGGTTCTATTTGGGACAAATGATCTGCTACTTGATTCTCTGTCCCTTTTCTGTCTCTTATTTCTATATCAAACTCTTGCAGAAGCAACACCCATCTGATGAGTCTGGGTTTTGAATCCTGCTTTGTGAGTAGATATTTAAGAGCAGCATGATCAGTGTACACAATCACTTTTGATCCTTCTAAATAGGATCTGAATTTGTCAATGGCGTAAACCACTGCAAGTAGCTCTTTTTCTGTGGTTGTGTAATTCTTCTGTGCATCATTTAGAACACGGCTAGCATAATAAATGACGTGCAGAAGCTTGTCATGCCTTTGTCCCAACACTGCACCAATGGCATGGTCACTGGCATCACACATCAATTCAAATGGTAATGTCCAGTCTGGTGCAGAGATGATTGGTGCTGTAACCAATTTAGCTTTCAGAGTCTCAAATGCCTGCAGACACTCTTTATCAAAGATAAATGGCGTGTCAGCAGCTAGCAGGTTGCTCAGAGGTTTGGCGATTTTTGAAAAATCCTTTATAAACCTCCTATAGAATCCTGCATGCCCCAAAAAGCTTCTGATTGCCTTAACATTAGCAGGTGGTGGCAATTTTTCAATTACTTCTACCTTAGCTTGGTCCACCTCTATTCCCTTGTTCGAAATTTTGTGCCCAAGGACAATTCCTTCAGTCACCATAAAGTGACATTTTTCCCAGTTTAAAACCAGGTTAGTCTCTTGGCATCTTTTCAGAACAAGTGCTAAATGGTTAAGGCAGGAGCTGAATGAGTCTCCAAATACTGAAAAGTCATCCATGAAGACTTCCAGGAATTTTTCCACCATATCAGAGAAAATTGAGAGCATGCACCTCTGAAAGGTTGCAGGTGCATTGCACAGGCCAAATGGCATCCTTCTGTATGCAAATACTCCAGATGGGCATGTGAATGCCGTTTTCTCCTGATCCTGGGGATCTACTGCAATTTGATTATAACCTGAATATCCATCCAGGAAGCAGTAGTATTCATGACCTTCTAGTCTTTCTAGCATCTGGTCTATGAATGGTAAAGGAAAATGATCCTTTCTGGTGGCTGTATTGAGCCTTCTATAATCAATGCACATACGCCACCCTGTAACTGTTCTTGTAGGAACCAGTTCATTTTTTTCATTATGAACCACTGTCATGCCTCCTTTCTTAGGGACGACTTGGACAGGACTCACCCAAGGGCTGTCAGAAATAGGATAAATAATCCCAGCCTCTAGTAATTTAGTGACCTCTTTCTGCACCACTTCTTTCATAGCTGGATTCAGCCGCCTTTGTGGTTGAACCACTGGCTTGGCGTCATCTTCCAACAAGATCTTGTGCATGCATCTGGCTGGGCTAATGCCCTTAAGATCACTGATGGACCACCCAAGAGCTGTCTTGTGTGTCCTTAGCACTTGAATTAGTGCTTCCTCTTCCTGTGGCTCTAAGGTAGAGCTTATAATTACAGGAAAGGTATCACCTTCTCCCAGAAATGCATATTTCAGGGATGGTGGTAATGGTTTGAGTTCGGGTTTTGGAGGTTTCTCCTCTTCTTGAGGGATTTTCAGGGGTTCTATTATCTTCTCTGATTCCTCCAAATCAGGCTGAACATCTTTAAAGATGTCCTCTAGCTCTGATTCGAGACTCTCAGCCATATTGACCTCTCTTACCAGAGAGTCAATAATATCAACACTCATGCAGTCATTTGGGGTGTCTGGATGTTGCATGGCTTTGACAACATTCAACTTAAACTCCTCCTCATTGACTCTCAAGGTTACTTCCCCTTTTTGGACATCAATGAGGGTTCGGCCAGTTGCTAGGAAAGGTCTTCCTAGAATGAGAGTTGCACTCTTGTGCTCCTCCATTTCCAGCACCACAAAGTCAGTAGGAAATGCGAATGGCCCAACCTTGACAATCATGTCTTCAATCACTCCTGATGGGTATTTAATGGAGCCATCAGCAAGTTGAAGACACATCCTGGTTGGTTTGATTTCTTCAGCTAAACCAAGCTTTCTGATAGTGGATGCAGGTATTAGGTTGATACTTGCCCCAAGATCACATAAAGCTTGCTTGGCACAAGTACCCTCTAATGTGCATGGTATCATAAAGCTCCCAGGATCTTTAAGCTTCTCAGGTAAGCTTTTCAGATTGACTGCACTGCATTCTTCAGTGAGGTAAACTTTTTCAGTTTCCCACCAATCCTTCTTATGACTTAAGATCTCTTTCATGAACTTAGCATAAGAGGGTATTTGCTCAAGTGCTTCTGCAAACGGAATCTTTATTTCAAGAGTCCTGAGATAGTCTGCAAAGCGGGCAAATTGTTTATCCTGTTCCGGTTGGCGGAGTTTTTTAGGATAAGGCATTTTGGCTTTGTATTCCTCAACCTTAGTTGCTGCAGGTTTATTACCTACAGAAGTGGATTGGGAAGCCTTTTTAGAAGGGTTGTTATCAGCATTTGTATGTGACTGATCACTCACTGGCATTTGAATGCCAGGGGTGGAAGCTGGAGTGGCGTTAGACGCCACTTCCTTATTTGTTACTGGCATTTGAACGCCAGAACCATGTTCTCTTTGGGCGTTCAACGCCGGATTCATGCTTGTTTCTGGCGTTGAACGCCAGGAATGAGCATGGTCTGGGCGTTCAGCGCCAGCATCATTCCTCTCTGGGCTCTGATTGTCCTCAGAGGGATTTTGAGTAGACATCTGTTCATTTCTTGGCTTCCTACTGCTTTGAAGTGAGGTATTTAATGTTTTCCCACTTCTTAATTGGACTGCTTGGCATTCTTCCGCTATTTGTTTTGACAGTTGCTTTTCTGTCTGCTTTAATTGCACTTCCATATTCCTGTTAGCCATTCTTGTTTCCTGTAATATTTCCTTGAATTCGGCTAGCTGCTGAGTTAGAAAGTCTAACTGTTGATTGAATTCATTAGCCTGATCCACAGGACTGGGTTCAGCAATTACTGTTTTAGCTTCTTCTTTCATGGAAGGTTCACTGCTTAGGCACAGATGCTGATTTCTGGCAACTGTATCAATGAGCACTTGAGCTTCTTCAATTGATTTTCTCATATGTATAGATCCACCAGCTGAGTGGTCTAGAGAAATCTGAGCTTTTTCTGTAAGCCCATAGTAGAAGATGTCTAATTGCACCCACTCTGAAAACATTTCAGAAGGGCATTTTCTTAGCATCTCTCTGTATCTCTCCCAGGCATCATAAAGGGATTCATTATCTCCTTGTTTGAAGCCTTGGATGCTTAGCCTTAGCTGTGTCATCCATTTTGGAGGGAAATAGTGATTCAGGAATTTTTCTGACAGCTGTTTCCATGTTTTTATGTTGTTCTTAGGCTGGTTATTTAACCACCTCTTAGCTTGATCTTTTACAGCAAATGGAAACAGTAATAATCTGTAGACATCCTGATCCACTTCTTTATCATGTACTGTGTCAGCAAATTGTAAAAATTGTGCCAGAAACTCTGTAGGTTCTTCATGTGGAAGACCAGAATACTGACAGTTTTGCTGCACCATGATAATGAGCTGAGGATTCAACTCAAAGCTACTAACTCCAATGGAGGTGTTCATACCCTGACCGGGCTCCTCCAACTCGGTCAAATTCATAAAAGGTCCGACCTCGTCCTAAGGCCCACGCCTAAAGGTCGGACCTCGGACAATAAAGTAAGGAAGGCCCATCAAAAGGAACGCAGCCCAAAACCTAAAGGCCGAAAAGGCCTAGAAAAGGCGGTTCCACAAAGATAGAGATAAAACTCCCAAAAGATAAGATAAGATGAGAATATCTTATCCAGGGAAGATCACGGCCAACTACTATAAATACACTGGAGCACCCAGGTATGACATTCATTCCACATTCTACACATATCTGCTTGGACCCATGCTAACTTAAGCATCGGAGTGTCATTGCAGGTACAACCACCAACCACTCCGCATATCAAGCTCGGGTCCCTGAACCCCCACCTCGGGCCTCTCCAGACGACCGAGCTACACGTTTCAGGTAACCCCCGGAACATTGGCGCCGTTGCCGGGGACCTGGAAGTCATCCCTCTACCATGGCGGACGACCCTCACAACAATGACCGCGCTGCATCTGAACAAGAGGACGAAATTGACACCGGAGAACGACCGGACAGCCCTCTATCACCACGCACTCCAGGAGGAAACAAACAGAATCGCCCAAAGACATCACTCCCAAACAAAGATACACAAAATTCCAAAAAAGAGAAGAGCTCGGAAATTCTAGAAGTAGTCCGGGCACAACAAAACCGACTGAAACAACTCGAAGAGGACATAAAGAAGCAGAAAGAAACTAAACAAGATCTGAGGAGGGAGACTCGAAAGCGCAGAGAATTAGAAGAAAAACTGCGGAAAATAGAGGCCAACCTGAAAAACCGGACAGAACGCGACACCACCCCCGAAGGCAACCATGACCCCTTCACGCAAGAGATCATGAAGGAGAAGGTACCGCGAAACTTCAAACCACCCGATATGGATCTCTACGATGGCACCACCGATCCAAGTCACCACCTCAGCAACTTCAGAAGCAGAATGTACCTAGTCGACGCCTCCGACGCGATTCGATGCAAAGCCTTCCCCACCACTCTCACCAAGTCAGCCATGAAGTGGTTCGACAACCTGCCACCAAGATCAATCACCAGCTTCGAAGACCTAACCAAAAAATTCCTAACAAGGTTCTCTATTCAAAAGGACAAAACAAAGCATGCCCCCAGTCTGCTCGGGATCAAACAAGGTAACCAAGAAACTCTCCGAGAGTACATGGAGCGATTCAACAAAGCCTGCCTGGACATACAACACTTGCCCACTGAAGCAGCCATCATGGGACTAGCAAACGGCCTAAAGGAGGGACCGTTTAGCCAATCCCTATCCAAACGATACCCGACCTCCCTATACGAGGTGCAGGAGCGGGCAGAAAAATATATCAACATGGAGGAAACCTCCCAGCTGAGAGACTCTTCTGGGAAGGAATCAACCTACCCACTCCGAGATCGAGATCGGGAACAGAAGAAAAAAGAAGAACCCAACTCGGACAAGCCACGGAAGTAACACAACTACACCCCCCTCCGAGTCTCCCTGGTAGACATCTACAGAGAAGTATGCCACACCGAAAAGATCCCACCGCCCCGACCGCTAAAACACAAGAGAGCGGGGAGAGATCGGTCCGAATACTGTGAATATCACAAGCTCTACGGTCATTCTACTAACGACTGCTACGACCTAAAGAATGTTATAGAAAAGCTAGCCAGAGAAGGAAAACTCGACAGATACATAGCAGAGAAAGGAGAAGAGACCAGGAAGAGAAGGCGGGGAGATAACGAAGATCGGGCCGAACAAACCCCACGAACCCCTGAAAGGCATGTTCACATGATAAATGGAGGTTTTGCAGGCGGAGGAACATCCAGATCCTCGCGAAAAAGACACCTCAAAGAAGTCTATCACGTCCGAGAAGACAGTCCCCTGCCCGAATTACCTACTATCTCATTTACCCGAGAAGATGCTCGAGGGATAATACCCGGGCACGACGATCCAATGGTAATCACCGTTATCCTAGCAAACGCCAACTTACATCGAACCCTGATTGACCAGGGAAGCTCAGCAGATATCCTGTTCAAAACGGCCTTCGACAAGCTCGGACTTGAAGAAAAAGAACTAAAGGCCTATCCCACCAACCTATTTGGACTAGGGGATACCCCGATCCATCCCTTAGGATACATCTCGCTACACACTACCTTTGGAAGAGGCGAGCAATCTAAAACATTAAGCATCGACTACATTATAGTCGACGTCACTTCAGCATACAATGCCCTCATTGGGCGACCGACCCTAAACAGACTGGCAGCTATAGTCTCGACCCCACACCTCTGTATGAAGTTCCCTACCGCAAAAGGAATCGCTACCCTAAAAGGCGACCAAAAACTAGCGCGGCGATGTTACAACGAAAGCCTGAGCCTAAAAGGGAAAGAGGTCAACACAATAGAGCTCGGGCGAGTTCAATCCCGAGAAGATCTTCGGCCACGACCAGAGGGAGAAACCGAAAAAGTCCAGATTGGGAACACACCTGAAAAAATAACAAACACAGGAACAAACCTCGAAGCGGGCCTAAAGGAGGAACTCATAACCCTCTTAAGGGAGAATTCCGACCTCTTCGCCTGGAAAGCCTCCGACATGCCAGGCATAAGCCCCGACCTGATGTGCCACAAGCTATCAGTTTACCCGGGATCCCGACCTGTCCAACAAAGATGCCGGAAGCTCGGACCCGAGCGCATGCAAGCAATAGAAGAACAAGTACAAGCACTGCTAGATGCAGGGTTCATTAGGGAAGTAAAATACCCCTTATGGCTCGCAAACGTGGTCCTGGTGAAAAAGCCCAATGGAAAATGGAGGATGTGCGTCGATTACACGGATCTCAACAAAGCCTGCCCCAAAGACCCATATCCATTACCAAACATCGACGCCTTAGTAGACGCAGCCTCAGGCTATAGATATCTCTCCTTCATGGACGCATACTCGGGATACAATCAAATCCCGATGTACGGACCCGACAAAGAAAACACCTCGTTCATAACCCCAAGGGCAAATTACTGCTACGTAGTAATGCCCTTCGGGCTGAAGAACGCAGGGGCAACCTACCAGAGGCTAATGAACAAAGTGTTCTCAGAGCACATCGGATTACAGCTGGAGGTGTATGTCGACGACATGCTGGTAAAGACACAAGAAGACAAAAACTTGCTGACCGACCTCACCAGTATCTTCGGTACCCTCAGAAAACACAACATGAGACTTAACCCGACAAAGTGCACCTTCGCCGCAGAGGCCGGAAAATTCTTAGGCTTCATGCTGACTCAAAGGGGCATCGAAGCAAACCCGGACAAATGCCAAGCGATACTCAATATGAAGAGCCCGACATGTGTCAAAGAAGTACAACAACTGAATGGAAGGCTAGCCGCCCTATCAAGATTCTTGGCAGGATCAGCGATAAAATCACCACCTCTCTACTCACTCCTAAAGAAAGGGAAACCCTTCTCATGGACCCCGGAGTGCGAAAAAGCCTTTCAAGAATTCAAGGAATTCCTCGGGCAGCCACCAATCCTAACCCGACCTTTAAAAGGAGAAGAACTCGTACTATACCTCTCGGTTGGAAATCGAGCAGTCGCTTCAGCGTTAATACGAGAAAATGACCAATGACAACACCCCATATACTTTGTAAGCAAGGCACTACAAGGGGCCGAATTAAACTATCAGAAGATAGAAAAATTCGCCTACACCCTAGTATTCACAGCTCGGAGGCTCCGTCCCTACTTTCAAGCCCACACCATCAAAGTCCGGACAAACCAACCCATGAGACACATCCTGCAAAAAACAGACCTGGCAGGACGAATACTGCAATGGGCGGTGGAACTGTCCGAGTTCGACCTCCACTATGAAGCCCGGACTGCCATAAAATCTCAGTATCTGGCCGACTTCATCGCAGAATACACTGAGACCCCTGGAACCCCACTCTCATGGAACCTGTATGTCGACGGGTCCTCAAACAAAACAGGAAGCGGAGCCGGGGTTATACTCGAAAGCGACCAAGGAACGCGGATAGAACTCTCCCTAAAATTCGAGTTCCAGGCCTCGAACAACCAAGCCGAATACGAGGCCCTACTAGCAGGTCTAAAGCTAGCCGAAGAGGTCGGAGCCCAGAAAATCACGATCTTCAGCGACTCCCAGGTCGTCACATCACAAGTAAAGGGAAGCTACCAGGCCAAAGACCCAACTATGAAAAAATACCTGGAACAAACACAGGCACAATTACGCCACTTTTCAGAAATACGGATCCAGCACATACCTCGGGAACAAAATGCCCGGGCAGACGCCCTCTCAAAGCTCGCCAGCACCAAGCCCGGAGGCAACAACAGAAGTCTCCTCCAGGAAACCTTACAATCTCCCTCCGTGCTAAGAGAGGAAGAAACGCTAAATATATCCAACCAGCAGCAAGGATGGATGACCCCCATACTCAACTACCTGAAGTCGGGAACTCTCCCCGCCGAAAGAAAGGAAGCTAAAAGACTCACGAAAGACGCCCAGAATTATACACTAATTCACGACGTATTATACAAAAGAGGATTCTCAAACCCCCTCCTTAGGTGCGTCCCGACCTCAGAAACAAAGAGCGTCCTCGAAGAAGTCCACGGAGGCATGTGTGGAAACCATCTCGGAGCTCGGGCATTATCCAAAAAAGTAGTCCGAGCCGGGTTCTACTGGCCAACCTTGCAAAGAGACGCAACGGAATTTGTGAAAATATGCCCCCCTGCCAAAAACACGCCAATTTTCACAAGGCACCACCCGAAGACCTTATCAGCATCACCGCACCATGGCCCTTCGCCAAATGGGGACTTGACCTACTCGGCCCGTTCCCCCAAGGACCGGGGCAAGTCAAATACCTCATAGTAGGGGTCGACTACTTCACAAAGTGGATCGAAGCTGAACCCTTAGCCACCATTACGGCTCAGAAAAGTCGCAAATTCCTATACAAAAACATTGTCACAAGGTTCGGAGTCCCCTACTCCATCACAACGGACAATGGAACACAGTTCACGGACACAAGTTTTCAGAACTTGGTGGCCGAACTAAAAATCAAACAGCAATTCACCTCGGTCGGGCACCCACAAGCCAATGGACAAGCAGAGGCTGCAAATAAAGTCATCTTGGCCGGGTTAAAACGAAGACTCCAAGAGGCCAAAGGGGCATGGGCCGAGGAGCTCCCCCAGGTGCTATGGGCATATCGGACAACTCCGCACTCTACAACAGGAGAATCACCATTCCGACTAGCTTACGGGATGGAGGCAATGATTCCTATTGAAATAGATGAAGGGTCACCTAGAACCATCTTCTACAACGAAAAAGGTAACCCGCAGGCACAAAGGGAAGAACTCGACCTCCTCCCCGAGGTCCGAGAAAGAGCTCGGATCCGAGAAGAAGCCTTAAAACGGCGAACGGCCCTCAGATACAATCAGAAAGTAATAAAACGAAGCTTCTCCATTCACGACCTGATTCTAATCCGAAACGACATTGGAACACAAAAGTCGGGAGAAGGAAAGCTAGCTGCAAATTGGAAAGGGCCCTACAAGGTAACAGAAGTCTTAGGAACAGGCTACTACAAAGTATCCGACCTAGAAGGCAACGAGTTGCCCAGGGCCTGGCACGCCTGCAATCTAAGACGATACTACAGCTAGAAAAAGATAACCCGAGGTGTACTCTTTTTCCCTACAAGGGTTTTTTAATGAGACACCCGGTCAAAAAGACACCCAACCTAGTCAAGGGTAAACACTCTGTAAATATTCTTTCTTTTTTAATACTAATCAAATTTTCTATTTTCCTTGTGTTGAAACAAATCCTGAAAAGTACCCCCCCAAGGCGCATTAATTTATGCTCGACAAAACGCAAAAAATCATTTGCCAAGAGACCACACAAGGTCGGCAAAGATAAAGCGACGAGGTTCAAATTAATGTGAGAAGTTATAAAGCAACTCTGAAAAGGCTCAAAAAGCCAAATAAAAAGAGATTACAAAAATAACTTAAAAGGCCGACCAACGACAAGGTTGGGCCCAACAAAGGGAAGTACTCAAACACCCGAGGTCCGAGAAAAAGCCCGGATCCAAGACAGAAGCCTTAAAACGGCGAAAGCAAAGATTTCGAAAACGCTTACTAAAAAGTTGCTATACAAAAACAACTAAAAAGTACAAGCGAAAAAACGAAATCAAAGGAAAGTTCAAAAAGCGCTAGCTAAAAGGTTGTTATCCAAAAACAACTAAAAAGCATAAAAGCGGAGCAAAAAGTCAAAACGCGAGCAAAACACCGCATAATAAGCTAAAAAGTTACTACAAGTAGCTAAAAGCAAAAAGGTGTCCAAAGCGTCCACAGAGACCATCCAAAAACAAAAGAGCCCACAGGCCGGGCAAAAAACCAAAGATAAAAGGATTACAGAGATTCAAGGTCCTTTCCGGACTCCACATCAACAGAAGGCTGCGGAGGAAACATAGAAATCGGGACAGCATTGACGGCACCGTCATCCCGGTTTAAAACCTCCACACCAGATCCATCCCCGGCCAAAGGTGAAGTCGAGATCGCAACCGGAACTTTGGGGCCGGACACCGGAACCTCATCCTCGTTGGGAGCAGGAACAATCTTTCCCTCCACAACAACGTTATCCGTACTAAATAAGCTCAGATCCAGGTCAGGAGCAAGAACCCGGACCTGAGCCTTCAAATTTTCAAACATAGCATCCATACCCTTAGCCACATGACCTTCTAGCTCGTAAAAATTATCCTGAGCGGATTGCAACCTCTCCTTTGTCTCCACAAGCTCGGCATATATCCGAGTATAATTCTCCATCGCCGCCTTCGCCATCTCCTCAGATGCTTTCGCTGCCGCCACAGCCGCGGTAGCTTTAGCTTTCTCCTTCTCCAAAGACGCCTCCAGCTCAGTAATCCTAGCAGCCTTCAGTTCACTAATCCTCTCGAACTCAGACTGAGCCTTCTCAAGTCGGGAGCTGGTCGCACCAATGGGGGATTTCTTGAACTCCCGGGCAATAGCGGCATGAAGACTAGCCATCCGGACACAACTCCGCGCCATATACTGAAAATGATGCTCCATAGACACATCATCAGTAGAAATAAAGGTCTGAGGGAGAATATGCTGTTCAATCCAACCAAGAGCATCAAAATCCTTGTCATTAAAACCCGCAAGCTCTTGAGAGGTCTTCTGTTTCTTGGGAGGAGGACCCGAGGACGAAGGCGGGGAAGAGTGACCGGGTCCAGAGGTCGGAGGATCTTGATTTATAGCTCGGAACTGGGGAGTCGGAATAGTCTTCGACCGAGTAGTGACACCCACAGTAGTCTTCTTCGGAGAAGATCGGGCAGAAGCCTCCCCAGCCTCGATATTCCGAGCAGCCACAGACTTCTTCGTCCGATGAAGGAACTTCATGGAATCCGCCTGAGAAGACATCTCTGCAGAAATAAAAGAAAAAGGATTACCACAACAGAAATTCCACCAAAACAAGGAAAACCAAAATACTAAAAAAGATGAATCTCTGAGAGGTCGGGAACTACCTAACTCGGAACGGAGAAGGCTTGGATCTCCCAACATTTTCTTCGTGTCCAAGTGAGGTGCCCGACCCCATAAACTGCTCACCACACCCACAAAAGCCTGCTCCACCTCATCTAGACTCTCAAAGGTATACTTAACAGACACTACATTCTCCTGCCAACAAAGAGGAAAAGAAGGCTCCCCACTCTCGTCTAGAAAGAAAGGTCGGACGTCTCCAGTAGCCCGGACCTTGAAATAAAAGTTCTTAAAATCATGAAAGGACTCATCATACAAAGTACAAAACTTCCTCCCCTGGTTAGCTCTAAAAGAGACCCAAGATACCTTCCCTCCACCCGACCCCGGCTTCGTCAACACAAACAAATAGGAAAAAAGAGAAATAGAGGGAGAGACGCCCAAAAACTGACACAAAAGTTGAAACAGCTTTAAAAACGCCCAAGAATTTGGATGGAGCTGCGTAGGGGCAAGGTTACAAGACCATAACACCTCGGACTCCAGATCGGTAAAGGGAAGTCGGACACTCAGCTTAGAGAAAAAACAATCATAAGCATAAAAGAAGAGCTTCTCGGAACTATCTAAAGGCGGGAAGCACACTCTCTCCTCGGATTCCGGGGCCACTAGTTCGTAATCCCTCTCAGACTCCCTATTCTCACATATGCTACAGTGCCTACGGAACCTAGCTAAATACTCAGAATCTACCACAGAAGGGACTCTTAGAGGAAGAGGGTCTACCCAACCAAGACCACATGGAATCTTAGTCGACATCGCTTGAAGAACCTTTCGAGACATAAAATTTTTTACCTACAAAGAAGAATACAGCAGCAAAGCAAAAATCACATAAAGAAGACAGCAAAAACCCATTCAGCAAAGCAAGAAACAAAACCCCACGAAGAAAACGCGGCAACCCGGAACAAAATACCGGAGAACAAAAAAGAGCCCCCCCCATATACAAACAACAAGCAATGGCGGCGCCTCTTTTCGGGGCAACCCAGGCATAAAGAAAAAGAAACAAACAAGAGCCACACAAATCAGCTGTCGGTTCTCGATCATGTTGGAATAGGATCCATTGATCCTTTTGCGCTTGTCATCACGCCCAGCAATCGCGAGTTTGAAGCTCGTCACAGCCATTCAATCCTTGAATCCTACTTGGAATACCATAGACAAGGTTTAGACTTTCCGGATCCTCATGAATGCCGCCATCTATCTAGCTTATACCACGAAGATTCTGATAAAGGAAGCTAAGAAATGCTCATTCATTCTGATATAGAACGGAGGTGTTTGTCAAGCACACGTTCATGGGTTGAGGAAGGCGATGAGTGTCACGGATCATCACCTCCTTCACAATTAAGTGCAAATGAACATCTTAGATAGGAACACACACACGTTTGAGTGAAATAGAAACAATTGCATTAATTCATCGAGACGCTGCAGAGCTCCTCACCCCCAACAATGGAGTTTAGAGACTCATGCCGTCAAAGTGTATAAAATTCAGATCTGAAAATGTCATGAGGTACAAGATAAATCTCTAAAAGTTGATTAAATAGTAAACTAGTAACCTAGGTTTACAGAATATGAGTGAACTAAGATAATTGGTGCAGAAATCCACTTCTGGGGCCCACTTGGTGTGTGCTGGGGCTGAGACTAAAGCTATCCACGAGCTGAGGCTTTTCTTGGAGTTAAACTCCAAGTTATAACGTGTTTTGGGCGTTCAACTCCGAATCATGGCGTGTTTCTGGCGTTTAACTCCAGACAGTAGCATGTATGGCGTTCAATGCCAGGTTACGTCGTCTATCTTCACGCAAAGTATAGAATATTATATATTGCTGGAAAGCCCTGGATGTCTACTTTCCAACGCCGTTGAGAGAGCGCCAATTGGACTTCTGTAGCTCCAAAAAATTCATTCCGAGTGCAGGGAGGTCAGGATCCAACAGCATCAGCAGTCCTTTTTCAGCCTAACTCAGATTTTTGCTCAGCTCCCTCAATTTCAGCCAGAAATTACCTGAAATCACAGAAAAACACACAAACTCATAGTAAAGTCCAAAACTAATGATTTTTGCCTAACAATAATACTTTGCATTAATACTCGAGGAACAGTAGAGCTCCACACCTTAATCTATGGTGTGTAGAAACTCCACCGTTGAAAATACGTAAGTGATAATGGTGTTCATTGGCTTCGGCCCCAGAAGGGAACCATAATAACCAAGACTAAGGTCTAAGGACTAAACATCCAAAGATCCCCGCATGTCTAATACAATGGTAAAAGGTCCTATTTATACTAGACTAGTTATTAAGGTTTATGGAAATAAGTAAATGATGCAGAAATCCACTTCCGGGCCCACTTGGTGTGTGATTGGGCTGAGCATTGAAGCTTTCATGTGTAGAGACTTTTCTTGGAGTTAAATGCCAGTTTACAACCTGTTTTGGGCGTTTAACTCAAGCTTGTAACCTGTTTCTGGCGTTTAATGCCAGAATAGGGCAGGGAATTGGCGTTTGAACGCCAATTTTGTGTCTTTAAAACTCGAGCAAAGTATGGACTATTATATATTTCTGGAAAGACCTGGATGTATACATTCCAACACAATTGAGAGCGGGTAATTTGGATTTTTGTAGCTCCAAAAAATCTATTTCGAGTGCAGGGAGGTCAGAATCCAACAAAATCAGTAGTCCTCTTTCAGCCTCTGAATCAGATTTATGCTCAGGTCCCTCAATTTCAGCCAGAAAATACCTGAAATAACAGAAAAACACACAAACTCATAGTAAAGTCCAGAAATGTGAATTTTGCTTAAAAACTAATAAAAATATACAAAAAATAACTAAATCATACTAAAAACTATGTAAAAACAATGCCAAAAAGCATATAAATTATCCGCTCATCACAACACCAAACTTAAATTGTTGCTTGTCCCCAAGCAACTGAAAAGAAAATAGGATAAAAAGAAGAGAATATACAATGAATCTCACAATATCAATGAAACTTAGTCTCAATTAGATGAGCGGGGCATCCGATGAGCGGATAACTTATACGCTTTTTGGTATTGTTTTTAGGTAGTTTTTAGTAGGATCTAGCTACTTTTAAGGATATTTTTATTAGTTTTTATGCAAAATTCACATTTCTAGACTTTACTATGAGTTTGTGTATTTTTCTGTAATTTCAGGTATTTTCTGGCTGAAATTGACGGACCTGAGCAAAAATCTGATTCAGGCTGAAAAAGGATTGATGATGCTGTTGGATTCTAACCTCCCTGCACTCGAAATGGATTTTCTGGAGCTACAAAACTCTATATGGCGCGCTCTGAACTGCGTTCGAAAGTAGACATCCAGAGCTTTTCAGAAATATATAATAGTCCATACTTTATTCGAGTTTAGATGACGCAAACTGGCGTTCAACGCCAGCCCCATGCTGCATTCTGGAGTAAAACGCTAGAAACACGTCACAAACCAGAGTTAAACGCCAAAAACACGTTACAACTTGGCGTTTAACCCCAAGAGAAGCCTCTGCACGTGTAAAGCTCAAGTTCAGCCCAATCACACACCAAAGTGAGCCCCAGAAGTGGATTTCTGCACTAAGACTTATTTCTATAAACCCTAGTAACTAGTCTAGTATAAATAGGATTTTTTACTATTGTATTTTCGTCTTTTGACCAGATCTTGGAATCATCTTAGATCAGTTTTATGCTAGACTTTTGTGAAGGCTGGCCATTCGGCCATGCCTGAACCATTATCACTTATGTATTTTCAACGGTGGAATTTCTACACACCATAGATTAAGTTGTGGAGCTCTGTTGTTCCTCGAGTATTAATGCAAATACTATTATTCTTCTATTCAATTCAGCTTATTCTTATTCTAAGATGTTCGCTGCACTTCAACATGATGAATGTGATGATCCGTGACACTCATCATCATTCTCACCTATGAACGCGTGCCTGACAACCACTTCCGTTCTACCTTAGATCGACCGCATATCTCTTAACCTCCATTCCGAAAGATCGGAGTCTTCCTGGTATAAGCTAGAATTATTGGTGGCCATTCCTAAGATTCGGAAAGTCTAAACCTTGTCTGTGGTATTCCGAGTAGGATCTGAGATGGGATGACTGTGACGAGCTTCAAACTCGCGAGTGTTGGGTGTAGTGACAGACGCAAAAGAATCACTGGATTCTATTCCAACATGATTGAGAACCAACAAATGAATAGTCGTGTTGTGACAGAGCATTTGGACCATTTTCACTGAGAGGACGGGAGGTAGCCATTGACGCCAGTGAAACCCAAACATACAGCTTGCCATGGAAAAGAGTATGAAGGATTGGATGAAGGTAGTAGGAAAGTAGAGATTCAACAGGAACAAAGCATCTCTATGCACTTATCTGAAACTCTCACCAATGAATTACATAAGTATCTCTATCTTTATTTTATGCTTTATTTATCTTTATATTCAAAAACCATTATAACCAATAGAATCCGCTTGACTGAGATTTACAAGATGACCATAGCCTGCTTCATACCAACAATCTTCATGGAATCGACCCTTACTCACGTAAGGTTTATTACTTGGACGACCCAGTGCACTTGCTGGTTAGTTGTGCGAAGTTGTGAAAAAGAGTGATATTACAATTGTGCGTACCAAGTTATTGGCGCCATTGAGATCACAATTTCGTGCACTAGCATCTCACTTTATCCTTTGAAATTCAGAATGATTGGCATCTATAGGAACTGAGAATTTTAGATAGTGTTATTGATTCTCCTAGTTCAGTATGTTGATTCTTGAACACAGTTACTTTATGAGTCTTGGCCGTGGCCCTAAGCACTTTATTTTCCAGTATTACCACCGGATATATAAATGCAACAGGCACAGAACTAGGTGAACCATTTCAGATTGTGACTCAGCTTTGCTAAAGTCCCCAGTTAGAGGTGTCCAGAGTTCTTAAGCACACTCTTTTTGCTTTGGATCATGACTTTAACCACTCAGTCTCAAGCTTTTCACTTGGACCTTCATGCCACAAGCACATGGTTAGGGACAGCTTGATTTAGCCGCTTAGGCCTGGATTTTATTTCCTTGGGCCCTCCTATCCATTAATGCTCAAAGCCTTGGATCCTCTTTACCCTTGCCTTTTGGTTTAACGGGCTATTGGCTTTTTCTGCTTGCTTTTTCTTTTTCTTTCTTTTTTTTCACTGCTTTTTCTTGCTTCAAGAATGAATTTCATGAGTTTTCTGCTTATCAATAACATTTCTTTTTGTTCATCATTCTTTCAAGAGCCAACAATTTTAACATTCATAAACTTCACTATAAAAAATATGCACTGTTCAAGCATTTATTCAGAAAACAAAAAGTATTGCCACCACATCAAAATAATTAAACTAATTTCAAGATAAAATTTGAAATCCAAGTACTTCTTGTTCTTTTGTAATTAGGCACATTTTTCATTTAAGAGAGGTGAAGGATTCATGGAATTATTCATAGTTTTTAAGACATAGACTCTAGACACTAATGATCATATAGTGAAGACACAAACATAGACAAACATAAAGCATCAAATTCAAAAAATAGAAAAATAAGAACAAGGAAATTAAAGAATGGGTCCACCTTAGTGATGGCGGCTAGTTCTTTCTCTTGAAGATCCAATGGAACACCTAAGCTCCTCTATGTCTCTTCCTTGCCTTTGTTGCTCCTCCCTTATAGCTCTTTGATCTTCTCTAATCTCATGGAGAATGATGGAGTGTTCTTAGTGCTCCACCCTTAGTGCTTTTGGTGCTCCTATCCTTAGTTGCTCCCAATAGTTATGTGGAGGAAAATGTATCTCTTGAGGCATCTCATGGATTTTTTGATGAAAAATTTCCTTATGCTCTTGTTGAGGTCCATGAGTGGGCTCTCTTGTTTGTTCCATCCTCTTTTTAGTGATGGGCTTGTCCTCTTCAATGAGGATGTCTTTCTCTATGACAATTCCAGCTGAATTGCATAGGTGACAAATGAGATAAGGAAAGGCTAACATTGCCAAGGTGGAGGACTTGTCAGCCACCTTGTAGAGTTCTATAGGTATGATCTCATGAACTTCCACTTCCTCCCCAAGCATGATACTATAGATCATGATGGCCTGATCCACAGTCACTTCAGATCGGTTGCTAGTAGGAATGATGGAGCGTTTGATGAACTCCAACCATCCTCTAGCCACAGGCTTAAGGTCTGGTCTTCTCAATTGAACCGGATTACCTCTTGAGTCTCTTTTCCATTGAGCTCCTTCCAAACATATGTCCATGAGGACTTGGTCCAACCTTTGATCAAAGTTGACCCTTCTAGTGTAGGGGCGTGCGTTTTCTTGCATCATTGGCAAGTGGAACGTCAACCTTACATTTTTTGGACTAAAATCTAAGTATTTCCCCCGAACCATTGTAAGCCAATTCTTTGGATTTAGGTTCATAGTTTGATTATGGTTCCTAGTGATCCATGCATTGGCATAGAACTCTTGAACCATTAAGATCCCGACTTGTTGAATGGGGTTGGTGAGAACTTCCCAACCTCTTCTTCGGATTTCATGTCAGATCTCTGGATACTCATTCTTCTTGAGAATGAAAGGGACCTCAAGGATCACCTTCTTCTTGTCCACAACTTCATAGAAGTGGTCTTGATGGACCTTTAAGATGAATCTCTCTATCTCCCATGACTCGGAGGTGGAAGCTTTTGCCTTCCCTTTCCTCTTTCTAGAGGTTTCTCCGGCCTTAGGTGCCATAAGTGGTTATGAAAAAATAAAAAGCAATGCTTTTACCACACCAAACTTAAAAGGTTTGCTCGTCCTTGAGCAAAAGAAGAAAGAAAGAAGGGGAAGAAGAAGAAAATGGAGGAGATGGAGGGAGAGATAGGTTCGACCAAGGGGGTAGGAGAGGGTTTGTGATGTGTGAAACTGAAGGAGTGAAGAGGGGTATTTATAGGGAAAGAGAGGGAGAGTGGCTGAATGGAAGTGGGTGGGTTTGGGTAGGAAAAGTGTTTGAATTTGAAAGGTTAGGTAGGTGGAGTTTTTGGGGGAAGAGATATGGAGGTGATTGGTGAAGAGAATATAGGGAAGATGATAGGATTTGATAGGTGAGTGGTGTTTTGGGTAGAGTGTTTATAGAGATGTATGAGGGGGAGAGAGAGAGAGGTGGGATAGGTGGGGATCCTGTGGGATCCACAGATCCTGAGAGGTCAAGTATTTCTCATCTCTACTCCAATTAGGCGTGTAAACGCCCTTAGTGTTTAATCCTGGTGTTTAACGCCAGACTGCTACTTGTTTCTGGCATTAAATGCCAGCTTTTATCCCTTTTTTGGCGTTAAACGCCAAGCTGCAACCTGTTTCTGGCGTTTAACGCCAGTTTGTTGCTTCTTTCTGGCATTTAACGCCCATAATGGTGCCAGACTGGGCGTTAAACGCCCATGCTGCTACCCTTACTGGCATTTAAATGCCAGTAAGTTTCTCCTCCAAGGTGTGTTATTTTTAATGCTATTTTTTATTTTTCTTTAATTTTTGTAGTTGTTTTTGTGACTCCACATGATCATCAACCTAAAAAAAGAAAATAACACAGAAAAATAAAATTGGGTTGCCTCCCAATAAGGGCTTCTTTAATGTCAATAGCTTGACAGTGAGCTCTCATGGAGCTTCACAGATGTTTAAAGAATTATTGGGGCCTCCCAACAATAAACTTTGAGTTTGAATGTGGGGGTTCAACACCAAACTTAGAGTTTGACTGTAGGGGCTTTGTTTGACTCTGCATTGAGAAAAGCTTTTCTTGCTTCCTCTCCATCGTTACAGAGGGAGATCGTTGAGTTTTAAACACAAGGTAGTTCTCATTCAATTGAACGATCAACTCTCCTCTGTCCACATCAATCACAGCTTTTGTTGTGGCTAGGAAGGGTCTTCCAAGGATGATGGATTCATCCTCATCCTTCCCAGTGTCTAGGATTATGAAATCAGCAGGGATGTAAAGGCCTTTGACCTTTACTAGCACGTCTTCTACCTGTCCATAAGCCTTTTTCATGGATTTTTCTGCCATCTCTAATGAGAATTTGGTAGCCTGTACCTTAAAGATTCCCAGTTTCTCCATTACTGAGAGTGGCATTAAGTTTATGCCTGACCCCAGGTCACACAGAGCCTTCTCAAAGGTCATGGTGCCTATAGTACAGGGAATTAAGAATTTACTAGGATCTTGTTTCTTTTGAGGTAATGTCTGCCTAACCAAGTCATTCAGTTCATTGGTGAGCAAGGGGGGTTCATCCACCCAAGTATTATTACCAAATAACTTGGCATTCAGCTTTATGATTGCTCCAAGGTACTTGGAAACTTATTCTTCAATAATATCTTCATCATCTTCAGAGGAGGAATAGTCATCAGAGCTCATAAATGGCAGAAGTAGGTTCAATGGAATCTCTATGGTCTCTAGATGAGCTTCAGATTCCTTATGTTCCTCAAATGGGAACTCCTTTTTATCCAGAGGACGTCCCATGAGGTCTTTCTCACTGGGATTCACGCCGTCCTCCTCATCTATAGGTTCAGCCACACCAAGTAAGGTTATGGCCTTGTACTCTCTTTTTGGATTCTCTTCTGTATTGCTTGGGAGAGTACTATGAGGAGTTTCAATGACTCTTTTATTTAGCTAGCCCACTTGTGCCTCCAAATTTCTAATAGAGGACCTTGTTTCATTCATGAAACTTAGAGTGGCCTTAGATAAATCGGAGACTATGTTTGCTAAGCTAGAGGGGCTCTGTTCAGAATTCTCTGTCTGTTGTTGGGAGGATGACGGAAAAGGCTTGCTATTGCTAAACCTGTTTCTTCCACCATTATTAAAGCCTTGTTGAGGCTTTTTTTGATCCTTCCATGAGAAATTTGAATGATTTCTCCATGAGGGATTATAGGTGTTTCCATAGGCTTCACCCATGTAATTCACCTCTCCCATTGCAGGTTCTCAAGATCATAAGCTTCTTCTTTAGAAGATGCTTCTTTAGTACTGTTGGATGCATTTTGCAATCCATTCAGACTCTGAGAAATTATATTGACTTGCTGAGTCAACATTTTGTTCTGAGCCAACATGGCATTCAGAGCATCAATTTCAAGAACTCCTTTCCTCTGAGGCATCCCATTATTCACAGGATTCCTTTCAGAGGTGTACATGAACTGGTTATTTGCAACCATCTCAATGAGTTCTAGAGCTTCTGCAGGCATTTTCTTCAGGTGAATAGATCCACCTGCAGAATGGTCCAATGACATCTTAGACAATTCAGATAGACTATCATAGAATATATCCAGGATGGTCCATTCTAAAAGCATGTCAGAAGGAGACTTTTTGGTCAGTTTCTTGTATCTTTCCCAAGCTTCATAGAGGGATTCACCTTCTTTCTTCCTGAAGGTTTGAACATCCACTCTAAGCTTGCTTAGCTTTTGAGGAGGAAAGAACTTGGCTAAGAAAGCCGTGACTAGCTTATCCCAAGAGTTCAGGCTATTCTAGGCTGAGAGTCCAACCATGTTCTAGCTCTGTCTCTTACAGCAAAAGGGAAAAGCGTAAGCTTATAGACATCGGGATCAAATCCATTGGTCTAACAGTATCACAGATTTGTAAAAATTTAGTTAAGAACTGAAAAGGATCTTCTGATGGAAGTTCATGAAACTTGCAATTCTGTTGCATCAGAGAAACTAATTGAGGCTTTAGCTCAAAATTGTTTGCTCCAATGGTAGGGATTGAGATGCTTCTTCCATGGAAGTTGGAATTTAGTGCAGTAAAGTCACGAAGCATCTTCCTTACATTGTTGTTGGGTTCGGCCATGTCTCCTTCTTTTTTGAGATTCTCTGTAAGGTTTTCTCTGGATTGTTGTGCTTTAGCTTCTCTTAGCTTCTTCTTCAGAGTCCTTTCAGGTTTAGGATATGCTTCAACAAGAATGTCCTTTTTCTTGCTCCTGCTCATATCAAAAAGAAGAGAACAGAAATAATTGGGATCCTCTTTACCCAGATGTAGAGGTTCCTTTATGTGAGTAGAAGAGAAGAAGAATAAGAATGAAGACGGAAAGAGAAAAATTCAAACTGAGAGAGAGAGAGGGTTCAAATTTTTTATGAGTGGAGGAGAAGTGTTAGTAAATAAATAAAATAAATAGAAGGAGAGGGGGGAGTTTTCGAAAATAATTAAAAAGGAAAAGGAAAATATTTTTGTTTTTATTTTAAAATTTAGTTAGAATTCGAAAATTAAGAGAAGAAATAGAATAAAATTAAAATTTAAAACAATTAGTTAATTAAAAAGAATTTTGAAAAAGAAGTTAATGATTTTCGAAAATTAGAGAGAGAAAAGTAGTTAGGTGGTTTTGAAAAATATAAGAAATAGTAAAATAAACAAATAGTCAATTAGTTAATTGAAAAAGATTTGAAAATCAATTTTGAAAAGATAAGAAGTTAGAAAAGATTTTGAAATTCATTTTGAAAAAGATATGTTTTGAAAAAGATATGTTTGAAAAGATATAATTGAAAAGATATGATTGAAATTTATTTTGAAAAAAGATTTGATTTTTAAAATCAGAATTAATGTCTTGACTCACAAGAAATCAAAAGATATGATTCTAAAATTTAAAGTTTGAATCTTTCTTAACAAAAAAGTAATAAACTTGAAATTTTTGAATCAAAACATTAATTGCTAGTATTAATTTCGAAAATAAAAGATAAAATTAAGAAAAAGATTTTTGAAAATTAATTTTAAAGAATTTTCGAAAATAATAAAAAGAAAAAGAAAAGATTTGATTTTGAAAAAGATTTGAAAAGATAAATTTTAAAATTGAAATCTTGACTTGACTAACAAGAAACAACTTATTTTAAAAATTTTTGACTTAGTCAACCCAAAGATTTCGAAATTTATGAGTGAAATAAGGAAAAGATAATTTTTTGATTTTTTGAATTTAATGAGGAAAGAGAAAAACCAAAAAATGACTCAACACATAAAAATTTTGGATTAAAACAAACGATGCATGCAAGAACACTTTGAATGTCAAGATGAACACCAAGAACACTTTGAAGATCATGATGAATATCAAGAACTTATTTTTGAAAATTTTTCAAGAAAAGAAAAGCATGCAAGACACCAAACTTAGAATTTTTCATGTTTAGACACTATGAATGCAAAAATGCATATGAAAAACAACAAAAGACACAAAACAAGAAAATATGAAGATCAAACAAGAAGACTTATCAATAACAACTTGAAGATCATGAAGAATGCAATGCATGAATTTTCGAAAATAAAAATTTTTTTTAGAAAAATTAAAACATGCAATTGACACCAAACTTAAAAATTGACACTAGACTCAAACAAGAAACACAAAATATTTTTGATTTTATAATTTTATAATTTTTTTTTGGATTTTTCGAAAATTATTTTAGATAAATGAAAAAGAAGAAGAATTTTGAAAGATTTTGAAAACTTTTTGAAAATAAAATAAAGGTTAAAACAAGCAGAAAATTACCTAATCTGAGCAACAAGATGAACCTTCAATTGTCCAAACTCGAACAATCCCCGGCAACGGCACCAAAAACTTGGTGCACAAAATTGTGATCTCAATGGCGCTAACAACTTGGTATGCACAATTGTAATCTTAACTCTTTTTCACAACTTCTCACAACTAACCAGCAAGTGCACTGGGTCATCCAAGTAATAAACCTTACGTGAGTAAGGGTCTGATGAGCGGATAATTTATACGCTTTTTGGCATTGTTTTTAGGTAGTTTTTAATAGGTTCAAGCTACTTTTAGGGTTGTTTTCATTAGTTTTTATGCTAAATTCACATTTCTGGACTTTACTATGAGTTTGTGTGTTTTCCTGTGATTTCAGGTATTTTCTAGCTGAAATTGAGGGACCTGAGCAAAACTCTGATAAGAAGGCTGACAAAGGACTGCTGATGTTGTTGGAATCTGACTTCCCTGCACTCGAAATGGATTTTCTGGAGCTACAGAACTCCAAATGGCACGCTCTTAACGGCGTTGGAAAGTAGACATCCAAAGCTTTCCAGCAATATATAATAGTTCATACTTTATTTGGGAATTAACGACGTAAACTGGCGCTCAACGCCAGTTCCATGTTGCATTCTGGAGTCAAACGCCAGAAACACGTCACGAACCAGAGTTGAACGCCCAAAACACGTTACAACTTGGCGTTCAACTCCAAGATAAGCCTCAGCTCGTGTAACATTCAAGCTCAGCCCAAACATACACCAAGTGGGCCCCAGAAGTGGATTTATGCATCAATTACTTACTTCTGTAAACCCTAGCAGCTAGTTTATTATAAATAGGACTTTTTACTAGTGTATTAGACATCTTTCAACGTTTAGTTCTTAGACCTTGGGGGCTGGCCTCTCGGCCATGCCTGAACCTTCATCACTTATGTATTTTCAACGGCGGAGTTTCTACACACCATAGATTAAGGGTGTGGAGCTCTGCTGTACCTCAAGTTTTAATGCAATTACTATTATTTTCTATTCAATTCGATTTATTCCTGTTCTAAGATACCATTCGTACTTCAACCTGATGGATGTGATGATCCGTGACACTCATCATCATCCATCTATATGAACGCGTATCTATTCAATTCGTACCTGTTCTAAGAGTGCGTATCTCTTGGATTCCTTAATCAGAATCTTCGTGGTATAAGCTAGAATTGATGGCGGCATTCATAAGAACCAACAGATGATTATCCGTGCCGTGACAGAGCATTTGGACCTTTTTTACTGAGAGGATGGGATGTAGCCATTGACAACGGTGATGCCCTACATACAGCTTGCCATGGAAAGGAGTAAGAAGGATTGGATGGATGCAGTAGGAAAGCAGAGATTCAAAAGGAATACAGCATCTCCATACACTTATCTGAAATTCCTATCAATGAAATTACATAAGTATTTCTATCCTTTATTAATAAATTAATTATATCTTTATATTTTCGAAAACCCAATAATCAATTATTATCCGCCTAACTGAGATTTACAAGATGACCATAGCTTGCTTCATACCAACAATCTCTGTGAAGTTATATTTAGACCATGGTATTGAGCACCAATTTTTTTGGAGCCATTACTGGGGAATTAATTTCGAACAACAATTCAAGCATAAATCACAATTTCGTCCACCAAGTTTTTGGCACTGTTTCCGGGGATTGTTCGAGTATGGACAACTGAAGGTTCATCTTGTTGCTCAGATTAGGTAATTTATTTTAATTTTAAGCTTTTTATTTTTATTATTAAATTTTCGAAAAAATAATAATAATAAATATTTTATCTTGTTCTTTAGAATTTTTAAGAATGAATTCTAGAGTTTCATGATGATATGTTGAAATCCGGCTGGCTGTAAAGCCATGTCTAATCTTTTGGACCGAGGCTTCAACCCATCATCACAAGAGCAAGCTAGCTGTTACTAATCCATCTGCTGTTGTATGCTTGATTTGTCACTTATAGCTTGGCTGGCCATTGGCCATGTCTAGTGTTTTGGATCGGAGCTTTTACAAAAGCTTGGCTGGCTAGTAAGCCATGTCTAATTCCTGGACTGAAGCTTTAGACTGACATTTGATGAACACTGGAATTCTCATTAAAAATTTAGAATTTCTTATTTTATTTTTCCTATATGTTTTTGAAAAAATATAAAAAAAATACAAAAAAATTAGAAAATCATAAAAATAAAAAATATTTTGTATTTCTTGTTAGAGTTTTGTGTCAAGTTTTAAGTTTGGTGTCAATTGCATATTCATCTTGCATTTTTCAAAAATTGCATTCATGCATTGCATTCATCATGATCTTCAAGTTGTTCTTGATGAACTTTCTTATTTGATCTTCATATTTTCTTGTTTTGTGTTGTATTGTGTTTTTCATGTGCATTTTTGCATTCATAGTGTCTAAACATGAAAGATTTCTATGTTTGGTATCTTGCATGTTTTCTTTAGATTGAAAATTTTTCAAAAATATGTTCTTGATGATCATCATGATCTTCAAAGTGTTCTTGGTGTTCATCTTGACATTCATAGTGTTCTTGCATGCATCATGTGTTTTGATCCAAAATTTTCAAGCATTGAATATTTTTAGTGTTTTTCTCTCTCATCAAAAAAATTCAAAAATAAAAAAATTAAATAAATATCTTATCTTTTTAAAATCTTTTTCAAAAATCATATATTTTCCATTTTTTTATCATATTCGAAAATTTCAAAAATCTTTTTCAAAATATTTTCAAAATCTTTTTCTTATCTTTACATCATATTTTTGAAAATATCATCAACAATTAATGTTTTGATTCAAAAATTTCAAGTTTGTTACTTTCTTGTTAAGAAAGATACAAACTTTAAGTTCTAGAATCATATCTTGTGATTTCTTGTGAGTCAAGTCATTAATTGTGATTTTAAAATTCAAATCTTTTTCAAAACTAATTTCAATCATATCTTTTTAAAACCATATCTTTTAAAATCATATCTTTTCAAAAATATCTTTTCAATCTTATCTTTTCAAAATCATATCTTTTTAAAATCATATCTTTTTAATCATATCTTTTCATATCATATCTTTTTCAAACTTTAATTTCAAAAATCTTTTCTAACTTCTTATCTTTTCAAAATTAATTTTCAAATCTTTTTCAACTAACTAATTGATTTATTTGTTTGTTTTTTCTTTTATCCTTTTCAAAACCACCTAACTAATTTTCTCTCTCTAATTTTCGAAAATTACCTTCCTCTTTTTCAAAATTCTTCTTATTAACTAATTATTTCAAATTTTAATTTTAATTTTATTTCATTTTAATTTTCAAAAATTACTATCCCTTTTTCAAAATTTATTTTTCGAAATTCTATCCCTCTCACCTCCTTCTATTTATTTTATTTATTTACTAACACTTCTCTTCATCCTAAAATTCGAAGCCCCTCTCTCTGAGTTCGAATTTTCCTCTTCTCCTTCCTATTCTTCTTCTTTTCTACTCACATAAAGGAACCTCTATATTTGGACAAAGAGGATCCCTATTATTATTTTCTGTTTCCTTCTTTTTCATATGAGCAGGAGCAAGGACAAGAACATTCTTATTGAAGCAGATCCTGAACCTGAAATGACTCTGAAGAGGAAGTCAAGAGAAACTAAAAATCAACAATTCAGAGAAACCTCAAAAAAAAGAAAAAAAAGAGAAAAGGGAAGACAAAAAGCTCGCACCTCCAAGTCATGGGAGATGGAGAGATTCATCTCAAGGGTCCATAGCTCAGTAGAAGAGCATTTGACAGCACATCAAGAGAACATAAGGAATTCCCTCGTCAAGAAATCCCTGAGATACCTCAGGGGATACATTTTCCTCCACATAATTATTAGGAGCACCAAAATCACTAGGGAGGAGCAACAAAGACAAGGAAAAGACATAGAAGGGCTCAAGGACATCAATGGTCCTTCAAAAAGGCGCCACCCTCATTAAGGTAGACTCATTCCTTGTTCTTAAATTTTTTTTTCTGCTTTTCGTTTTTTTTATGTTATATGTTTATTTATGTTTTGTGTCTCTACTTTATGATCATTAGTATTTAGTAACTATGTCTTAAGGCTATGAATAATTCCATTAATCCTTCACCCCTCTTAAATGAAAAATATTTTTAATACAAAAGAACAAGAAGTACATGAGTTTCAAATTTATCCTTGAATTTAGTTTAATTATATTGATGTGGTGACAATACTTTTTTTTTCTGAATGAATGCTTGAACAGTGCATATTTTTTATCTTGTTGTTTATGAATGTTAAAATTGTTGGCTCTTGAAAGAATGATGAAAAAGAGAAATGTTATTGGTGATCTGAAAAATCATAAAATTGATTCTTGAAGCAAGAAAATGCAGTGAAAAAGGCAAAAGCTCGAAAAAAATATTTGGCGAAAAAAAATATTTGGCAAAAAAAATTTAGAAAGAAAAAGAAAAAGCAAGCAGAAAAAGCCAATAGCCCTTAAAACCAAAAGGCAAGGGTAAAAAGGATCCAAGACTTTGAGCATCAATGGATAGGAGGGCCCAAGGAAATAAAATGCAGGCTTAAGCGGCTAAATCAAGCTGTCCCTAATCATGTGCTTGTGTCATGAAGGTCCAAGTAAAAAGCTTGAGACTGAGTAGTTAAAGTCGTGATCCAAAGCAAAAAGAGTGTGCTTAAGAGCTCTGAACACCTCTAACTGGGGACTTTAGCAAAGCTGAGTCACAATCTGAAAAGGTTCACCCAGTTATGTGTCTGTGGCATTTATGTATCCGGTGGTAATACTGGAAAACAAAGTGCTTAGGGCCACGACCAAGACTCATAAAAGTAGTTGTGTTCAAGAATCAACATAATTAACTAGAAAAATCAATAACACTATCTAAACTCTGAGTTTCTCGAGATGCCAATCATTCTAAACTTCAAGGGATGAAGTGAGATGCCAAAACTGTTCAGAAGCAAAAAGCTACAAGTCCCGCTCATCTAATTAGAACTAATATTCATTGATATTTTGGAATTTATAGTATATTCTCTTCTTTTTATCCTATTTGATTTTCATTTGCTTGGGGACACGCAACAATTTAAGTTTGGTGTTGTGATGAGCGGATAATTTTTACGCTTTTTGGCATTGTTTTTAGGTAGTTTTTAATAGGTTCAAGCTACTTTTAGGGATGTTTTCATTAGTTTTTATGCTAAATTCACATTTCTGGACTTTACTATGAGTTTGTGTGTTTTTCTGTGATTTCAGGTATTTTCTGGCTGAAATTGAGGGACCTGAGCAAAACTCTGATAAAAGGCTAACAAAGGACTGCTGATGCTGTTGGAATCTGACCTCCCTGCACTCGAAATGGATTTTCTGGAGCTACAGAACTCCAAATGGCGCGCTCTCAATGGCTTTGGAAAGTAGACATCCAGGGCTTTCCAACAATATATAATAGTTTATACTTTATTCGAGATTAGATGACGCAAACTGGCACTCAATTCCAGTTCTACGCTGCATTCTGGAGTCAAATGCCAAAAACACGTCACGAACCAGAGTTGAACGCCAAAAACACGTTACAACTTGGCCTTCAACTCCAATATAAGCCTTAGCTCGTGTAAAGTTCAAGCTCAGCCCAAGGACACACCAAGTGGGCCCTGGAAGTGGATTTCTGCATCAATTACTTACTTCTGTAAACCATAGTAGCTAGTCTAGTATAAATAGGACTTTTTACTATTATATTTTCATCCTGGATCCTGGATTGTATTTTTGATCCTGTGATCACGTTTTGGTGGCTGGCCTCTCGGCCATGCCTGAACCTTCATCACTTATGTATTTTCAACGGTAGAGTTTCTACACACCATAGATTAAAGGTGTGGAGCTCTGCTGTACCTCAAGTTTTAATGCAATTACTATTATTTTCTATTCAATTCGATTTATTCCTGTTCTAAGATACCATTCGTACTTCAACCTGATGGATGTGATGATCCGTGACACTCATCATCATCCATCCGTATGAATGCGTGCCTGACAACCACTTCCGTTCTACAAGCGAAAGCTAGAGTGAGAATCTCTTGGATTCCTTAATCAGAATCTTCGTGGTATAAGCTATAATTGATGGCGGCATTCATGAGAATCCAGAAAGTCTAAACCTTGTCTGTGGTATTCCGAGTAGGATTCTGGGATTGAATGACTATGACGAGCTTCAAACTCACGATTGCTGGGCGTGATGACAAATGCAAAAGAATCAAGGGATTCTATTCCAACATGATCAAGAACCAACAGATGATTAGCCGTGCCGTGACAGAGCATTTGGACCTTTTTCACTGAGAGGATGGGATGTAGCCATTGACAACGGTGATGCCCTACATATAGCTTTCCATGGAAAGGAGTAAGAAGGATTGGATGGATGCAGTAGGAAAGCAGAGATTCAAAAGGAATACACCATCTCCATAAACTTATCTGAAATTCCTACCAATGAAATTACATAAGTATTTCTATCCTTTATTAATAAACTAATTATCTCTTTATATTTTCGAAAACCCAATAATCAATTATTATCCGCCTAACTGAGATTTACAAGATGACCATAGCTTGCTTCATACCAACAATCTCTGTGGGATCGACCCTTACTCACGTAAGGTATTACTTGGACGACCCAGTACACTTGCTGGTTAGTTGAGCGAAGTTGTGAGGTTATATTTAGACCATGGTATTGAGCACCAAGTTTTTTAGAGCCATTATTGGGGAATTAATTTCGAACAACAATTCAAGCATAAATCACAATTTCGTCCACCATTAACTAAGTTAATGTGGCCACTAACGTGGTAGTGAATACCATCTCCAGCATTAGTGACAAAGGTGAGTGTCACTAACATTGGATCATCAATCTTAGCTCCACATTAACTTTCATGTTAGTGGTCTTAACGTGACCACTAACGTGGGCAATGCTAGCTTGATCCAATGTTAGTATCAAAGGTGAGTGTCACTAACATTGGTATTGTTCCTCTCTTCCACGTTAGAGTTCACGTTAACTAAGTTAACGTGACTCTTAACGTGGCTCATTGCCAGTTTTTGGAGCGTTAGTGGTGTTCACAGTTACCACAACGCTGGAGCTCTCTTTATCTCCACGTTAACTACCACGTTAACCTAGTCAACGTGGCAATTAACGTGGGCTTATGATGGCTTCGCAAGCGTTATTGGTGATCACTTTTCTCATTAACGTTACAAGCTCATTCCCATTCCACGTTAGTGGTCATGTTAACTAGGTTAATGTGGCTACTAACGTGGTTCTTCCTTGCTTCATTTGTCCTGAAATCAAGCAAATAAAGTGCATCAAAGCTCTAGCCAAAGTCATGAGATTATGCATCATCAATTTGTCATTCAATTCTTGCAAAATCCTCATGAAATCATGTAAAATTCATAATAGTTGCTTGAATCAAGGTGTAAGTGAATTTTCATCCAAAACATGCCTTATTCACTAAGAAAATGCATACAACAACCCTAAAACAGTAAAGAAAAGGTCAGTGAAAATGGCCTAGATGCCCTGGCATCATAACACCAAACTTAAAGCTTGCTTGTCCCTAAGCAAGTACTAAAACATAGGAAGAATGAATGAAAGAACAAGATGAATATAAAAGTAAAATTCCTGGTTTATGGGGTTTCATGCATAGCAACTTAGGTTCATTCCTTTACTAGGTTTCAGGCCTTTATCATGCCTTTGAACACTTGCTTGATTGCATCCTTTGAGACTTCCTAGTTGTTGATCCTTCCTTCTTTTCCAAGGTTTATTGCATTCCTTTTTAGGCTAAGTGCTCTGTAAGAGGGCGACTCTTTATGATAAGCTTTCAGCCAACACTCCCGAACCAGTTGGTTCAAGCTGCTAGGTGTTAAGACACCCCTAAGGAATTACTCCCTCAAGTCTCTTTCCCCCATACATACATACCACAGGCACATAGTTTGTTATTTTTTCTTTCTTGAAACCTTGGTGTCCATCACCTCTTTGGGTTGCTAAGTGCTCTGTAGCAAAGGTTGCTCTTGATAGTGGATTTTCAGCTGATAATCCCGGATTAGTTAATCCAAGTTACCAAGTGATAAGGCACCCCTGAGAGCTTATTCATCCAAGCATATCCCTTGCACATGAACACCACAGACACATGCCTCACTCTTCAAACCCTTGGTGCCTAGCATTGTTTCTTATTGTTTTTTTCTTCCTTTCCAACTTTTATTGCTCTTTCTCTTTTCTTATTGGGATCTTATTATTCAGTTAGTCTCATAGGATGTGTTTCAAGCATAGGATTCAGGATAGATAGTTGCCTTTTTTCCTTGTTGGTGAACCAACTTAGCTAATTAATCACCCTACCACAAACATTCATAACTCACTTCACAAAATAACTCCACTCTTGTTCTTTTCATAACATTCTCTTTTTGATTAACTTAAAGGACATGCATACAAGTAAGGAATGTGGAAATGTAGAAAGGACATTAGACTAGCACACTTGGATGTGAATAAAGAGGAACAAGTAGAATATGAAGGTTTTATTCAATCATTTTTCAATTAAAGTTCTGCATTTCGAGACAGTTCGATACAACCTCATAATGTCTTCCTTGGTATTCTAATCCTAGCATTTGCATCCTTGTCTGTTTCCTTGGATGATGAGGTATGATCATTCCCTGAGATTGATTGAATTCCTGTAACACTATTGGAAGTTTCTTGTTCCCCAAGCACTTGGAAAAGAGTTATCATGCATGTATGCTTGTGAGTTTCTGATTCGGTGTGTGAACACCAAACTTAGTTCTTTGCTTAATTCAGCAAATTGAATACATGCAGAAACCTTGTATGCTTTTTATTAAGAAACAACTATGAGCTAAAAAGACAAACTATGCATTAGTGGTTAAACCTCTGTCAAGTGAGTTCTCTGGTTGCTAGAGCAATACTTTATCAATGAAGGGTTGCAATGCACTCTTCAGCTGGAGTTTTTGGTGGAACACCAAACTTAGAGTCCTATATTCACCCTTGAATTGTTTTGGTGTGTGACACCAAACTTAGCTCCTCACGCTACAGAGAATTCAACTTGAAGTTTTTATTGAGAAACTTATGAAAAGAGAATTACCTCAGGTTGGGTTGCCTCCCAACAAAGCGCTTTTTTTAGCGTCGCTAGCTCGACGATTCCTTCCTTAGTTGAGGTTATACTTCTGTTTGGGGGTTTCCCCCGTGCTACCCAAGTAGTGTTTGAGTCTTTGTCCATTCACAGTGAATTTCCTCTTTGAGCCTTCTTCCATGATTTCTATGTGTCCATAAGGTGAGACTTTTATGACTAGAAATGGCCCCGACCATCTTAATTTGAGTTTCCCAGGAAAGAGTTTCAGTCTGGAGTTGTAGAGAAGCACATATTGCCCTTCTTCGAAAATTCTTGGTGCCAGGTTGAGATCATGTTTCCTTTTTGCTTTTTCCTTATAGATCTTGGTATTTTCATAGGCTTGAGACCTAAACTCTTACAGTTCTTTAAGCTGCAAAACCCTCTATTCACCAGTAGCAGTGCTGTCTAGGTTCAGTATCTTAGGAGCCCAAGAGGCTTTGTGCTCCAGCTCTAATGGGAAGTGACAGGCCTTCCTGTATACCAGTTGATATGGGGACATCCCAATTGGTGTTTTGAAGGCTGTCCTGTATGCCCAAAGAGCATCATCTAGCTTCTTCGCCCAGTCCTTTCTTGATATCCCCACAGTCTTTTCCAAGATCCTTTTCAACTCTCGGTTAGATATCTCTGTTTACCCACTTGTTTGGGGATGATAAGGTGTGGCAACCTTATGCTTCACCCCATATCTTAGGAGTAGGATTTCCAATGGTCTATTGCAGAAATGGCTCCCTCCATCACTGATGAGGGCTCGTGGGACTCTAAATCTGGTGAAGATATTCTTTCAAAGAAAGTTTATGACTACTTTGTTGTCATTAGTTGGGGTTGCCACGGCCTCCACCCACTTAGATACATAGTCTACTACCACCAAGATATACTTGTTCGAATATGAGGGTGGGAATGGTCCCATGAAGTCGATCCCCTATACATCGAACAGTTCAAGCTCTAGAATGTATTGCTGTGGCATCTCATTTCTCTTGGGCAGATTGCCAGCCCTTTGGCATTTATTGTAGATCCTCACCAATTTCTTAGCATCCTTGAAGATAGTGGGCCAGAAGAACCCACATTGCAGTACTTTTGCGGCAGTTCTTTCTCCTCCAAAATGACCTCCATAGCTAGCACTATGACAACTCCACATGACATCTCGTCCTTCTTCTTCTGAGATGCACCTCCTATGGATTCCATCTGAGCATTTCTTGAAGAGATAGGGTTCATCCTAAATGAAATACTTAGCATCATTGATGAGTTTTCTTCTTTGATGTTTGTTGATCCCAGGGGGTAGATCACCGGCTACTTTAAAATTGGCAATATCTGCAAACCAGGGTGCTTTGTGAACCAACATTAACTGTTCATCTGGGAAAAACTCATTTACACTTGTATCATGTGTATCATCCTTCTCACAAGGGATTCTGGATAGATGATCTGCTACCTTGTTCTACACACCCTTTTTATCTCTAATCTCGATGTTAAATTCCTGTAATAATAAGATCCATCTGATTAGTCTTGGTTTTGATTCCTGTTTGGCAAATAGATATTTGAGTTCTGTGTGATCAGTGAAAACAATAACTTTAGAGCCAATGAGGTATGATCTAAATTTGTCAAATGCAAAAACTATTGCCAGCAACTCCTTTTCGGTGGTGGTATAATTTCGTTGAGTATCATTAAGGACCTTGCTGGCATAGTATATGACATGCACCAAATTTTCTTTTCTCTGTCCTAACACTACCCCAACTGTGAAATCGGATGCATCACACATCAGTTCAAATGGTAAATTCCAATCAGGTGGGGTGATGATAGGAGCTGAGGATAGCCTCTTTTTCAAGTTTACAAATGCTAGCATGCACTTCTCATCAAAGATAAATGGTGTATCAGACATCAGGAGACTGCTTAAGGATTTGGCTATCTTTGAAAAATCTTTAATAAACCTTCTGTAGAAGCCAGCATGTCCCAAAAAGCTCCTAATTGCCTTGACATCACTTGGTGGAGGTAATTTTTCAATTTGCTCCACCTTAGCTCTGTCTACCTCAATACCTTGGTTAGAAACTTTATGGCCAAGGACTATTCCATCTGTCACCATGAAGTGACATTTTTTCCAATTCAAGACCAAGTTGGTCTCTTGACATCTTTTTAATACCAAGGCAAGATGGTTTAGGCAATTAGAAAAGGAATCTCCGAATACTGAAAAGTCATCCATGAAAACTTCAATGAACTTCTCTATCATATCTGAGAAGATGGAAAGCATGCAACGTTGAAAAGTTGCAGGTGCAATACATAGCCCAAATGGCATGCACCAGTAGGTAAACACTCCATATGGGCAGGTGAATGTTGTTTTCTCTTGGTCTCTTAGATCAACCACTATTTGGTTATATCCTGAATTAACCATCTAGAAAACAATAATGTGCATGTCCTGCAAGTCTTTCCAGCATCTGATCCATGAAGGGAAGTGGGAAATGATCTTTTCTTGTGGCTTCATTGAGCTTTCTGTAGTCAATACACATCCTCCATCCTATGACGGTTCTTGTAGGGATTAGCTCATTTCTTTCGTTAGGTACCACAGTGATTCCTCCTTTCTTGGGGACCACTTGGACTGGACTGACCCATGGGCTGTCTGAAATTGGGTAGATTACTCCTCCCTGCCACAACTTCATGACTTCTTTCTGTACTACTTCTTTCATAGCTGGATTCAACCTCCTTTGGGGCTGAATGGAAGGTTTGGCATCCTCTTTCAAAAGTATATTATGCATGCATATGGCTGAACTAATTCCGTGCAAGTCAGCAAGTGTCCATCCAATGGCATCCTTATGTTTTTGTAAGACTTGAAGCAACTTTTTCTCTTGTTCTTGGCTGAGGGCTGAATTTATAATCACTGGATAACTTTTATTTTCTCCTAAGTATGCATACTTGAGAGTGGGTGGCAGTGCCTTTAGCTCAAGTTTGCGTACTTTTTTTCTTTCATCCTTCCCTTCTAGTGTGCCTTGAACATGCATTTCAGCGGCTACAGCCTCTTCGCTTGATGTTAATTCCTCTTCTTCTATTAGTTCATCAAGTTCTTCTTCAAGAGTTTCTTGCACTACAGCATCCACCGAGTCCAACCTCATACATTCTCCCAATGAGTCGTGTGGGTAACTCATGGCCTTGAACACATTGAATATCATTTTCTCCTCATGTAGTCTAAGGACAAGTTCACCTTTTTGGACATCAATGATGGCTCCGGCAGTGACCAAGAATGGCCTTCCCATGATGATGGAAGTCTTAGCTCCTTCCTCTATGTCTAATATTACGAAGTCTGCTAGAAAGATTAAATCTCCCACTTTCACCAACGAGTCTTCTACTATTCTGTGGGGAAACTTGAATGATCTGTCTGCTAGTTGCAGGGCCATTCTTGTTGGTTTGGCTTCCTCAATCCTCATTTTCTGCATCATTGCTAAGGACATCAGATTTATGCTAGCTTCTAGACCACATAAAGCCTTTTCCACTGTGATTTCCCCTATGATAAAAGGAATTTGGAAGCTCCCAGGATCCTTCAATTTCTGGGGCAATTTGTACTGGATGATGGCACTGCATTCTTCGGTGAGTACCACGGTCTCATTATTCTTCCAGCTTCTCTTCTTGGTCATCAATTCCTTCAAGAACTTGGCGTAGAGTGGCATTTGTCTATTGCGTTAGCAAAGGGTATGTTAATTTGTAGTTTCTTGATGGCAGCATCTTGATTCTGCATGTTGGATCGCACTTCTTCCCGGAAAGCTTTACTATCTTGAATTTCCTTACAATGTTGGTGAGTTACATTATTGTTGGGATTGTGGTTGTGATGTCTCTGGTCTTGGCCTTGGTCTTGTTGATTTCCCCATCCAAAGTTAGGGTGATTTCTCCATCCAGAGTTGTAAGTTTTAGAGTACAGATAATGGATTTGTCTAGGTGAGTTTCCAACATAGTTGGCTTATTCCTAGTCAACCTCTCCTCCTACACTCACTCCTTCTTGAGTTGGTGATGAAGTGATGACTGCTGTAACTTGGTTTTCCTCCACCTTCTTGGTAAGATCTGCTAGCTACTTGGTGATCATCTTATTTTGAGCTAGCAATGCATCCATGTGGTTCAGCTCCATTACTCCTCGAGTGTTGCTTCTTTCAGAAGCATAGAAGTAGTCATTCTTAGCTACCGTCTCAATGACATCTATGGCTTCTTCAATAGTTTTCTTCTTGTTTAGAGAACCCCCTAAGGAATGGTCTACAGCCTTCTTTGACTCATAAGAGAGACCCTCATAGAAAATGTGAAGTTGAACCCATTCATTGAACATGTCCGGTGGGCATCTCCTTGTTAAGTCCTTGAACCTCTCCCATGCCTCAGAGAGAGTTTCACCATCTTGTTGCCTAAAGGTCTGCACCTCAGCTCTCAGCCTATTAATTCTTTGAGGAGGGTAGAATCTTACCAAAAACTTTTTCACCACATCTTCCTAATTTGTTAAGCTCTCCTTCGGAAAGGATTCTAGCCACTTGGATGCTTTGTCCCTGAGTGAAAAAGGGAACAAAAGCAGCCTATAGACATCCGAGTGTACTCTATTAGACTTCACAGTGTCACATATTCTCAAGAAGGTGGTTAGATGTTAATTGGGGTCTTCTTGGGCACTTCCTCCAAATGAGCAGTTGTTCTTAACAAGGGTGATGAGCTGGGGTTTTAATTCAAAGTTGTTGGCATGTATGGTGGGCTTTTGGATGCTACTTCCATAGTTTCCTAGATTTGGATTGATGTAAGAGCCAAGAACTCTCCTCTCTTGCCCAGCATGATTTGCAGGGCCTTCTCTGGCATGGTTGTGAGCCTCTCCTTCATGGTTGTTTTCCAAGTTCTCCTCCATGTTCGTTTCAAAGTACTCTTCCTCTTCCACAGCACCAACAACTCCTTTCCCTCTTGCTTCCCTCCTTAATCTCCAGAGGGTTCTCTCAGGTTCTGAATCAAAGGAAGTTGAAGCTCCACTTCTTCTCCCTGCCATACAACTAACAAAGCACACAACAAGAAATAAAATAAAGTGATGATTCTTGTTAGAGTGATTGTTAGTGTGAGTGGTGTAAATTATCAAACAGTTAGTGGGTTAGTGAGCAGAATTATAAGTAAATTTAAAGAAAAAGAAGATAACGAGGGGATAGGAGGGTGAGGAAGAAACTAAATAAACTGAAGGTAAATAACTGAATAAAATAAACAAACAGAAGAAAAATGCTCAATCTAGTGAACTTCCAACTTAATCATTGTTGATACCAAATCAATCCCCGGTAACGGCGCCATAAACATGATGCATGAAAACTTGTCTTTCAACAAATTTTCCTTCGGCAAGTATACTGAATTGTCGTCAAGTAAAAACTCACAATAGAGTGAGGTCGAATCCCACAGGGATCGATTGGTCAAGCAACTTTAGTTGGAAGAATATGTTAGTTGAGCTAAACAGAGTATGGTTGAGAGTTGCAGAAAATTAAATGGTGGGAAAGTAAATAGCAGAAAATAAAGTGCAGAATCTTAAATGGGAATTTGGGGAAATGAGCATAGAAATAAATGGCAAATATTAAAGAGAATGGGTAAGATCAGAAATGGGGAATTCATTGGGCTCAGGAGATGTTGTATTCTCCGGATCAAATTCATTTTCATCTCTTCCTCAATCAAAGCATCTATTGATCTCCTTCGCAATCTTAAGTGATTGAATTCCAATTCCTTGGCAACCCAATCTCTCTAAGCTTGACAATTGCCCAATTCCTTGATTTAATTGCTCATGGAAAGAGATGAAGTGTGGTCACTGATTATACCACATGTATTTCCAAGTCAAAGTGTTGGGAGGATTACATGTCACTATATCCGCCCAGACCCCAATTTGGTCCAACATGAGAAAGTATTTCTAGCATGATCTCCTCATCCCTTTTCCAAGGCTTAGAGAAGATCCAATTATGGAGAGTTTCTTTTCCAAGACAACTAACCAATTGAATTAAGATCGAAAGCTTTCTAGTAAATCAAAACAGAAGAAAGAAGAAGAAGAATGAAAATTATAATTGATCTATCAAATTACAACAGAGCTCCCTATCTCAATGAAAAAGGTTTAGTTGTTCATAGCTCCAGAAATAAAAAATGGTAGAAAAGAATACATGCTCACTAGCAAAAATGCAGAAAAGTAAATATACAGAAAGTAGTTCTCCAAAGTGTCGAGCTTCCTATATAGTTCAAAACTACTCCTATATATACTACTCCTCTTGATCTTCTAGTGAGTTCTTCAAGTCTTGGATGTGGGCCTTAGATTTTGAGTTGAAGCAGTTACAATCTTTAGTGGGCTCAGCTTGCAGAAAAGTTTGAGTTAGGCATGGGCGTTAGTGATGTTAACGTTAAGTGAAATTGTGGGTTTAAGAACGTAAGTGGCAATCACCTTTTTCACTAACGTTCCAACCCATATAGTCTACGTTAACTTCAACGTTAGTAGCACTAAGGTTGCCTTATGAACCTTCACAAGCGTTATAGGGACTCACCTTTCCCAATAACGTTGCCATGTGCCCCTCTTTCCATACGTTAGAGTTCACGTTAGTTCAACTAACGTGACTCTTAACGTGGGCACGCCTATCTTCGAGAGCGTTAGTGACACTTACCTTTGTCACTGACGCTCCAAATGCCCCTACTCTCCACGTTAGAGCTCACGTTAACTAAGTTAACGTGGCCACTAACGTGGTAGTGAATGCCATTTCCAACATTAGTGACAAAGGTGAGTGTCACTAACGTTGGCTCATCAATCATAGCTCCACGTTAACTTTCACGTTAGTGGTCTTAACGTGACCACTAACGTGGGCAACGCTAGCTTGATCCAACGTTAGTGACAAAGGTGAGTGTCACTAACATTGGCATTGTTCCTCTCTTCCAGGTTAGAGTTCACGTTAACTAAGTTAACGTGACTCTTAACGTGGCTCATTGCCAATTTTTGGAGCGTTAGGTTAACGTGGCTACTAACGTGGTTCTTCTTTGCTTCATTTGTCCTGAAATCAAGCAAATAAAGTGCATCAAAGCTCTAGCCAAAGTCATGAGATTATGCATCATCAATTTGTCATTCAATTCTTGCAAAATCCTCATGAAATCATGTAAATTCAAAATAGTTGCTTGAATCAAGGTGTAAGTGTATTTTCATCCAAAACTTGCCTTATTCACGAAGAAATGCATGAAACTACCCTAAAACAGTAAAGAAAAGGTCAGTGAAACTGGTTTAGATGCCCTGGCATCAAATTACACCCCTCTTCGGGTGTCCCTTGTGGATGTCTACAGAGAGGTTAGCCACACTGAAAAAATACCTCTAGCTCGACCACTCAAAGACAAAAAAGGAGGAGGAAATCGGGCTGAATATTGTGAACACCATCGAATCTGTGGGCATTCCACCAATGAATGCTTTGACTTAAAAAATGTCATAGAAAAGCTAGTAAGAGAGGGGAAGCTAGATCGGTATCTGGCCACCTGGGATGATGAACAAAGAAAAAGAAGAAGGGAAGAAGATGTCGGACGAACCGAGCGGTCACCTCGTACACCAGAAAGACACGTCCACATGATACACAGTGGATTTGCGGGAGGAGAAGTCTCCAAATCATCTCGCAAAGGATATCTTAAAGAAGTATATCATGTCGAGGGGAAGGAGGAGGCACCCGACATCCCCGCGATTACTTTCACCAAAGAAGACGCATCTGGTATAATCTCAGGACACGACGATCCCATTGTCATCACTGTTATACTAGCAAACGCAAATCTCCACCGCACACTGATAGACCAAGGGAGCTCCACCAACATTTTGTTCAAAACTGCCTTCGACAAGCTCAGCTTGGAAGAAAAAATACTTAGAGCATATCCGAACTGCATGTTCGGACTACGAGACACCCCGGTTCAACCGCTTGGATACATCTCGCAACACACAACCTTCGAAAAAGGAAACCAGTCAAGAACACTCAAGATAGATTACATCGTGGTTGACGTAAGCTCAACCTACAACACCTTAATAGGCTGGACAACATTGAATCAGCTCAACGTAATAGTCTCGACTCCACATCTATGCATAAAATTCCCAATTGCAGAAGGGATAGCTACAATAAAAGCAGATCAAAAGACGGCGCGCCGCTGTTACCATGAAAGCCTAAACCTCAGAGGCGGAGGAGAAAAATTCCACACAATCGAACTCAGTGGAGTACAAAGGCGGGAAGAACTCTGCCCACAACCCGAAGGTGAAATAGAAATAGTCCAGATCGGGGACACCCCAGACCAAACGACTAATATCGGTACAATCCTAAAAGGAGACATAAAAGAATCACCATATAGTTCTTGCAAGATAACATCGACCTCTTTGCATGGAAGGCCGTAGACATGCCAGGCATAGACCCCAAGTTAATGTGCCATAAGCTATCAGTCTACCCAGGATCTCGGCCCGTACAACAGAGGCATAGAAAGCTTAGACCAGAACGCTCCCAAGCTATGGAAGAGCAGGTACATGCTCTACTGGAGGCAGGGTTCATAAGAGAAGTCAAATACCCACTATGGCTGGCTAATGTCGTCTTGGTGAAAAATCAAATGGGAAGTGGCAAATGTGCACCGACTACACTGCTCTCAACAAAGCCTGCCCAAAAGATCCTTATCCACTCCCAAGTATCAACGCTCTGGTAGATGCCTCCTCCGGATATAGATACCTCTCATTTATGGATGCATACTCGGGATACAATCAGATCCCAATGTATCCACACGGCCAAGAAAAAACTTCCTTCTTAACCCCAAAAGCAAACTACTGCTACATCGTCATGCCTTTTGGTCTTAAAAATGCGGGAGCTACTTATCAGATATTAGTGAATAAGGTCTTTTCGAATCACATCGGAAAAATCATGGAAGTCTATGTGGATGACATGCTAATAAAGACACAAAACGAAGAGATGCTATTGTCCAACCTGACCCAAGTATTCGACACTATAAGACGGCATGGCATGCGACTCAATCCCACAAAATGCACCTTCGTAGTAGAAGCCGAAAAATTCTTGGGTTTTATGCTCACACAGAGAGGAATCGAGGCAAACCTGGATAAATGCCGGGCCATACTCGACATGAAGAGTCTGACTTGTGTCAAAGAGGTACAACAACTCAACGGGAGGTTGGCAGCCTTGTCCAGATTTCTAGCCGGATCGGCAATAAGATCTCTTCCCTTCTACGCAACTCTAAGGAAGGGAAGAAGTTTGAATGGACAACGGAGTGCGACCAAGCCTTCTAAGATTTCAAAAGGTTCCTGGGACAGCCACCTATCCTAACTCGGCCACAGGAAGAAAAACCACTCATATTGTACCTCGCAGTAGGAAGTCGTGCAGTAACCTCAGCACTAGTCCGAGAAGACGACAGAGGACAACAACCCGTGTACTTCATCAGTAAAGCATTACAAGGATCCGAGCTGAACTACCAAAAAATAGAAAAGTTTGCCTACGCTCTCATACTAACATCTCGGCAACTTCGTCCATATTTTCAAGCCCACACCATTAGGGTTCGCACCAACCAGCCCATAAAAGGGATTTTATAGATGACAAAACTGGCGGGCAGAATCTTGCAATGGGCAGTCGAGTTGGCCGAATTTGATCTTCAATACGAAGCTCGAACAGCCATCAAATCACAATACCTGGCCGACTTTATTACAGAATTTACAGATACACCGAAAATCCCCACAGAATGGAATCTCTACGTGGATGGTTCCTTAAATAAAGCTTGAAGCGGTGCGGGTGTGATAATCAAAATTGACCAAGGAACCCAAATCGAACTTTCCCTCAAATTCAGGTTCTCTGCCTCAAATAACCAAGCGGAATATGAGGCACTACTAGCTGGTTTGAAGCTGGCTAGGGAGGTTGGAGCTCAAAAGCTTATCATATTCAACGACTCACAAGTAGTCACTTCACAAATAGAAGGAAGCTACCAAGCCAAGGATCCCACCATGAAAAAGTACTTGGACAAAACCGGGGAACAGCTCGGCCAACTCGGAGAATATGAGGTCCGTCACATACCCCGAGAATAGAATGCCCGAGCTGACGCACTCTCAAAACTAGCCAGCACCAAACCAGGGGGCAACAATAGAAGCCTCATCCAAGTAATCCTGCAGAATCCATCAATTTCGGAAGAAGAAAAAATCCTGACCATAACAGGTCAGGATTAAGGATGGATGATTCCCAAAATTAAATACCTCAAAATAGAAGTACTCCCCACAGAGGAAAAGGAGGCAAAGAGGTTAAAACGGGAAGCACAATACTCACTATCATAAACAATACTCTATACAAAAGAGGGATTTCAATACCATTGTTAAAATGCGTACCGACTTCTAACACAAAGGAATTTCTAGAAGAAGTATACAGTGGTATTTGTGGCAATCATCTCGGAGCACAAGCACTTACCAAAAAAGTACTTCAGGCAGAGTTTTATTGGCCAACTCTACAAAAGGAAGCCATAGAGTTGGTAAAGACATGTCCATCATATCAGAAACATGCCAACTTTCACATCGCCCCACCAGAGGAGCTCATCAGCGTGACTTCACCTTGGCCATTCGCAAAATGGGGAGTCGACCTTCTTGGACCCTTCCCTCAGGGATCGGGACAAGTTAAATTCCTCATAGTAGGGATAGACTATTTCACAAAGTGGATCAAGGCAGAACCCCTAGCCAATGCCACTGCTCAAAGAAGTAAAAAATTCCTATATAGGAACATTGTCACAAGGTTCAGGTTTGCACACTCTATCACCACAGACAATGGTACCCAGTTCACAAATGCAGGCTTCAGAAAGCTAGCGGCTGACTTGAATATAAAACAACAATTCACTTCCGTAGAACATCCCCAAGCAATTGGACAAGCTAAAGCTGCCAACAAAGTCATACTAGCTAGGCTGAAACGGAGATTACAGGACGCAAAGGGAGCTTAGGCCGAGGAGCTCCCACAAGTCCTATGGGCATATCGAACAACGCCAGATTCCACTACAAGGGAATCACCCTTCTAATTAGCGTACGAAATAGAGGCAATGATCCTAGTGGAAATTGAAGAAAGGTCGCCTAGAGTGATTCACTATAGTGAAGAAGCCAATTCCCAACTTCAAAGGGAAGAACTTGACCTACTTCCAGAAGTTAGAGAAAGAGCTCGGATTAGGGAAGAAGCATTAAAATGACGAATAGCTGTGAGATACAATCAAAAGGTAGTACAACGAGTTTTTGCTGAGAATGACATCATCCTAATCCGAAATGATATCGAAACAACTCGACCTGGAGAAGGAAAGCTGGCAGCAAACTGGAAAGGACCCTACCGAGTCATAGAAGTACTTGGAAAGGGCTACTATAGACTGTCCGAACTCGATGGGCGAGAGCTTCCTAGGTCATGGCACGCCTGCAACCTAAGAAGGTACTACAGTTAGGGATGATAAAGGATCTTAGGATAAGATGCACTCTTTTTCCTAAAAAGGTTTTTTAATGAGGCACCAAGCCAAGACCTACAAATCACCCGACTTAGAGGATAAACCTCCCGCATGTATATATTTGCATTTTTTATATAAAATATGTTTAGATCTTCTACAAATGCTCAAGCCGCATTAATCTGAAACATTCATCGTCCGATTATAAAGCTACAGATCGGTAGAAAGTGAAAATCAAATTCACTACACGATCACGATAAAGACCAAAGATGAAAACCAAAGGTCGACCAAATGGGGGTAAAACCCAATCTCTACAAAAACGGCAAAGATGAAAACAGAAGAATGCAAGAAGTTATAGAAAGTGATCCATAGAAAGGACCTGACGAGGTCCTAATAAAATGGATTGCTAAAAAATAACTTAAAGACTGGTCGACATAAAGATATCGGACCAGTCGTAATAACTAAACTTATAAGTTAATCCATGGAAAGAGGTCTGGCCAACCCTATAAAAGAGAATTACTATAACTTACAAGGGCCCGACGTGATGAAGTCGGCCCAAAACATAAAAGTTATAAAAGTAATCCCTGAAAGAGACCTGAACAAGGTCCAAGAAAGAGGATTACAAAACAACTTAGAAGGGCCCGACCTGATGAAGTGGTCCAACACATAAAAGTTATGAAAGTAATCCCTGAAAGAGACCTGAACAAGGTCCAAGAAAGAGGATTACAAAATAACTTAGAATGGCCCGACGTGATGAAGTCGGCACAAAACATAAAAGTTATAAAAGTAATCTCTGAAAGAGACCTGAACAAGGTCCAAGAAAGAGGATTACAAAAATAACTTAGAAGAGACCGACATGATGAAGTCGGCCCAAAACATAAAGCGACAAAGTAATCCCTAAAAGAGACCTAAACAAGGTCCAAAAAAGAGGGTTACTAACAATAACTTGGACAAAACCTACATGATGAAATCGGCGACCTCAGCGTTATACAAAGTAATTCCTAATAAAGACCTGAACAAAGTCCAAACAAAACAAATTACTGCAAATAACATCAGGCAAAAGAATCAAGCCAATCCAAAAAGGTCAGACAGCGAAAAGTGCCAAAACCTAGAAAGGTACCAAGACGAGTGCAGACAGACATGATATAAAAACCACCAGTTATAATAACAGCAAGCTTTAGAGGCCACCAAAATCAGCCCTAAAAGCTTGGAAACTACTTTGTTTTTCAAAATAAAGTTGCTAAACAAGCAACTAAAAAAGTGTCAACAGTTAGCAAACATCATCTACAAAATAAAGAGTTTAAAAGACCACAAGCTGGGCTATCTACACAAATATCCTGAATAATCATTAGGGATCCAAAGACTTCTCGGCAGCATCAACACGGGGTGAAGGAGGACGAGTCTAAAGAGGCACTGCATCCACTGTCCCATCATCCCGGTTCAAGATATGGCAATCTGGTTCTGACTCAAAACGATCGATCTCAGCAGTGGAAGTCAAAGAGGTCGGCACGACAGAGGTTTTGGTGGCAGGCAGTGAAAGACGATTATCATCATCATCATCAGGGTCATCAGGAACAATCTTACCATCTCTAATAATGTTATCCAGGCTAAAAAGGGAAAGGTCGAGCTCTGGCGCAAGAACTCGAACTTGCTCCTTCAGATTCTCATAAGCAGTAGTAACACTGCCTACAAGGTGACTTTGAAATTAGGTATAATCGGCCCTGACAGATTCCAAGCTGTTCCTGAGATCCATCATCTCTCTATAGGTGGTAACATAGTTATCCTTATGTTTTAATGATGTGTCCTCAGCTAGTTGCGCAGCGGCCGCCAGTCCAATAGCCCGAGTCTTTTCCCCCTCCAACTCCTTCTCCAGCTTGGTCACTTTCACCTCAAACTCCTCTTTCAAACCCTTAATCTGGTCAAACTTCGATTTCGCCTCCTTCATAAAGGCCTTTGTAGCATGGATAGGAAGATCTTGAGCGGTCCGGTATAAAGCTGCTCCCATGTGTGCCAGTTTAATTCCACTCCGAGTAAAAAATCCAAATGATGAAGAATGGATACATCATCAGTAGGCATGACACCATAGGGAGTAATCTGTTAACCTACAAACCCGACAGCATCAAAGTCGGGAGCATCCAGACTAAAAGGCTCGACAGTCTGAGGTCTTTTTGGAGGAGGAGCTGCGGAAGGAGAAGAGGTACCAGCAGAAGTTTGTGAAGGATCAACCAAACGAACCCGAGGAGTAGGGATCATCCTCCTCGATCCAAGAGAGCTCGGAACCAAAGGCTTCGACGAGACTTGAGAAGACCCCTCCCCAGCCGGCTTGGCTGAGACGTTTTGAGCTGCGGTAGCCTTCCTTGCCCTTTTAAAGGCCTTCATGGATTCGTTATTTTTAATCATCTCTGCAAATAAAACATCACAGCAGGAAACAAATTACGAATTAGAAAAGATCTTATAAGAGATAAATTCGACAAAACAAGCAAATCCAAAAGGAGAATTGACCACTAACCAGCTCAGCTCGGAGGAGAGAGGGGTTTGCTAAGAATTTCTTTGTGTCGAGATGAGGAGGCTGCCACCAGTTTTTTTCCAGCACAATCACAAAAGCTTGCTCAGCCTCATCTAACATCTCCCACAAATATTTAGATACCATTACATTCTTTTGCCATTCTAAAGGAAAGGTGGGCTCATCATTTTCATCCAGAAAAAAGGGCCGAGATCCTTCAACAGCTCAGACCCTAAAAAAGTAATTTTTGAAATCGCGAAAAGATTCATCAAACATGGAGAAAACTTTTTTCCCCTGGGAAGCTCGGAAAGAAACCCAAGCGGCTTTCTTCTTAACTACAGCAGGCTTTGTCAAAATGAAAAGATAAAAGAAGAGGGATTTTGAAGCAGGGATACCAAAATCACGACACAGAAACTGAAAATTTTTTATAAAACCCCAGGAATTGGGGTGAAGTTGGAATGGAGCCACATTACAGGACCATAACAGGTTGGTCTCGAATGGGGTAAAAGGAAGAGTAATATTCATTTGACTAAAAAAGAAGTCGTACGCATAGAAAAAGGGGCGCTCTCCAGCAATTCGGGTAGAAAAATAGACCCTTTCCTCAGAAGTTGGAGATACGAGCTCATAGTTCTTCTCATCACTACCATTACCACAAATCCTATGAAATTGCCTAAGTTGCTGACAAAACTCGGAGTCAACCAATGAAACACATAAAAGAACCATAGAATCCACCCAATCAGCCATGCCCTCAAGGACTTGGGAAGATGTCTCAATAATATTTTTGCGAGAAGATATGAGGTCAACTAGTCCTACAACAGGAAAAGAAGAATTGGATTACTCAAAAAATATCTCGAACAAATCAAAACAACTCGGATAATATAATCTAGCGTAGTATATGCAACAAAAGGAAACCCCAGGACCCACTCCAAAAAGATCCAGGGGCATCCTTTGGAGGCAGAACTAGGACTCAGAAAATCCTACAAGACTAACATCCCAATAAAACTTCCAGCAAAAGCCCTCTCCCAAAAGGCGACATCCCGAAAAGAAATTCATTAACCAGAAAGCTACAAATCAAAAAGAAGTCATTAAAGATGCCACCTTTTTCAGAAAAACAAACCCTCTCCCAAGCGGGCAAACAACACAAAATCAAAACAAGCCATCAAAAATCGTTACTTTCTACAAAGGTTCATCAGCAAAATTATTGTTCAGTCATCACAGTTACCAACAAAGAGAAAAAACATCAAAGGAACAATCTTTCAAAAGCCTCAGTGACAGCATGTATCACAGCAAAGTCAAAAATTGAATGCAAAACAACGAAGGAAGTAAAAGAGCAGAAAGAAGAACCAACCTGGGAAAGCCGAAGGCCTCAATAAAATTGAAGGTAGGAAATGGAGTCAGGAAGTCGCCCTTTCACGAACAAGGAAAGCACAAAATAACACCGAAGCAGTGTCGCAGGAAGAAAAATAAAAACTGCAAACTTCAGGTAAAAACAGAAAGAGAAAAAAAAGGGAAGTTACGGAGAAGAGAAACCATTTTTCTAAAAAGTGAAAATTCAAAATGGAAAGGCTAAGAGAAATGGTGCAATTAAAAACAACTAATGAGTGTACTAAATCCTCGCCCGTTCCCAAGGCTAAAAGCGCTAATGTAAAAGTGCGCGCTTTTAAAGAAGAAGCAAAAGAAAACGTTCTGCATTCAAAGGAGAACTCTACAAAGAAGAAGTCGACAAAATGCTCGAGTTCGGCTTCACCAGAGAAGGATCGAAGTCCTAAAATTAAAGACTCGACCTCAAAAGGAACACCGAGCTCGAGCAGGGGCACTGTTCATACCCTGGGTCGAGCTGTCTGACCCAGGATGATTAGCAACGGGACGACCGACCTCCTCAGGTCAAGCTACCCGACCTCTTCTCAAAGAGCTCGGCCAAATTGCCAGGAGAAGCCCAACGAAGGGACCAAATAGAGGAACACGACCCAAATCCAAAGGCAGCCCGAGCCTATAGAGAGAAAGGTGGTTCCCTTGAAGATAAGATGACCTCACTTGAAGATAAGATAAAGATAAGATAAGATAACTAACTTATCTTACCTAAAAAGGTCACTCTACGCCATTATAAATATACTGAAGCACCCAGGTATAACTCATACTCTGATTCTACTAAAAAAATGCTTAATACCCTTGCTAACTTAAGCATCGGAGTCCCTCGCAGGTACCACCACCCTCCGGAGGCAAAGGATCAGCACCATCACCAAGTCCAACCAGTCGGACACAACTGCTCCGACCAATACAGAAGATCTCGTCCAAGATCGACCTACACTTTCAGGTAACCCTCGGAACAAGTGGCATCATTGAGTTTCCTGTAGTCAATGTACATCCTCCATTCTGTTACAGTTCTTATAGGGATGAGTTCATTCCTCTTATTGGGTACAACAATGATGCCTCCCTTTTTAGGAACCACCTGGACGGGGCTCACCCATGGACTATCTGAAATTGGATAGATCACCCCTGATTGCCATAGCTTCATGACTTCCTTTTGCACCACTTCTTTCATGACTGGATTCAACCTTCTTTGAGGTTGAATAGAAGGCTTGGCATCTTCTTCCAATAGCATCTTATGCATGCACATGGAAGGGCTTTTCCCCTTTATATCAGCAAGGGTCCATCCAATGGCATCTTGATATTTTTGTAGCACCTTGATCAACTTTTCTTCTTGTTTTTGACTGAGGGCAGCATTGATAATCACTGGATAACTTTCAGCACTCCCCAAGTATGCATACTTGAGAGTAGGAGGTAATGCTTTCAGCTCAAGTTTTGGTGTCTCCTTCACTTCAATCTTCTCCTCTAATGTGCTTGAGATAGGTGACTCTGTTGCTCGGGTTACTGCGGCTTCACTAGTTGACATGGGGTCTTCTTCTTACACCTCCTCAAGATCTTTCTCTTCAAATGTTTCTTGCACTAAAACTTTGATTGCATCCACTCTCATGTATTCTCCTAGTGGTTCTTATGGGTAACTCATGGCCTTAAACACATTAAACACCATCTTCACATCATGTAGCCTAAAGGTAAGTTCACCCTTTTGGATATCTATGATAGAACCCAGCTGTTGCCAAAATTGGTCTTTCCAAAATGATTGAGGCCTTAGCTTCCTCATCCATATCCAACACTACAAAATATGCTGGGAATATAAAATCTCCCACTTTCACTAATAGATCTTCTACCACTCAATGAGGAAATTTGAATGATCTGTCTGCTAGTTGGAGTGCCATTCTTGTTGGCTTAGCTTCCTCAATCTTCATTCTCCTCATCATTGCTAAGGACATCAGATTTATACTGGCTACCAAATCACACAAGGCTTTCTCCACTGTTATTTCTCCTATGATGCAAGAAATTTGTAAGCTTCCAGGATCCTTCAATTTCTGAGGTAATTTGTGCTGAATGATAGCACTACATTGCTCAATCAATAGCACGATTTCATCATTCCTCCAGCTTCTCTTCTTGGTTATCAGCTCCTTCAAAAACTTGGCATACAGAGGCATTTGCTCTAGTACCTCAGCAAATGAAATATTGATTTGAAACTGCTTGAAAATGTCCAAAAATCTGGAAAATTGGTTGTCTTTTTCATCCTTCTTCAATCGTTGAGGATATGGAGCCTTTGGAGCATATGGTTTTAAGATCTCCTTTTCCTTAGGTGGGCTAGGATGGGGTGTTGGCGCTTCTTCTTTATCACTTTCATTTGCATCCACTCGCTCCTCTTGTGCCTCCCTTGTGGTTTCCTTCAGCTCCTTCCCACTTCTTAGTGTAATGGCCTTGCATTCCTCCCTTTGGTTTGTCTTGGCACCACTTGGAGAGCAGTGGGTCAGAATTTGTTTGGATAAGTAATCCACTTGTGTCTCAAGTTTCTTGATAGCAGCCTCTTGGTTTTGCATGTTAGAGGTCACCTCCTCCCTGAAGCTCCTCATGTCTTTAGATTCTTTTCATAGAATTTCAAGCAAGGATTCAATCTTGGAGAGTCTATCCTTTGATGATGGTGGCATATTGAAGCTTGGGGGTTGAAGATGCCCATTTGGTGCTTGATATGGCTGTTGGAAAGAATTGTTGTGTGGGGCCTGGTATGATCTTTGGTTGGGTTGTTGGTAGGTAGAGTTGTTATAGTGGTTGGAGTTGTAAGGTCTCTAGTCTTGTCCTTGGTTTTGTTGGTTTTCCCACCCAAAGTTTGGGTGGTTCTTCCAACCAGGGTTGTAAGTCTTGGAATAAGGGTCATGGGGTTGTCTTGAGTTCCCAACATAGTTGGCTTGCTCCTATTTTCCTCCTTCCTCTACAATTGCTCCTTCTGAAGTTGGTGATGCTTGAGTGATGATGGCTGCAACTTGACTCTTCTCCATTCTCTTGGTAAGATCATCCAATTGTTTGGTGATCAACTTGTTTTGAGCTAGGATGCCATCCATGTGGTTGAGCTCTATTACCCCTCTGGTGTTGCTTCTCTCTGAGGCATAGAAATACTCATGGTCTGCTACTATTTCAATGACATTAATGGCCTCCTCTATGGTTTTGTTCTTGTTAAGAGAGCCTCCAGAAGAGTGGTCTAGAGCCTTCTTTGAGTCATAGGACAATCCTTCATAGAATCTAGCGAAGAACTTGCTTACCATATCTTTCCAAGTTGTGAGACTCTCCTTAGGGAATGGCTCTAGCCTTTTTGCTGCCTTATCTCTGAGAGAAAAAGGAAACAACAGCAGCTTGTAGGTATCTGCTTGGACACCATTACATTTCACTGTATCACATATCCCAAGGAAGGTGGTTAGATGTTAGTTGGGGTCTTCTTGGACACTTCCTCCAAAAGAGTAATTATTTTGAACCAATGTGATGAGTTGTGGCTTGAGTTCGAAATTATTGGCACGGATAGGTGGCTTCAGAATGCTGCTTCCACAATTCTCAGGATTGGGATTTATGTAAGACCCTAGCACTCTCCTCTCTTGCGGAGCATGGTTACCAGCACCTTCTCCAGCATGATTGTGAGCCTCTTCCTCCATAACAATGTCTTGGTCTTCCTCCAACTCTTCTTGTCTAACTACTCCCTTGCCTCTTACTTTCCTCCTTAATCTAAGGAGAATCCTCTCAGGTTCACTATCAAAAGAAGTCAAAGCTCCTCTTCTACCTGTCTTACACTCAGCAAGCAAAAAGGAAAACAACAAGTGGAAATCACAAAGTTAATGAAAATTTGGTTAGAGAAATTAATCAAATAGTTAGTGTGGTTAGTGGATTGGTTGAGCTGGGAATTAAATGAACAAGGAAAAATAACTGAAAGTGAAAAAGAAAAGAATAGTAAACAACGAAAGAAAAGAAAAGTGTGCAATCAAGTGATCCTCCAATTTAATCATTGTCAATTCAAAATCAATTTCCCGGCAACGGCGCTATAAACTTGATGCACGGAAAGTTGTCTCTCAATAATTTTCCCTCGGTAAGTATACCAAATTTTCATCAAGTAAAAACTCACAACAGAGTGCGGTTGAATCCCATAGGGATTGATTGGTTGATCAACTTTAATTGGAGGGGTGTTCTAGTTGAACTAAGCAGATTTGAATTTGGCAGTGCGGAAAAGTAAATTGCATGGATTGTAAATGACTGAAAGTAAACAATCGAAATTAACGTGCAAGAAAATAAATGGGAATGGGTGATTAAGCATGAAAGTAAATAACAGAAAATAAAGAGAATGGGTAGATCAGAAATGGAGAATTCATTGGGTTTAAGAGATGTTGCATTCTCCAGATCAATTTCATTCTCATCTCTTCCTTAATCAATGCATTCATTGATCTCCTTGGCAATCTTAAGTGATTGAATCCCAATTCCTTGGCAATACAATCTCTCTAAGCTTGAATAATTGCCCAATTTCTTGATTTAATTGCTCATGGAAAGAGATGAAGTATGGTCACTGATTATACCATATGTATTTCCAGATTAAAGTATTGGTAGGATTAAATGTCACAATATCCATCCAAACCCCAATCTGGTCCAACATGAGAAAGCAATTCTAGCATGATCTCCTCATTCCTCTTCCAAGGTTTTGAGGAGATCCAATTATGGGTAGCTTCTTTCCCAAGATAATTACCCAATTGGATGAAGATCGAATGCTTTCTAGCAAAATCAAGAGAAAAGAAAGAAGAAGAGAATGGAAACTAATTTTGATCCATTGAATTACAACAGAGCTCCCTAACCCAATGAAAGGGGTTTAGCTGTTCATAGCTTTGGGAATGGAAAGTGAAATTGAAAAGTACATTGCTACAGAACTAAAAATTGAAGAGAAAGTAAATTGGCAGAGTTATAGTACTCAATACGTAAGCTCCCCCCTTCTAACTTAAGATCTATCCTATTTATACACTTTCTTCATTCAGTCTTCAAGTACTTGGACTGGGCCCTTTGGCCTCTATTGAAGCTAGTTGGGAATGGTCGTTGATGAGGACGTTTAGAAGTCAACGTTCATGCTTTGTATTGATGCCTTTCTGTATTGGAATGAGATTGACGTTGGAGTTCAACGTTTGGGCTAAAACGTTGGGTTAAATGTTGCCAAACAAGGTTGGGGCGTTGGCCCTCATGTTTACCCCATGTTGGGCTTAACGTTGGACCAATAGTTGGGATTCAACGTCGCTCATCCACGCGTACGCGTGCCTTACGTGTGCGCGTCGATTGTCAAAGTTCCTCATCTATGCGTACGCATGCTACACGCATGCGTGTCGTTTACAATTTTTCTTGGAACTTTGTCACGTATGTTGGACTCAACATTGGACCCAACGTTGGACCACCGACATTAGCCTGCCCACGCATATACGTGCTCTACGCGTGTGCATCGATAGGCCTGAAATACACACACATGCGTACGCGTCATACACGTGTGCGCGTTAATGCATATTTTCACAATCTCCAATCCTTGAATTTTATCGTGTATGTTGGAGGGAACGTTGGATCACCAACGTTGCCTCCAACGTTGGCACTCTTTTAGCCTCAATGTTGGACCCATAGTTGGAGTCCAACTTTGGCTCCAACTATGGTTTCTTAATTTACGTTGGGGTCATAGTTGGAGTCCAACTTTGGCTCCAACTATGAACCTTCTTTATACTCAACGTTTGAGGTAGTTTGAGGTCCAACTTTGGGCTCAAACATTGCCTTATTTTATAGTTTGAGTCATAGTTGGAGTCCAACTTTGGTTCCAACTATGAACCTTTCTTTGGTCAACGTTTGAATCAAAGTTGGAGGCCAAGTTTGGCTCCAACTTTAAACCACTTTAACATGCACGTTGGACCTAACGTTGGAGCATCAACTTTGGCTCCAACGTTGATTTCTTCCTTCTTTCTTCAACGTTTGAAGCAACGTTGGTGAGCCAACTTTGGCCACCAACGTTGCTTCTTCTTGATTCTTTTCATGGCTCTCTTTGCTCTTCCTTCCTTGGCATCCTTTCCACCTATCATTAAACATAAACTTTCATAAAAGTTTGCTATAATTCACAAGGTAATTGCATGATTTAATTATCAAGTAATATTGGCATAAAAACCTCATGAAAAGCACATAAATAACCAAGTTTGATTGAATCAAGGCATGCATGCAATTCTTATCCAAATACTTACTTATAACTGAAGAAAGTGCATAAAACCTAATGAAAATAAAAGAAAAAGGCTAGTGAAACTAGCCTAAGATGCCCTCGCATCACGTGCCACGCACAGCTCAATGGCATGGCTTGGCGTGCCACGACAAGTTGCATGCTCCCTTAGTGCAGCTGGCTTGGCATGTTACACCCATAACTTAAGTCGCACGCCCTCAATGATATCTTCCTTCTTCCTCTCTGGTAAGTAGAACTAGCGTGGCATGCCCAGAACTGGCATAGCACACCCTCAGCAAAGTCCTCATTCTTCTCTTATGGAAAGTGTAACTGGCATGCCATTCCCAGCAGTGGCATGCCATGCCATTGTTAAGCTCTTCATCCTTCTTTTCTAGTTACTTGAACTGGCGTGCCACGCCCAGGTCTGGTGTGCCACACCCAGGTCTGGTGTGCCACACCTCCAATAAGGTCTTCAATCTCTTCTCTATAAGGTTGAACTGGTGTGCCACGCCTTCGATGATACATGACCATTCCCCTCTAGTTTAGTAAGCTGACGTGCCACGCCCAGGTTTCAAGTGGCACTCCCATGATGTGAACAAGTTTGGCGTGCCACGCCTTAAGTCTCAAGTGGCACGCCTTCGATATGGCCTCGTTCCTTTTCTTATGGGTCTTTGCATTAGTGTGCCACACCTTCGAACTAGCGTGCCACACCCTTGTTGGGCTTTATTCTCCCTTGCTAGTCAAGTGAACTGGCGTGCCACGCTCAAACTCAAATGGCACGCCCATAATGGTGTTGTGGGCTCACAAGCTTGGCGTGCCACACCCAGGCTCAAGTGGCATACCCATAATGGTGCTTCCTCTATTCTCCTCTGGTCATTTGCACTGGTGTATCACGCCTTCGACTTGGCATGCCATACCCATTGTGGAGGATAAGGTTGGCATGCCACGCTAAGCTTGGCATGCCACGCCCCTTGCACGTCGTCAAGGATCCTTCTTTGGCCATAATGCCTGGCATGCCACGCACAGAAGTGGCGTGCCATGCCCATAGTAAAACTTGGAGTTCTTTCTCTAGAAAAGATAACTGGTGTGCCATGCCAGGCCTTGGCGTGCCACATCCACTGTAATTCATCAAAGCCTCCTTTCTGGAAATTGCAGTTGGCGTGCCACGCCTGTCGTTGGCGTGCCATGACCATTGTAGCTCTTTATGGAGTCTTATCTGGAAGGTGTAACTGGCATGCCACGCCCACAGTAATCCTTCATGGGCTCTCTCTAGAATTGATAACTGGCGTGTCACGCCCTACTCTGGCGTGTCACTCCCATAGAAGCTCTTCCGCTTTGCTCCCTGGAATTAATAGTTGGCGTGCCACGCCCAGTCAAAATGGTGGCGTTTGCACCAAGTGGCACGCCCAGTACACACACCCATCTCCTTTTTCTTGTTTACTTCCTCTTTTGTTGCTATTTTCACCTGAAATTCAAACAAGACTCATTTCAAAGCAATGTCCTATAAAATTAATCATTTAGTTCATGTAATAGCATCAATTGAATGAGAATTCACCAATTATATAGTCCTTTTAGATAAGAGAAAGAGGTAGATGATATAAATCATCATAACAACAAACTTAAATTTTGCTTGTCCCCAAGCAAATCAATGTGAATTGTTTTTACTTGATTGAGACTTGTCCCTTAAGAGAATGTATTTACAATTAAAGATAGAAGCTAAGTATCAAATCATGTATGGACTTGGTTATTGCTTTCATATCACAATGAACTCTTAGACTTTTGAGGATCTCATTAAATGCTTGCTTCTAAAGCCCTTTCTATTGATTATCACCTTGAAGTAGTAAGAATTGTTATTTTTCCTTTGATTGCTTTATTCCTTTCATTCCTCTTTTGTTTTCTTGATTCACTACGACTCGAAGTGTTTTGTCTCAAGACGACCCTTTAGGTTAAGCTTTCAATTAGCACTCCCAAACCAATTGGTTTTAGGGTACTAGGTGTTGAAACATCCCTAAGAATTTACTTACCAGGTCTCTCTTCTTGACACAGCTTCACCACAAGCATCTACTAGTATCTTGGCTCTTTGAGCTATTTGTTTCTTTTCTTTTATCCTAGTAGTTGACGCTCAGAGCCTTGGGTCTTGCTTACTACTTCTTGGTTCTATGGATATTCAAGGGTCATCCTTGGCATCTACTTGTTATGTCCTCTATGTCTAATTGTTCATTATGAGTTACCCACTTCTAGGTTTTTATTCATGATTACATACTTGTTCCTCATCTCTTAATTTGAATTAGCTCACTTGGGTCTTGGTTTCTTTACTATTGTTTTTCAACAACTCATCATTGATTCTTTGTGGAAACAAATTAATTTTATTGATGCAATGAAAATTTAACAAAAGACATTTTCTTTCTCAATTTAAAGATTGAAACTTAAAGGACTCATAGACAGATTCAAAAATAACAAACAACTAAGATATCAAGACACTACTAGCAGTAAATTCAGAGAATAAATTTCAACCATGGGACTCAACAACCTTTTACTCATCAGCAGCTTCAATGCATAGGCCCCTTCCCCTTATCCTTCTTTATGGAGGACTCATCACCATTCATCTTTGTGGAGGCTCCTTCTTGTGCTTGAGTGCTCCTTAGCTTCCAAAAGCCTAGCCTCCTCATGTAGGTCCTCTCATCCTCCTTGTGCTTGGCCAATATCTCTTCTTACCTAGCACTCAGCTCTTCCATTCCTTGCATGAAGGTTGGATAATTGGGGTTCAAAGTGGCTACCACATTACACAAGTGATTTAGTTTCGCTTGTGTGTTTATGTCATATGGTCTCCTTGATGTGGTCCTAGCCTCAAAGAGGTACCTAAATTCAGCAAGGTTCCTCTGTTGTACTCGTTGTTGCTCCATGATAGTGTTGAAGCTGCCTTGCATTTCTCCCTAATAAAATTGTCCTTGCTGCTCCTTCATATACTCTACACTTCCTTGGAGTTGCTAGGTGCTCTCCTACATTTGCTTCCATTGCTTTTGTTGCTCCTTGATTTGAGTGATGTCTTCTTGTATATGGTTGATGTTCCCTTACATTTGGTGGATGTTCCCTTGCATTTCTTCCCAATTAAAGCCTTCCAGAAATTGTGCTTGAAACTGTGGAATCGGTGCTGGCAGATGTGGATATGGTACTTGAACATATGCTTCTTCTTATTATGGTGGCCCTTGTGGTTCTTGCACATGAACCCTATGTTCTCTGGCTCTTTGTAGTGGGTTGATAGCCACCACTTTCTCCATCTTCTTGGCAATTATTGGCTTGTCTTGCTCAAGTAAGGTCTCGTCTATCACCTTCTCTACTCCAGCCTCATCATACATTCGCTGGATGATGCTTGGGAATGCAAGTCTTGTGCTATTTTTGGTGCTCTTTATCACCCTATGGATGATGGCTACTATCATCTTCCCATATTTATGTTCTCTCTTTTATTATGCTGTAAATCAATACAGCTCTTTCTAAAGTTACCTCCGAAGTGTTGGAGGTGGGGTTGAGGGATCTCCTCACAAAATCAAGCCACCCTCTAGCTTGAGGGCACAAAACTCTTCTCCTCAATTGGTTTGGCCTTCCATCTTTGTCATTGATCTACTGGACATTGAGGACGCATATCTCATTCAAGATTTCTTCAAATCCCATATCAAGTTACTTTACCCTTTCTTCACAGCTTCGATCTGATCTTGTGTGCCTCACTTCCAGCATTCTGTCCAGATTGGCAGGGCTATAGTCAATGTTCTTCCCCCTCACAAAGCTTTGGTAGACCAATGCTTGACCCGGTTGTGGCATGGCGTTGGCATAGAACTCCCTTACTAGGCTTTCCACCACCTTCTTTGGTGGGTTACATAGGATAGCCCAGCCCCTACTGTTGATCTCTATAGTGATTTCCCTATGCTCATCTCTCTCAAGTTGGAAACCAACCTCAGGGATTATTTGTCTCTCACTCACCCACCTATAAAATTGGTTTTGGTGGAAGACTGAGAGAAACTTGACTTCATTGTAGCTTGAAGTGCCAGAGGAAGTTTTTTTGGTCTTTTTCTTCTTTGAACTAGTGGCCTTTGGTAGTGCCATTTGAGTGTGATGAGAGGGGTTAAAAGAGTGATGAAAAGGGTAAAGAAAGAAAGCAAAGCAAGGGTTTACTTTAACACCAAACTTAGGACTTGATTGTCCCAATCAAGAAACCAAGAAAAGAAAAAGAAAGAAAGCAAGAAAGTGGAGAAGGGGGTAGAGAGTTTCGGTGAGAGAAGGGCAGTTTGTAGTGTGGAAAAAAGGGGTGGGAGTGCATTTATATAGAAGGGGAAGAGAATAATCTGGAAGGTGTGAATTGTGGCAAAACTTAATGTTTCCACACTTGGGAGTGGCGCCTAATGTGGGAAGAAGCACCAACCCCAAACTATTCAGCTTTCTTTAGATTTTAGAGTTCCAAAGTGTGAAGTACACTTTGACTCCTTGTCTTGATGAGTGATCAATGTCATGTGGGTCCTACTTCTTCTGAAAATTCAGTTACAACTCTCATTAGTGATGACAAAAATTGCTTCATTTTCCATAATCAAATGGCATTCATTTTGCGTGTCTTTTGGACACCAAACATAGGTTCTTTACATCTAGTAATTGGCTCATGATTGGACTTTATTGTATGCATAATGAGTGGAATAAAATTAATTTTTCACACCTTTCCACTTCCATTCTATGTGTACACAATTAAGTGATCTATTCAATTCTTTTGCCAAGTTAATAGGTGCATTAAAATGCTAAATTAGTGGGTTTAATGTGGACACGCGACTGAATTGTTCATGATGGTGGCCACACCAAACTTAAATTTTTGTCTTATTCTTAAAATTAATCAATTTGTTGTAAGTCCAAAAATTAAGTGCGCTGGAGTATCTCTAGTTGCTTGTTGCAAAAGTGAGTTCCTCCATCACTTATAAGAGCTCTTGGAACCCCAAACCGGCTAAATATGTTATTCCTCAAGAAATTGATCACCACTTTGTTGTCATTTGTTGATGTAGCTATGACCTCTACCCATTTGGACACATAGTCTACAGCCACCAATATGTAATTATTTGAGTATGAAGGTGGGAATGGTCCCACAAAGTCAATCCCCCAAACATCAAACAACTCCAACTCCTTGATGAATCTTTGTGGCATTTCATTCTTCTTGGGTAAGTTCCCAGCTCTTTAACACTCATTACACCTTGTCATAAACTCCTTTGCATCCTTGAGTATAGTAGGCCAAAAAAATCCACACTGCAACACTTTGGCAGCAATCCTTTCTCCACTAAAATGTCCTCCATAGATAGATCCATGGCAATGCCAAAGAACCTCTTGTCCTTCCTCATGAGAGATGCATCTTCTTAGAATCCCATCAGCACAATTCTTGAAGAGGTAAGGCTCATCCCAAATGTAATACTTGGCATCATTGATGAGCTTCCTTCTCAAGTGCTTGTTAATGTTGGAAGGTAGCTCTCCAATGGCCTTGAAGTTGGCTATGTCTGTGAACCATGGAGCCTCTTGAATCATCATCAATTACTCATTCGAGAAGCTCTTATTTACCCCAGGGCTATGTGCTTCATCCCCTTCATGTGGTATCCTTGATAGGTGGTCAGCCACCTTGTTCTCTGCTCCACTTCTATCCTTGATTTCAATGTTGAACCCTTAGAGTAATAGGATCCATCTTATCAGTCTAGGCTTGAATTCTTGCTTGGTTAACAAGTATTTAAGAGCTGCATGGTCAGTAAATACAATGACTTTAGAACCAATGAGGTAAGATCTAAATTTATCAAATGCAAAAACTATAGCAAGGAGTTCTTTTTCTGTGGTGGTGTAGTTCCTTTGGGCTTCATTAAGGACTTTGCTAGCATAATAGATGACATGCACTAGCTTGTCTCTCCTTTGCCCTACGCACAGCACCAATAGCAAAATCTGAGGCATCACACATCAATTCAAAAGGTAAATCCCAGCTAGGTTGTGCTATAATAGGTGCAGAGGAAAGCTTCCTTTTAAGCTCATCAAAAGCTTGCATACATTCTTTATCAAAGATAAAAGGTACATTAGAGACAAGTAAGTTACTTAAAAGTTTGGAAATTTTTTAAAAGTCTCTAATGAACCTTCTATAGAACCCAGCATGTTGCAAGAAACTCCTAATTGCTTTGACATTGTAAGGTGGGGGATAACTTCTCAATCACTTTCACCTTGTCTCTATCTACCTCTATGCATTTCTTAGAGATTTTGTGGCCAAAGACTATCCCTTCGGTAACCTGGTGCACGAAATTGTGATCTCAATGGTGCCAACAACTTGGTACGCACATTGTAATCTCAACTCTTTTTCACAACTTTACACAACTAATCAGCAAGTGCACTGGGTCGTCCAAGTAATAAACCTTACATTAGTAAGGGTCGATCCCACGGAGATTGTCGGCTTGAAACAAGCTATGGACATCTTGTAAATCTTGGTCAGGCAGACACAAATGGTTATAGAGTTTTGATAATTAAAAGATAAATAAAACATAAAATAAAGATAGAGATACTTATGCAATTCATTGGTGGGAATTTCAGATAAGTGGTGCGCGAAATTGTGAACACTACTTTTCATAACTCTCATAATCCCCGGTCATGAACCCCAAAAACTTGGTGTTCAATACCATGGCATTAACACAACTTCGCACAACTAACCAGCAAGTGCACTGGGTCGTCCAAGTAATAAACCTTACGCGAGTAAGGGTCGATCCCACGGAGATTGTTAGTATGAAGCAAGCTATGGTCATCTTGTAAATCTTAGTCAGGCAAACTCAAATGGATATGGTGATGAACGCATAAAAACATAAAGATAAAGATAGAGGTACTTATGTAATTCATTGGTAGGAACTTCAGATAAGCGCATGAAGATGCCTTCCCTTCCGTCTCTCTGCTTTCCTACTGTCTTCATCCAATCCTTCTTACTCCTTTCCATGGCAAGCTCATGTAGGGTTTCACTGTTGTCAATGGCTACCTCCCATCCTCTCAGTGATTACGTCGCCTATGCTCTGTCACAGCATGGATAATCATCTGTCGGTTCTCGGTCAGGCCGGAATAGAATCCATCGATTCTTTTGCGTCTGTCACTAACGCCCCGCCTGCTAGGAGTTTGAAGCACGTCACAGTCATTCAATCATTGAATCCTACTCAGAATACCACAGACAAGGTTAGACCTTCCGGATTCTCTTGAATGCCGCCATCAGTTCTAGCCTATACCACGAAGACTCTGATCTCACGGAATGGTTGGCTCGGTTGTCAGGCGAGCACTTGGTTGTCAGGCGATCAACCATGCATTGTGCAATCAGGAATCCAAGAGATATTCACCCAATCGAAGGTAGAACAGAGGTGGTTGTCAGTCACATGTTCATAGGTGAGAATGATGATGAGTGTCACGGATCATCACATTCATCAAGTTGAAGAACAAGTGATATCTTAGAACAAGAACAAGCGGAATTGAATGGAAGAACAATAGTAATTGCATTAATACTCGAGGTACAGCAGAGCTCCACACCTTAATCTATGGTGTGTAGAAACTCCACCGTTGAAAATACATAAGAACAAGGTCTAGGCATGGCCGAATGGCCAGCCTCCCAATGAGGGTTCAATCATAAAAACATGATCAAAAGCTCTCTAATACAATAGTAAAAGGTCCTACTTATAGAAAACTAGTAGCCTAAGGTTTACAGAAATGAGTAAATGACATAAAAATCCACTTCCGGGCCCACTTGGTGTGTGCTTGGGCTGAGCAATGAAGCATTTTCGTGTAGAGACTCTTCTTGGAGTTAAACGCCAGCTTTAGTGCCAGTTTGGGCGTTTAACTCCCATTTGGGTGCCAGTTCCAGCGTTTAACGCTGGGATTTCTGAGGGTGACTTTGAACGCCGGTTTGGGCCATCAAATCTTGGGCAAAGTATGAACTATCATATATTTCTGGAAAGCCCAGGATGTCTACTTTCCAACGCCGTTGAGAGCGCGCCAATTGGGCTTCTGTAGCTCCAGAAAATCCACTTTGAGTGCAGGGAGGTCAGAATCCAACAGCATCTGCAGTCCTTTTTGATCTCTTAATCAGATTTTTGCTCAGGTCCCTCAATTTCAGCCAGAAAATACCTGAAATCACAGAAAAACACACAAACGCATAGTAAAGTCCAGAAAAGTGAATTTTAACTAAAAACTAATAAAAATATACTAAAAACTAACTAGATCATACTAAAAACATACTAAAAACAATGCCAAAAAGCGTACAAATTATCCGCTCATCACAACACCAAACTTAAATTGTTGCTTGTCCTCAAGCAACTGAAAACCAAATAAGATAAAAAGAAGAGAATATGCAATGAATCCCAAAAACATCTGTGAAGATCAGTATTAATTAGATGAGCGGGGCTTTTAGCTTTTTGCCTCTGAATAGTTTTGGCATCTCACTCTATCCTTTGAAATTCAGAATGATTGGCTTCTTTAGGAACTTAGAATCCAGATAGTGTTATTGATTCTCCTAGTAGAGTATGATGATTCTTGAACATAGCTACTTATTGAGTCTTGGTTGTGGCCCAAAGCACTCTGTCTTCCAGTATTACCACCGGATACATACATGCCACAGACACATAATTGGGTGAACCTTTTCAGATTGTGACTCAGCTTTGCTAGAGTCCCCAACTAGAGGTGTCCAGGGTTCTTAAGCACACTCTTATTGCCTTGGATCACAACTTTATTTTTTTTCTTTCTTTCTTCTCTTTTTTTTCGTTTTTTTTCTTTTTCTCTTTTTTTTCGATTTTTTTTTGAATAGTAATGCTTTTTCTTGCTTCAAGAATCATTGTAATGATTTTTCAGATCCTCAGTAACATGTCTCCTTTTTCATCATTCTTTCAAGAGCCAACATTCATGAACCACAAATTCAAGATACATATGCACTGTTTAAGCATACATTCAGAAAACAAAAATATTGCCACCACATCACAATAATTAAACTGTTATAAAATTCAAAATTCATGCACTTCTTTCCTTTTCAATTGAGCACGTTTTATTCAAGAAAGGTGATGGATTCATAGGACATTCATAACTTTAAGGGATAGACACTAAGACACTAATGATCACAAGACACAAACATGGACAAACATAAGCATAAAATTCGAAAAACAGAAGAATAAAGAACAAGGAAATCAAAGAACGGGTCCACCTTAGTGATGGCGGCTCTTTCTTCCTCTTGAAGATCCTATGGAGTGCTTGAGCTCCTCAATGTCTCTTCCTTGTCTTTGTTGCTCCTCTCTCATGAGTCTTTGATCTTCTCTAATCTCATGGAGGATGATGCATCCCTTGAGGAATCTCAGGGATTTCATGATGAGTAGGGTCTCTTGTGTGCTCCATCCTCTTCTTAGTGATGGGCTTGTCCTCATCAATGGGGATGTCTCCCTCTATGTCAACTCCAACTGAATAACAGAGGTGACAAATGAGATGAGGGAAGGCTAACCTTGCTAAGGTAGAGGACTTGTCCACCACCTTATAGAGTTCTTGGGCTATAACCTCATGAACTTCTATTTCTTCTCCAATCATGATGCTATGGATCATGATAGCCCGGTCTAATGTAACTTCGGACCGGTTGCTAGTGGGAATGATTGAGCGTTGGATGAACTCCAACCATCCTCTAGCCACGGGTTTGAGGTCATGCCTTCTCAATTGAACCGGCTTTCCTCTTGAATCTCTCTTCCATTGGGCGCCCTCTTCACATATGACTGTGAGGACTTGGTCCAACCTTTGATCAAAGTTGACCCTTCTAGTGTAAGGATGTTCATCTCCTTGCATCATAGGCAAGTTGAACGCCACCCTCACACTTTCCGGACTAAAATCCAAGTATTTCCCCCGAACCATAGTAAGATAATTCTTTGGATTCGGGTTCACACTTTGGTCATGGTTCTTGGTGATCCATGCATTGGCATAGAACTCTTGAACCATCAAGATTCTGACTTGTTGAATGGGGTTGGTAAGAACTTCCCAACCTCTTCTTCGGATCTCATGTCGGATCTCCGGATATTCACTCTTTTTGAGTGAAAAAGGGACCTCGAGGATCACCTTCTTCAAGGCCACAACTTCATAGAAGTGGTCTTGATGCACCCTTGAGATGAATCTCTCCATCTCCCATGACTCGGAGGTGGAAGCTTTTGCCTTCCCTTTCCTCTTTCTAGAGGTTTCTCCGGCCTTGGATGCCATAAATGGTTATGGAAAAACAAAAAGCAATGCTTTTACCACACCAAACTTAAAATGTTTGCTCGTCCTCGAGCAAAAGAAGAAAGAAGAGAGTAGAAGAAGAAGAAATGAGGGGAAAGGGAATGGCTTTAATTTTCGGCCAAGAAGGGGAGAAGCGGTGTGTATGTTGTGTGAAAATGAAGGAGTGAAGGAGGGTTTATATAGGAGAGGGGGAAAGGGATGTTCGGCCATTTGAGGGTGGGTTTGGGTGGGAAAGTGGTTTGAATTTGAATGGTGAGGTAGGTGGGGTTTTATGAAGGATGGATGTGAGTGGTGAAGAGAAAGATGAGATTTGATAGGTGAGGGATTTTTGGGGAAGAGGTGTTGAGGTGATTGGTGAAGAAGAGAGAGAGTGGTAGGGTAGGTGGGGATCCTGTGGGGTCCACAGATCCTGAGGTGTCAAGGAAAAGTCATCCCTGCACCAAATGGCATGCAAAATCACGTTTTGTGCTATTTCTGGCGTTAAACGCCGGGCTGGTGCCCATTTCTGGCGTTTAACGCCAGCTTCTTGCCCCTTTCTGGCGTTTAACGCCAGTCTGGTGCCCCTTTCTGGCGTTAAACGCCCAAAATGGTGCCAGACTGGGCGTTAAACGCCCAACAGCTAACCTCACTGGCGTTTAAACGCCAGTGGGTGCGTCCTCCAGGGTGTGCTGTTTTTCTTCCTATTTTTCATTCTGTTTTTGCTTTTTTCATTGATTTTGTGACTTCTCATGATCATCAACCTACAAAAAAAAAAAATAACAAAATAAAATAGATAAAATATAACATTGGGTTGCCTCCCAACAAGCGCTTCTTTAATGTCAGTAGCTTGACAGAGGACTCTCATGGAGCCTCACAGATACTCAGAGCCATGTTGGAACCTCCCAACACCAAACTTAGAGTTTGAATGTGGGGGTTCAACACCAAACTTAGAGTTTGGTTGTGGCCTCCCAACACCAAACTTAGAGTTTGACTGTGGGGGCTCTGTTTGGCTCTGTTTTGAGAGAAGCTCTTCATGCTTCCTCTCCATGATGACAGAGGGATATCCTTGAGCCTTAAACACCAAGGATTCTTCATTCACTTGAATGATCAACTCTCCTCTATCAACATCAATCATAGCCTTTGCTGTGGCTAGGAAGGGTCTGCCAAGGATGATGGATTCATCCATGCACTTCCCGGTCTCTAGGACTATGAAATCAGTAGGGATGTAATGGTCTTCAACTTTAACCAGAACATCTTCTACAAGTCCATGGGCTTGTTTTCTTGAATTGTCTGCCATCTCTAGTGAGATTTTTGCAGCTTGCATCTCAGAGATCCCTAACTTCTCCATTACAGAGAGAGGCATGAGGTTTACACTTGACCCTAAGTCACACAAGGCCTTCTTGAAGGTCATGGTGCCTATGGTACAAGGTATTGAAAACTTCCCAGGATCCTATCTCTTTTGAGGCAGTTTCTGCCTAGACAAGTTATCCAGTTCCTTGGTGAGCAAAGGAGGTTCATCCTCCCAAGTCTCATTTCCAAACAACTTGTCATTTAGCTTCATGATTGCTCCAAGGTATTTAGCAACTTGCTCCTCAGTGACATACTCATCCTCTTCAAAGGAAGAATACTCATCAGAGCTCATGAATGGCAGAAGTAAGTCCAATAGAATCTCTATGGTCTCATTTTGAGCCTCAGATTCCCATGGTTCCTCATTGGGGAACTCATTGGAGGCCAGTGGACGCCCACTGAGACCTTCCTCAGTGGCGTTCACTGCCTCTTCCTCCTCTCCAAATTCGGCCATGTTGATGGCCTTGCACTCTCCTTTTGGATTTTCTTCTGTATTGCTTGGGAGAGTACTAGGAGGGAGTTCAGTAATCTTCTTGCTCAGCTGACCCATTTGTCCTTCCAAATTTCTAATGGAGGACCTTGTTTCAGTCATGAAACTTTGAGTGGTTTTGATTAGATCAGAGACCATGGTTGCTAAGTCAGAGGTATTTTGCTTAGAACTCTCTGTCTGTTGCTGAGAAAATGATGGAAAAGGCTTGCTATTGCTGAACCTGTTTCTTCTACCATTATTGTTATTGAAACCTTGTTGAGGTCTCTGTTGATCCTTCATGAAAGATTTGGATGATTCCTCCATGAAGGATTATAGGTGTTTCCATAGGGTTCTCCCATGTAATTCACCTCTTCCATTGAAGGGTTCTCAGGATCATAAGCTTCTTCCTCAGACGAAGCTTCCTTAGTACTGCTTGGTGCATTTTGTATTCCAGACAGACTTTGAGAAATCATATTGACTTGTTGGGTCAATATTTTATTCTGAGCCAAAATGGCATTCAGAGTGTCAATCTCAAGAACTCCTTTCTTCTGACTAGTCCCATTGTTCACAGGATTTCTTTCAGAAGTGTACATGAATTGGTTATTTGCAACCATTTCAATCATTTCTTGAGCTTCAGTAGGCGTCTTCTTCAGATGAAGAGATCCTCCAGAAGAGCTATCCAAAGACATCTTGGATAGTTCAGAGAGACCATCATAGAAAATACCTATGATGCTCCATTCAGAAAGCATATCAGAAGGACACTTTCTGATTAATTGTTTGTATCTTTCCCAAGCTTCATAGAGGGATTCTCCTTCCTTCTGTCTGAAGGTTTGGACTTCCACTCTAAGCTTACTCAATTTTTGAGGTGGAAAGAACTTTGCCAAGAAGGCATTGACTAGCTTTTCCCAAGAGTCCAGACTTTCTTTAGGTTGAGAGTCCAACCATGTCCTAGCTCTGTCTCTTACAGCAAAAGGGAATAGCATAAGTCTGTAGACCTCAGGGTCAACCCCATTAGTCTTGACTGTGTCACAGATTTGCAAGAACTCAGCTAAAAACTGATGAGAATCTTCCAATGGAAGTCCATGGAACTTGCAATTCTGTTGCATTAGAGAAACTAGTTGAGGCTTAAGCTCAAAGTTGTTTGCTCTAATGGCAGGGATAGAGATGCTTCTCCCATAGAAATCGGGAGTAGGTGCAGTGAAGTCACCCAGCACCTTCCTTGCATTGTTGTCATTGTTGTTTTCGGCTGCCATGTGTTCTTTTTCTTTGAAGAATTCGGTCAGGTCCTCTAAAGAGAGTTGTGCTTTGGCTTCTCTTAGCTTTCTCTTCAAGGTCCTTTCAGGTTCAGGATCAGCTTCAACAAGAATGCCTTTATCTTTGCTCCTGCTCATATGAAAGAGAAGAGAACAAGAAAATGTGGAATCCTCTATGTCACAGTATAGAGATTCCTTTAGGTGTCAGAGGAAAAGAAGAGTAGAAGACAGAAGTAGAAAATTCGAACTTATCAAAGGGATGGAGTTCGAATTTTGCATCAAGGGATAATGTTAGTCCATAAATAGAAGGATGTGAGAAGAATGGAAGTGATTTTCGAAAATTAAGTAAAAAATTTGAAAACATTTTTGAAAAACATTACTTAATTTTCGAAAATGAAAGTGGGAAAGAAATAAAATGATTTTTTTGAAAAAGATTTTGAAATTAGAAATCAAGAAGATTTGATTGAAAATTATTTTGAAAAAGATGTGGTTAAGAAAATATGATTAGTTTTAAAAAGATGTGATTGAGAAGATATGATTTGAAAAACATTTTAAAAAGATTTGATTTTGAAAAATTAAAACCTTGACTAACAAGAAAAGATATGATTCAAACATTAAACCTTCCTCAACAGAAAAGGCAACATACTTGAAATGTTGAATCAAATCATTAATTGATAGCAAGTATTTTTAAAAAATAGAAAGAAATTGATTTTGAAAAAGATTTGATTGAAAAATTGATTTGAAAAAGGTTTGATTTTAAAAAGATTTTGAAAACCCTAAAAAAAATTGATTTGAAAACAAAATCTTCCCCCTTGTGCCATCCTGGCGTTAAACGCCCAGAATGGTGCACATTCTGGCGTTTAACGCCCAAAACTATACCCTTTTGGGCGTTAAACGCCCAACCAGGTACCCTGGCTGGCGTTTAAATGCCAGTCTGTCCTTCTTCACTGGGCGTTTTTGAACGCCCAGCTTTTTCTGTGTAATTCCTCTGCTGTATGTTCTGAATCTTCAATTCTCTGTATTATTAACTTGAGAAGACACAAATTAAAAATATTTTTGGATTTTTTTTTAATAAGGACAAATCAAAATGCAACAAGAATTAAATAACAATGCAAGACACCAAACTTAGCAGTTTGTATACTACTGACACTAATGAGAATGCATATGAGACACACAAAACACTCAAGTCAATAGAATTCAAAGATCAGAGCAAGAAATCATCAAGAATTACTTGAAGATCCTTAAGACACATGAATGCATGCAGTTGACACCAAACTTAAGATGAGACACTAGACTCAAGCAAGAAATTTTTGGATTTTATGATTTTTTTGATTTTTTTTTTTCGAAAATTAAGTGGAAAAAGATATCAAAATTCTTAATGAGAATTCCAGGAATCAGTGCAATACTAGTCTAAGACTCCGGTCCAGGAATTAGACATGGCTTCACAGCCAGCCAAGCTTTCAAGGAAAGCTTCGGTAACACTAGACATGGCCAATGGCCAGCCAAGCCTTAGCAGATCACTGCTCCAAAAGCAAGATTGATAAAAATCAACAAGCTCTTGTGATGATAAGTTGAAACCTCGGTCCAATGAGATTAGACATGGCTTCTCAGCCAGCCAGACTTCAACAAATCATCATGAAACTCTAGAATTCCTCTTCAAGAATTTCGAAAAAAAATACCTAATCTAAGCAACAAGATGAACCTTCAGTTGTCCAAACTAAACAATCCCCGGCAACGGCGCCAAAAACTTGGTGCGCGAAATTGTGACCACTACTTTTCACAACTCTCATAATCCCCGGTCATGAACCCCAAAAACTTGGTGTTCAATACCATGGCATTAACACAACTTCGCACAACTAACCAGCAAGTGCACTGGGTCGTCCAAGTAATAAACCTTACGCGAGTAAGGGTCGATCCCATGGAGATTGTTAGTATGAAGCAAGCTATGGTCATCTTGTAAATCTTAGTCAGGCAAACTCAAATGGATATGGTGATGAACGCATAAAAACATAAAGATAAAGATAGAGGTACTTATGTAATTCATTGGTAGGAACTTCAGATAAGCGCATGAAGATGCCTTCCCTTCCGTCTCTCTGCTTTCCTACTGTCTTCATCCAATCCTTCTTACTCCTTTCCATGGCAAGCTCATGTAGGGTTTCACCGTTGTCAATGGCTACCTCCCATCCTCTCAGTGATTACGTCGCCTATGCTCTGTCACAGCATGGATAATCATCTGTCGGTTCTCGGTCAGGCCGGAATAGAATCCATCGATTCTTTTGCGTCTGTCACTAACGCCCCGCCCTCAGGAGTTTGAAGCTCGTCACAATCATTCAATCATTGAATCCTACTCAGAATACCACAGACAAGGTTAGACCTTCCGGATTCTCTTGAATGCCGCCATCAGTTCTAGCCTATACCACGAAGATTCCGGTTAAAGAATCCAAGAGATATCCACCCAATCTAAGGTAGAACGGAGGTGGTTGTCAGGCACACGTTCATAGGTGAGAATGATGATGAGTGTCACGGATCATCACATTCATCAAGTTGAAGAACAAGTGATATCTTGGAACAAGAACAAGCGGAATTGAATAAGAGAACAATAGTAATTGCATTAATACTCGAGGTACAGCAGAGCTCCACACCTTAATCTATGGTGTGTAGAAACTCCACCGTTGAAAATACATAAGAACAAGGTCTAGGCATGGCCGAATGGCCAGCCTCCCAATGAGGGTTCAATCATAAAAACATGATCAAAAGCTCTCTAATACAATAGTAAAAGGTCCTACTTATAGAAAACTAGTAGCCTAAGGTTTACAGAGATGAGTAAATGACATAAAAATCCACTTCCGGGCCCACTTGGTGTGTGCTTGGGCTGAGCAATGAAGCATTTTCGTGTAGAGACTCTTCTTGGAGTTAAACGCCAGCTTTAGTGCCAGTTTGGGCGTTTAACTCCCATTTGGGTGCCAGTTCCAGCGTTTAACGCTGGGATTTCTGAGGGTGACTTTGAACGCCGGTTTGGGCCATCAAATCTTGGGCAAAGTATGAACTATCATATATTGCTGGAAAGCCCAGGATGTCTACTTTCCAACGCCGTTGAGAGCGCGCCAATTGGGCTTCTGTAGCTCCAGAAAATCTACTTCGAGTGCAGGGAGGTCAGAATCCAACAGCATCTGCAGTCCTTTTTGGTCTCTTAATCAGATTTTTGCTCAGGTCCCTCAATTTCAGCCAGAAATTACCTGAAATCACAGAAAAACACACAAACTCATAGTAAAGTCCAGAAAAGTGAATTTTAACTAAAAACTAATAAAAATATACTAAAAACTAACTAGATCATACTAAAAACATACTAAAAACAATGCCAAAAAGCGTACAAATTATCTGCTCATCAATAAGCGTATAGAGATGTGTTGTTCCTTCTGAATCTCTGCTTTCCTATTGCCTTTATTCAATCCTTCATACTCCTTTCTATTGCAAGTTGTATGTTGGGTGTCACCGTTGTTAATGGCTACTTCCCGTCCTCTCAGTGAAAATTGTCCTCTCTACAAGAAAAAGGCATCCTTTCCTGGCGTTAAACGCCAAGCTATAACCTGTTTCTGGCGTTTAATGCCAGTTTGTTGCTTCTTTCTGGCGTTTAACGCCAGTCTAGTGCTTTTTTCTGGCGTTTAACGCCCAGAATGGTGCCAGACTGTGCGTTAAACGCCCAATCTGCTACCCTTACTGGCGTTTAAACGCTAGTAAGTTTCTCTTCCAGAGTGTGCTGTTTTTAATGTTATTTTTTATTTTTCTTTAATCTTTGCAGTTGTTTTTGTGACTCCACATGATCATCAACCTAAAAAAATAAAATAAAATTGGGTTGCCTCTCAATAAGCACTTCTTTAATGTCAATAGCTTGACAGTGAGCTCTCATGGAGCTTCACAGATGTTCAGAGAGCATTGTTGGGACCTCCCAACACCAAATTTAGAGTTTGAATATGGGGGTTTAACACCAAACTTAGAGTTTGGTTGTGGACTCCCAACACCAAACTTAGAGTTTGACTGTGGGGGCTTTATTTGACTCTGCATTGAGACAAGCTTTTCTTGCTTCCTCTCCATGGTTGTCAATGGCTACTTCCCGTCCTCTCAGTGAAAATGGTCCTCCACGGTTTCTGTACGACTAATCAACTGTCGGATTTCTCGTCTCGGATGAAAAATACCATGCACAGATATCGTATGGCTAATCAGCTGTGGGTTCTTGATCATGTAGGAATAGGATTTACTATCCTTTTGCGTCTGTCACTATGCCCTACAGTCACGAGTTTGAAGCTCGTCACAGTCATCCCTTCCGAGATCCTACTCGGAATACCATAGACAAAGTTTAGACTTTTCGGATCTCAGGAATGCTGCCAATTGATTCTAGCCTATACCATAAAGATTCTAATCTCGGATTCAGATGCCCCATTGTCTGAGGGGAGTCAATGTGAATCGTTGATTAGAAACCCAAGAAATACACACTCTAGCTTTTGCAGGTAGAACGGAAGTGTTTGTTAAGCACGCGTTCATAAGTGAGAATGGTGATGAGTGTCACGGATCATCACATTCATCAGGTTAAAGTGCGAGTGAACATCTTAGAATAAGAATAAGCATGAATTGAATAGAAGAACAATGGTACTTTGCATTAATACTCGAGGAACAGCAAAGCTACGCACCTTAATCTATGGTGTGTAGAAACTCCACCGTTGAAAATACATAAGTGATAATGGTGTTCATTGGCTTCGGCCCCAGAGAGGGAACCAGAATAACCAAGACCGATCCAAGGACTAAACGTCCAAAGATGACTAATACAATAGTAAAAAGTTCTATTTATACTAAACTAGTTACTAGGGTTACAAAAACAAGTAAATGATGCAGAAATCCACTTCCGGGCCTACTTGGTGTGTGCTTGGGCTGAGCATTGAAGCTTTCATGTGTAGAGGCCTTCTTTGAAGTTAAACGCCAGTTTGCAGCTTGTTTCTGGCGTTTGACTCTAGCTTACAACTTGTTTCTGGCGTTTAACGCCAGAATAGGGCAGAAAGCTGGCGTTGAACGCCAGTTTGCCTTGTTTAAACACGGGCAAAGTATGGACTATTATATATTGCTGGAAAGCCCTGAATGTCTACTTTCCAACGCAATTAAGAGCGCGCCATTTGGATTTCTGTAGCTCTAAAAAATCTATTTCGAGTGTAGGGAGGTTAGAATCCAACAGCATCAGCAGTCCTTTTTCAGCCTCTGAATCAGATTTTTGTTCAGGTCCCTCAATTTCAGCCAAAAAATACCTGAAATCACAGAAAAACACACAAACTCATAGTAAAGTTCAGAAATGTGAATTTTGCTTAAAAACTAATAAAAATATACTAAAAATTGAATACAACATACTAAAAACTATATAAAAATAATGCCAAAAAGCGTATAAATTATCCGCTCATCATAACCATAAAATGACACTTTTCTCAGTTCAAAACTAGGTTAGTCTCTTGGCATCTCTTGAGCACTAAGGCAAGATGGTGTAAGCAATTACGAAAGGAGTCACCAAACACTAAAAAATCATCCATGAAGACCTCAATAAACCTTTCAACCATATCAAAAAAATGGACAACATGCACCTTTGGAATGTGGTAGGTACATTGCACAAACCAAAGGGCATACGTCTATATGCAAAAAAACCATAAGGGCAAGTGAAAGAAGTCTTCTCTTGGTCTTTAGGATCCACTACAATATAATTGTAGCTTGAGTATCCATCCAAGAAACAATAGTACTCATGTCTAGCAAGCCTCTCTAACATTTGATCCATGAATGGTAGAGGAAAATGGTCCTTCCTTATGGCTTCATTGTGCTTTCTGTAGTCTATACACATGCGCAATCCAGTCACTGTTCTTGTTGGTATCAACTTATTTCTTTCATTTGGAACAACTGTGATTCCTCCTTTCTTGGGGACTACTTCAACAGGGCTCACCCAAGGGCTGTCTAAGATTGGGTAAATTACCCCTGCTTGCCACAACTTCAGCACTTCTTTTTGCACCACTTCCTTCATTGTTGGATTCAATCTTTGTTGTGGCTGTATTGAGTGCTTGGCATCCTCCTCAAGAAGGATTTTATGCATGCACATTGAAGGGCTAATCCCCTTAAAAACTTAAAGTGTCTACCCTATGGCATCCTTGTGTTTTTTCAACACCTTAATAAGCTCTTCTTCTTGTTCCTTGCTCAAGGCTGAATTAATAATCACTGGAAAAGTGTTATTGCTCCCCAAGTAAGCATACTTCAAGCATGGGGGCAAGGTCTTCAACTCCAACTTTGGTGCTTCTATTTCTTCCTTGTTTGTCTTGTCTAGCATGACTGAGCCTTCCATGGTTTCTTGTGGTAGCTCACCATATGATGTTTGTTCCTCTTGTTCAATTGCATCTTCAAGTTTGTCTTCTTCTAGGGTAACTCATTGCAGTGAAAATGTTGAAAACCATATTTTCTTTATGCAGCCTTAGGACTAACTCTCCCTTTTGCACATCAATTATCGCCCCAGCTGTTGTTAAGAATGGACTCCCAAGTATGATTGATGCATTAGCCTCTTCTTTCGTATCAAGCATTACAAAATCAATTGGGAAGATGAACTCTCCCACCTTAACCAACAAGTCCTCCACCACTCCATCGGGAAACTTGAATGTCCTATCAGCTAGTTGAAGTGCCATTCTTGTTAGTTTGGCTTCTTCAATTCTCATTCTCTTTATCATGGCCAAGGACATAACGTTGATGCTAGCTCCCAGATCACACAATGCTTTCTCAATGCTAATATCCCCTATAATGTAAGGGATTTGAAAGCTCCCAGGATCCTTTACCTTTTGGGGAAGCTTCTTTTATATGATGGCACTACATTCCTCTGTGAGCACCACAATTTTCTTTTCTCCCCAGTTTATTTTCTTAGTCATGAGCTCTTTTAGGAACTTGGCATAGAGTGGCATTTGTTCTAGTGCTTCAGCAAAAGGTATGTTAATTTAAAGCTTCTTAAAGACCTCCAAGAACCTAGAAAACTAGCTATCTTTCCATCTTTTTCATCCTTTGTGGGTATGGTGCCTTTGGTACATAGGGCTTTAAAACTTGTTTTAGTGGGGCTGGAGCATGTATCACTTCTTCCTTCTTGATTTCTGAGTCATTGGCAGCTTCTTCTTCCTGCAAGTTGTGGCTTGAGGATGCCTCTTTTACCACTTTCCCACTTCTTAATGTGATGGCCTTGTATTCCCCTCTTGGTTTAGTCATGGTATCGCTTGGGAATGCATTTGTGAACATTGGTATCTGCTTGGATAAGTATCCAAATTATGTTTCCAGTTTTGTGATTGCTGCCCCTTGGTTCTTTATGTTAGACCTAGCGTCCTCTTGGTATGCATCTATCTTTTTTCAGCTTGTACTTGTCTATCTGCAAAAGTAGCAATATCCCCTGCTAATCGTGCCATCATGGCCTCCAATCTTGCAAAATTGTCACTGTCATCACAAGGTTGTGGGGTTGGGAATGATACATTTTGAGAATGGTTGTAGTGTGATTGTTGGTTAGAGTAGTAGAGAGCATTACGTGAGTTGTGGTAGGATCTATGATTGTTAGATTGATGGTTCGGGTTGTTATATGATTAGAGTGGTATGGTTTGTGGTCTTGGTTATGATTTTGTTGGTTTTCCCACCCAAAATTTGGGTGGTTCTTCCATCCTGAGTTGTAGGTTTTATGATTAGGATCATATGGTTGTCTAGATAAATTGTTCACATAGTTGCCATGCTCCCATTCACATTCAACTTCTGGGCTAGCTCCTTCTTGCACTAATGCTTGGGTGTTGATTACTGAGACTTGATTCTTCTCTATTTGCTTGGATAGAGCTGCCAATTGAGCTGTGATCACCTTGTTTTGAGCCAGCAGAGCATCCATCTGGTTCAGCTCCATTACTCCTCTCCTTGGGTTTCTATCGAAAGCATAGAAATACTCATTATCAGCCACAGTTTTTATGATATCTATGGCCTCTTCAATAGTCTTCTTGGTATTGAGAGAGCCTCCTGAAAAGTGATCTAAGACCTTCTTTGACTCTTAAGACAATCCTTCATAGAAAATGTGCAGATGTACACATTCATTGAACATCTCTGAAGGGCACCTTCTTGTCAACTCTTTTTATATCTCCCATGCTTCATAGAGAGTCTCTCCATCTTGTTGTCTAAATGTTTGTTCCTCAGTCCTCAACTTGATAACTTTTTAGGGAAAGTAGAATTTTTCCAAGAACTTATTCACACCCTTTCCTAAGTTGTCAAACTCTCCTTTAGAAAGGATTCCAGCCACATAGATGTTTTATTCCTAAGAGAAAAGGGGACCAAAAGTAGTCTATAGGTGTCAGGGTGAACACCATTAGCCTTCACTATGTCACAAATTCTCAAGAATATGGTTAGATGTTGATTTGGATCTTCTTGAGCATTTCCTCCAAATGAACAGTTATTCTGAACAAGAGTGATTAGCTGTGTGATGGAAAGATTACCGACGTCTAGAATTTTCGTCAGTAAGAAGATCAAATCATTGTCATAGTATAGCCCTAGACCGACAAATAATCTTCTTGATCAAATTTTGATTTGGTTGTCACAAAGTTCAACCCCAATAAAAGTAAACCGAAGTATTCAAACCTCGGGTTATCTCACAAGGAATGAGCAAACATGTGCATCAATATTGGTTAGAATTTCGGGATTAGGAGTCATAAACAAGAATTTAAACTACTAAACTTAACATGCAATGAATTTTAAAGTGCAAAGAACTAAGTCAAAGCAACTAAAGCTAAGCATAAGAGAATGGAATCTAACAAGATAACATATAAAGCTACTTCTATTCTAAGACTAAGCAAGTAACTACTATAACAAGAATCAAGCAACTAGGATTTTTGGGTTTCAAATATGAATAATAAAAGGAACTCTTGGCTAGGCATGGGAATTGGGGTCACTATCCTTGTCTAATAACCATATCTTGACAATTATGAGGAACCAAGCTCATTAAGTCTACTTCTATGCTTGAAATACGTATAATGTCTATTTCAACACTTGAAGTATGTCAAATGGCTTGATCAATCTCAACACATAAGTCCCAATCCAACTACTAATTGGCTTAGTAGTAGATTGGTGTCAATGGGTATCAATTTGACCACTAGGATTCTCAAATCCCAAATCCATTAGACCCAATGACTCAAGTTTACCTAATCTCCTTAGCCTAGGCCAAGAGTAAAAAAACTACTCCTAATCAAAGAAAACATTTCATCAAACACATGGTATGCATCAACAAATGACATATTCAAATTGCAAATTAACTGGAAATTACAAGTACCCAATAACAATTATCAATAGAGAACAACTAGAATAACACTATGAATCATGGAAGATATCAATGTACCAATAGAAATTCATAATCCATAAAGTTCATAAAATGAGAATAAAAGAGGAAAATGACAAGAAAACACAAATTCAACACAAGATCTAAACAAAATCATAACTAGAGAACTCAAATTAAGTAATTGAAACTAAAATCAACAAAACTCAATTCAGAAATTCAACAAAGGGAAATCAAAACAAACTAGATCTAGAGAGAAGTAAGAGTTTCTCTCTCTAGAATACAAGAACTAAAAGCTAGATAAAACTATGTGTTGTGTAAAATGATTGATCTCTCCTTTTTTCTTTAGTTCCTTGGGTCTTTTCCATGCAGAATCAGCTTGGATTTGGGCCTGGAGCCTCTCATAAATCGCCAGCCATGATTTCATTAATGAAGTCACGTGCTGCGCGTCATGCGTGCGCATCATATGAACTATTCAGGCCACGCGTACGCGTCGGCCACGCGTGCGCGTCGATGGGAATTTGCGCCACCACGCGAATGTGTCAACTCTTGCGCACGAGTTCCAACTGCATGAATCTACGCATGCGTGTCAGCCACGCGTGTGCGCATCAGCCACGCGTGCGTGTCTCGGCCAGTTTTCCAAAGCTTCATTTGTCATGTCACTTCCACTTGTGCATGCTTCCCTTCCATCTTCTAGGTCATTTCTATCCTATAAACTCTGAAATCACTTAACGAACATATCACGGCATCGAATGGCATCAAGAGAGGATTAAAAATTGGCATTTTTAGGGTTAAATAAGCATGTTTTAAACCATGTAGCAAAATGAGGAAGGAAACCCAAAACCATGCAATTTATATGAATAAGTATGAGAAATATTGATAAAAACCCCCAAATTCTACACAATATAAACTCTAAAATTGGGGTTTATCACTGTGGTTTGAGCTCAAAGTTGTTGGCATGTATGGTGGGTTTTAAGATGTTGCTCCCACAATTCCCAAGGTTGGGATTGATGAAGGAGCCTAGTACTCTCCTTTCTTGTGGAGGAGCATGGTTGCCCACTACTTCATCTTGATGATTGTGTGCTTCACCTTCCATATTTTGGGTTGGATTCTCTTCTTCTTCTTCTTTACCAACCACCCTTTTACCTCTTGCCACTGCCTCTCTTTTCAATCTTAAAAATGTCCTCTCTGGTTTAGAATCGTAGGAGGTTACAGCTCCTCTCTTCCCTGTCATATACAACACAAAACACAATATAAAACAAGGATGATCACCCTCTTAGAAGAAGGGTGGGTAAGTCCAGTTTGGTTGATGCAAAACATCAAACAGTTAATGTGCTTCTGGTTAGAGTGGTTATATATACAACAAACAATTGAGAATTCAAATGCTTAAAAGAAATAACAAAAATAAAGGACTAAAATAAGAATGATTAACAAGGTAAATAAAACTACTCAATCTAAATACCCATCAACATAATCATTGTCAATTCAAGATCAATCCCCGGCAACGGTGCCATAAACTTGGTGACTGAAAATTCACTATGTTCCTATAATGAATCCGTCTTTGGTAAGTATACCAAATTATCGTCAAGTAATAACTCACTATGAGTGAGGTTGAATCTCACAGAGATTGATTAATTGAACAACTTTAGTTACTGGTGATTTAGTCAAGCTAATCAAGAAGAGTATTGGAGTGCCGAATTCTAAAGAGCAGAATTGTAAATGGCTTAAAGATAAAGGAAAGCAATAAAGTGCAGAAATATAAAGAACATGAAAGTAAATTGTAGAAACATAAATGACTGAAATATAATTAGGGAATGGGTTAATAGTAGAAATTAAAGAAAGCTATAAAGAATAGGGAAGATTCATTGGAGTTGGGAGATATTGCTCTCTTTGGATTAAATTCAGATCATCTCATCTTCAATCATGCAACTCATTGACCTCTTGGCAATCATGATTGATTGAACCTCAATACCTTAGTGATTCAATCTCTCAAATCTTGATAATCAACCAATTTCTTGATCTAATTGCTCATGAAGAGAGATAAACTTGGTCCCTGATTTTACCACAGATTCTCATAGATCTAAATATTTGAGTAGATTTCATGTCACCAAATCCAATCCTGAAATCTAGATCTACTCAATGTGAAAAGAGATTTCAAGCATGGTTTCATGTTTCCTTTTCCAAGGCTCCCATGAAACCCAAATTGCATTCAACCTCTTTTCTAAGATGATTGAACACTAAGCATGAAGAACAAAATTCCTTCTGGCAAATTAAAGAGAAGATGAAAAGAAGAAGAAATTCACTATCAATTAAATCATCAAGTACAATAGAGCTCCTTCCCCCAATAAGAGGGAGTTTAGCTACTTATAGCTTAGAGAAAGTACAAGAGATAGAAGAAGGTGAAGTGAAGTATAAAGTAAAATTTCCAAGCTAACAACCAACTACTCAACCCCATTTTTTAGTACTCTGATGAGCGGATATTTTATACACTTTTGGGGGGTGTTTTAATATAGTTTTTAGTAGGATCTAGCTACTTTTTAGTATATTTTTATTAGTTTTTATGCAAAAATACATTTCTGGACTTTACTATGAGTTTGTGTATTTTTCTGTAATTTCAGGCATTTTCTGGCTGAAATTGAGGGACCTGAGCAATAATTTGATTTAGAGGCTGATAAAGGACTGCTAATGCTATTGGATTCTGACCTCCCTGCACTCAAAGTTGAATTTTTGGAGCTACAGAAATCCAAATGGCGCAATCTCAATTGCGTTGGAAAGTAGACATCCAGGGCTTTCCAGAAATATTAATAGTCCATACTTTGCCCAAGTTTAGATGACACAAATTGGCGTTTAACGCCAACTTTCTACCCTATTCTAGTGTCAAACGCCAGAAACAAGTTGCAAAACAGAGTTAAACGCTAGAAACAGGTTACAAACTGGCATTTAACTCCAAGAATGGCCTATGCATGTGAAAGCTTCAATGCTCAGCCCCAGCACACACCAAGTGGGCTCCAGAAGTGGATTTCTGCACTATCTATCTTAGTTTACTCATTTTCTGTAAACCTAGGTTACTAGCTAAGTATATAAACTACTTTTAGAGATTTATTTTGTACCTCATGACATTTTACATCTGAACTTGTATCTTTGATGGCATGAGTCTCTAAACCCCATGGTTGGGGGTGAGGAGCTCTGCAGCGTCTCGATGAATTAATGCAAGTATTTCTGTTTTCTATTCAATCTCGCTAGTCTCTATTCTAATATACTCGTTCGTACTTCAACATGATAAATGTGATGATCCGTGACAATCATCACCATTCTCAACCTATGAACGCGTGCCTGACAACCACTTCCATTCTACCTTAGATTGGATGTTTATCTCTTGGATTTCTGGCTCACGAGTTTGACTGCCTCTCCTGACAACAGAGCGTTCAATCCGTGAGTCCAGAGTCTTCGTGGTATAAGCTAGAACCAATTGGCAGCATTCCTGAGATCTGGAAAGTTTAAACCTTGTCTGTGATATTCCGAGTAGGATCTGGGAGGGGATGTCTATGATGAGCTTCAAACTCATGAATGCTGGGCGTGGTAATATTAGTGAGAACCAACAGATGATTAGCCATGTACATGGACCCTTTTCACTGAGAGAACGGCTGGTAGCCATTGACAATGGTGATCCACCAACATACAGCTTGCCATGGAAGGAGACCTGCGTGCGTGAAGAAGAAGGCAGTAGGAAAGCAGAAATTCAAGGGACAAAGCATCTCCAAAACTCCAACCCACTCTCCATTACTACGTAACAAATATTCATTTCATGCTCTTTCACTTTTTTTACAATTAAAACTAAAGAACCCTATTGATATCCTGACTAAGAATAATAAGGTAACCATAGCTTGCTTCAATCCGGCAATCTCCGTGGGATCGACACTTATTCACGTAGGGTATTACTTGGATGACCCAGTGCACTTGCTGGTTAGTTGTGCGGAATTACATAGTGTGAGTGTAATTTTCGTGCACCATACTCTCAAAGGGTATTTATACTACTCTTATTACTAGAAATGAAAATCACAAAAGGAAAGGAAAATTACAATTGAAAACTAAGGAGAAAAATCATTAAATTGAGACATGTGTCTGGCGTGTGAGCGGCGTGTCACTTTCGGCTCAATGGGTTGGCTTGGCATGCCATGCCAAGCTCCCAAGTGGCACGCTCCCTTAATACAGCTGGCTTGGTGTGCCATGCCCATAACTCAAGTGGCACACCCTCAATGATATCTTCCTTCTTCCTCTCAGGTAAGTAGAACTAGCGTGGCACGCCCAGAACTGGCGTGCCACGCCCTCGACAAAGTCTTCATTCTTCTCTTCTGAAAACTGTAACTGGCGTGCCACGCCCAGCAGTGGCATGCCATGCCCTTGTTAAGCTCTTCATCCTTCTTTTCTAGTTACTTGAACTGGCGTGCCACACATCCAATAAGGTCTTCAATCTCTTCTTTGGAAGGTTGAACTAGCATGCCATGCTCAGATCTGGCGTGCCACGCCCTCAATGATGCATGATCATTCCCCTCTAGTTCAGTAAGCTAGCGTGCCACGCCCAAGATTCAAGTGGCACGCCCATGATGTGAATAAGTTTGGCGTGCCACTCCCCAAACACCAAGTGGCACACCCATTGACTCTTTGACTTGGAGTACCATGCCTTAAGTCTCAAGTGGCACGCCTTTGATATAGCCTCGTTCCTTTTTTTCTAGGTCTTTGTATTAGTGTGCCACACCCTTGTTGGGCTTCATTCTCCCTTGCTGGTCAAGTGAACTAGCGTGCCACGCTCAGACACAAGTGGCACACCCATAATGGTGTTGTGGGCTCACAAGCTTGGCGTGCCACGCCCAAGCTCAAGTGGCACACCCATAATGGTGCTTCCTCCATTTTCCTCTGCTCATTTGCACTGGCATGCCACGCTTACGACCTGGCGTGCCACGCCCATTGTGGAGGATAAGGTTGGCACACCACACTCAGCTTGGCATGCCACCGCCCTTGCACGTCTTCGAGGTTCCCTCTCTGGCCAGAATGCCTGGCGTGCCAGGCGCAGCAGTGGCGTGCCACGTCTATAGTAAAACTTGGAGTTCCTTCTCTGGAAAAGATAACTGGCGAGCCACGCCTGGCTTTGGCGTCCCACGCCCATTGTAGCTCTTCATGGAGTCTTATTTGGAAGGTGTAACTGGCGTTCCACACCCATCAATGGCATGCCACGCCCATAATAATCCTTCCTGGGATCTCTCTAGAATTGATAACTAGTGTGCCACGCCCATAGAAGGTTTTCCACTTTGCTCCCTGGAATTAATAGCTGGCGTTCCACGCCCAATAGTTGGCGTGCCATGCCCAGTCAAAATGGTGGCGTTTGCACCAAGTGGCACACCCAATACACATGTCCAGCTCCTTTTTCTTGTTGTCTTTCTCTTTTATTGCTATTTTCACCTGAAATTCAAACAAGACTCATTTCAAAGCAATGTCTCATAAAATTTATCATTTAGTTCATGTAATAGCATCAATTAAATGAGAATTCACCAATTCTATGGTCCATTTAGATAAGAGAAAGAGGTACATGATGTAAATCATCAGTACCGCAAGTGTAACGCAAGCGGAGTTAGGCTTCAAATACTAAAATTTAATTAAAACTCAATAAATTTATATCTAAAATAAATAGAAAATAAATTAAATATGCTCACGCATCACCCTGTTCCTCTACATAAATAATTCGAGCAAGAAAAAGCGAGATTCTCAATGTCATAGTGATGAGAATCCCAACGAGGCACACAAAAAAGAAGAAAAAGAGTTAAAATAAATTAGGCCAAAGGGGAAAAAATTTAAATGAAAATAATACTAGAAAGAAACAAAAATTCAAAAGGAATAGAAACAAAATTAAAATAAAATAAACTAGAATAAAGTAGCAGCTAAACAAAAATTAAGACAAAGAAAAAAAGGTCTAATCTAGGCAACTCATCAACTGGTAGTTGTTAGTCATAACTAAACCTCCACAACAGTGCTAAACACTTGGTGGTAGAATCTCACACCACAACTTACTAGCAAGTGTAACGGGTCGTACCAAGTAATAACTCATGGTGAGTAAGTGTCAATCGTGATGAGTCTATATTTGATGATAAATTTTGGCTTAAATTAGATGGATTTCATCACATAAACTCACACTTAATCACCAAAATAGCATACTTTTGTGTTTTATTCCTAAATTGGAATTAAATGTGAAAACAAGCATTTTTTGTGCTTAAATTGAGCAATTTGATTCCACTTTTATTCCATTCGATGCGATGATATTTGTTAAGTGATTTCAGGTCAATTAGGCATGAATGGCAAGGCAAAAGTGGGCGGAAGCATGTAAAAAGGGAGAAACATGAAGAAAACAAAGGAGAAGCACACACTGATGTGTGCGTGTGCACAACCCCTTGTGCGTACTGGTGCACGAAATTGCAATCACACTTTTGCAACTCCGCACAACTAACCAGCAAGTGTACTGGGTCGTCCAAGTAATACCTTGCGTGAGCAAGGGTCGATCCCACAGAGATTGTCGGCTTGAAGCAAGCTATGGTTATCTTGTAAATCTTAGTCAGGATATCAGAAATTATCAGGATTGATTGTGAAAAGCAAAAGAACATGAAATGATTACTTGTTTCGCAGTAATGGAGAATAGGTTGAGGTTTGGAGATGCTCCATCTTCTGAATCTCTGCTTTCCTACTGTCTTCTTCTTCAAACACGCAAGTCTCCTTCCATGGCAAGCTGTATGCAGGGTTTCACCGTTGTCAATGGCTACCTCCCATCCTCTCAGTGAAAGCGATTGCATATGCTCTGTCACAGCATAGCGGAATTCATCTGTCGGTTCTCAATCAGGCCGGAATAGAATCCAGTGATTCTTTTGCGTCTGTCACTAACGCCCCACCTTCAGGAGTTTGAAGCACGTCACAGTCATTCAGTCATTGAATCCTACTCAGAATACCACAGACAAGGTTTAGACCTTCCGGATTCTCTTGAATGCCGCCATCAGTTTAGCTTATACCACGAAGATTCCGATTAAAGAACCCAAGAGATAACTACTTAATCTAAGGTAGAACGGAGGTGGTTTTCAAGCACACGTTCATAGTTGAGAATGATGATGATTGTCACAGATCATCACATTCATCCGGATTAAGAACAAGTATTATCTTAGAATGGAAGCAAGCATGATTGAATGAGAAACAGTAGTAATTGCATTAATCCATCAAGACACAGCAGAGCTCCTCACCCCCAACCATGGGGTTTAGAGACTCATGTCGTGGAAGAAAACGTGTAAAAATGTCATAAGGTCATCAAAAGGTACTGATACAATGTCAAAAGATCCTATTAATAGTAAACTAGTAGCCTATGGTGTACAGAAATGAGTAAATGACGTAAAAATCCACTTCTGGGTCCACTTGGTGTGTGCTTGGGCTGAGCAATGAAGCTTTTATGTGTAGAGACGTTTTCTGGAGTTAAACGCCAGTTCTCATGCCAGTTTGGGCGTTTAACTCCAAATTTTATGCCAGTTCCGGCGTTTAACGCTGGAATTTCTGAGGCTGTTTTGCCACGCCGGTTTGGGCCATCAAATCTTGGGCAAAGTATGGACTATCATATATTGCTGGAAAGCCCAGGATGTCTACTTTCCAATGCCGTTAAGAGCGCGCCAATTGGGCTTCTGTAGCTCCAGAAAATCCACTTCGAGTGCAGGGAGGTCAGAATCCAACAGCATCTGCAGTCCTTTTTGGTCTCGGAATCAGATTTTTGCTCAGGACCCTCAATTTCAGCCAGAAAATACCTGAAATCACAGAAAAACACACAAACTCATAGTAAAGTCCAGAAAAGTGAATTTTAGCTAAAAACTAATAAAAATATACTAGAAACTAACTAGCTTATACTAAAAACATACTAAAAACAATGCCAAAAAGCATACAAATTATCCGCTCATCACAACACCAAACTTAAATTGTTGCTTGTCCCCAAGCAACTGAAAATCAAAATAGGATAAAAAGAAGAGAATATACTATATACTCCAAAATATCAAGGAAACATAGTTCCAATTAGATGAGCGGGACTAGTAGCTTTTTGCCTCCGAACAGTTTTGGCATCTCACTCTATCCCTTGAAGTTCAGAATGATTGGCATCTATAAGAACTCAGAACTCAGATAGTGTTATTGATTCTCTTAGTTGAGCATAATGATTCTTGAACATAGCTAGTGTATGAGTCTTGGCTGTGGCCCAAAGCACTCTGTCTTCCAGTATTACCACCGGATACATACATGCCACAGACACATAATTGGGTGAACCTTTTCAGATTGTGACTCAGCTTTGCTAAAGTCCCCAATTAGAGGTGTCCAGGGTTCTTAAGCACACTCTTGTTGCCTTGGATCACAACTTTTATTTCTTTCTTTCTCTTTTTTTTTCTTCTTCTCTTTTCTTTTTTTTTCGAAATTTTTTTTTTAATTGCTTTTTCTTGCTTCAAGAATCACTCTAATGATTTTTAGATCCTCAATAACAGTTCTCTTTCTCCTCATTCTTTCAAGAGCCAACAAATTTTTTAACATTCTCAAAACAACAAATTCAAGAGACATATGCACTGTTCAAGCATTCATTCAGAGAGCAAAAAGTATTGTCACCACATCAAACTAATTCAACTAGTTTCAATGATAAATTTTGAAACCCTGTACTTCTTGTTCTTTTGTGATTAAAGCATTTTTCATTTAAGAGAGGTGATGGATTCATAGGACATTCATATCTTTAAGGCATAAAATTTCAATTTTATTAATTATGAATTAAAACAAGACTCAAAAAAAATAGATATAAAATGAAACTAAAAAAAACGAAAAATAAAAACAAAACAAAGGAAAAAAAACGCAAACATAGGCTCCTAATGATAGAGGTTTTCACAGAGTTAGGACTCAACAACCTTGATTTTGAGAAGTGGATGCTCCCTCAGCTTGAGAGGAGAACTTTTGGCGTTTCAATTCTTGGAGTTCACGCCCCTGCTTCTCTTGCTCCTTCCATTGACCTCTTGGTGATTGGCCGTTCAATGGGTATGAATTCATCTGCTTCCATCTTCACCCCAGCCTCTTTACAGAGCAAGGAAATCAAGCTTGGGTAAGCCAGTTTGGCTTCAGTGGAATTCTTGTTTGCAATTGTATAGATCTCACAAGCAATCACATGATGAACCTCCACTTCTTTTCCAAGCATAATGCAATGAATCATCACTGCCCTCTTGATGGTGACCTCAGAACGGTTGCTAGTGGGCAATATGGAACGCCCAATAAAGTCTAGCCAACCTCTTGCAATTGGCTTGAGGTCTCCCCTCTTGAGTTGGTTTGGGACACCCTTTGAATTGGTTATCCACTTAGTCCTAGGGAGGCATATGTCCTCTAGAACTTGATCCAACCCTTTATCTACTCTCACCATCCTCCTATTGAAGGAGTCAGGATCATCTTGCAGTTGAGGTAGTTTGAAGATTTCTCTTATTTTGTCCAGATGGAAGTACATAACTTTCCCTCTGACCATGGTTCTGTAGGTATGGTAAGCAGTTCCAGTCATTCTCTGCTTATCTGTTAGCCACAGATTAGAGTAGAATTCCTGAACCATGTTCCTTCCAACCTTTATTTCAGGATTGGTCAGAACTTCCCATCCTCTGTTTCGAATTTGCTCTTGGATCTCCGGATATTCATCTTCTTTCAGATCAAATTTAACTTCCGGGATCACTGACCTCAGACCCATTATTTTGTGATAATGGTCTTCATGTTCTTTGGTTAAGAACTTCTCTTGATTCCAAAGATTCTTTGGATTAGTCTCTTTCTTTCCTCTTGAGTTGGTTTGTTTTCCCTTAGGAGCCATGATCTTGATGAATCTTGGCTTAGTGATCACGGAAAAGCACACCAAACTTAGAGGTTTTGCTTGTCCTCAAGCAAAAAGAGAAGAAAGAAGAGAAGAGAGAGAGAGGAAGATGGAATTCGAATGGTGTGGTGGAAAGAGGGAGCCAAACACGAATTTATAAGGTGAGGGGGAAAGTATTTTCGAAAAAAAAGAGAGATTTGAAAGGGGATTTTAGAAGATATGAAAAAAAATTGAGAAAAGGGTGAGTTTTTGAAGAAGATTTGGGATTAATTTGAAATAGATTTGAAGAATGGTTTTGATTTGTGAAGATTTGAAAGTGAATGATGAAAGGTTGAAGTGCATTTATGTAGAAGAGTATGGGTAAAAAGAGGAAAGTTTGAAAAAATTTGAGTTGAAAACAAAAATGTGGTCCCCCCACCTTTCTGGCGTTAAACGCCCAGAATGGCACCCATTCTGGCGTTTAACGCCCATATGGCACCCCTTTTGGGCGTTTAACGCCCAGCCAGGTGCCCTGGCTGGCGTTAAACGCCAGAAAGTCTTTATCACTGGGCGTTTTTTCAAAACGCCCAAGATGCTGCACACCTGGCGTTAAACGCCCAGAATGGTGCCCATTCTGGCGTTTAACGCCCAAAATGGCACCATTCCTGGCGTTAAACGCCCAGAATGGTACCCATTCTGGCGTTTAACGCCCAAAATGCACCTTACTGGCGTTTTTTCGCCAGTAAGCTCATTTTCTCTGCTTTTTGAGCTGAATCCTTCTGTAACTCTGTGAATTCCTTCATTTTTGATATTTGCCTCTGTAAGAACTAATCATACAACCTACTAATGACTGGGTTGCCTCCCAGCAAGCGCTTTTTTACTGTCTTTAGCTGGACTTTCACTGAGAATCACTCAAGCCTCAGTTTTGAGCATTCCTGCTCAAAATTTCCTTCAAGATAATGCTTGATTCTCTGTCCATTAACAATGAACTTCTTGTCAGAATCAATATCCTGAAGCTCAACATATCCATATGGTGACACTCCTGTAATCACATATGGACCCCTCCAACGGGATTTGAGTTTTCCTGGAAACAGTCTGAGCCTAGAGTTGAAGAGCAGAACTTTTTGTCCTGGCTCAAAGACTCTGGTTGACAACTTCTTGTCATGCCATTTCTTTGCTTTTTCCTTATAAATTTTTGCATTTTCAAAGGCATTGAGTCTGAACTCCTCTAGCTCATTTAGCTGGAGCAATCTTTTTTCACCAGCTAACTGTGCATCCATGTTTAGGAATCTGGTTGCCCAGTAGGCTTTATGTTCCAGTTCCACAGGCAAATGACAGGCCTTCCCATACACCAGTTGGTATGGAGAGGTTCCTATAGGAGTCTTGAATGCTGTTCTGTATGCCCACAGAGCATCATCCAAGCTCTTTGCCCAATCCTTTCTACGGGCCATCACAGTCCGTTCTAGGATTCTCTTTAGCTCTCTGTTAGAGACTTCAGCTTGCCCATTTGTCTGTGGATGATACGGAGTTGCCACTTTGTGGCTAATTCCATATCTAACCATAGCAAGGTGTAGCTGTTTATTGCAGAAATGAGTGCCCCCATCACTGATTAGCACTCTGGGAACGCCAAACCTGCTGAAAATGTTTTTCTGGAGGAATTTCAGTACGGTCTTTGTATCATTAGTGGGTGTAGCAATTGCTTCTACCCACTTAGATACATAGTCCACTGCCACCAGAATGTAAGTGTTTGAGTATGATGGTGGGAATGGCCCCATGAAGTCAATTCCCCATACATCAAACAATTCTATCTCTAATATCCCTTGTTGAGGCATGGCATATCCATGAGGCAGGTTACCAGCTCTTTGGCAACTGTCACAGTTACGCACAAACTCTCGGGAATCTTTATAGAGAGTAGGCCAGTAGAAGCCACATTGGAGGACTTTAGTGGCTGTTTGCTCACTTCCAAAATGTCCTTCATACTGTGATCCATGGCAGTGCCATAGGATCCTTTGTGCTTCTTCTCTGGGTACACACCTGCGGATCACTCCGTCAGCACATCTCTTAAAGAGATATGGTTCATCCCAGAGGTAGTACTTGGCATCTGAAATTAATTTCTTTCTCTGCATGTAACTGTACTCTTTGGGTATGAACCTCACAGCTTTAAAATTTGCAATATCTGCAAACCATGGAGCTTCCTGAATGGCAAATAGTTGCTCATCTGGGAAAGTCTCAGAAATCTCAGTAGAAGGGAGGGACGCCCCAGCTACTGGTTCTATTCGGGACAGATGATCAGCTACTTGGTTCTCTGTCCCTTTTCTGTCTCTTATTTCTATATCAAACTCTTGCAGAAGCAACACCCATCTTATAAGCCTGGGTTTTAAATCCTGCTTTGTGAGTAGATATTTAAGAGCAGCATGGTCAGTGTACACAACCACTTTGGATCCCACTAGATAGGATCTAAACTTGTCAATGGCATAGACCACTGCAAGTAACTCTTTTTCTGTGGTTGTGTAGTTCTTCTGTGCGTCATTTAGAACACGGCTGGCATAGTAAATGACGTACAGAAGCTTGTTATGCCTCTGTCCCAACACTGCACCAATGGCATGGTCACTGGCATCACACATTAGTTCAAATGGCAATGTCCAATCTGGTGCAGAGATGACTGGTGCTGTGACCAGCTTAGCCTTCAGGGTCTCAAATGCCTGCAGACACTGTGTGTCAAACACAAATGGTGTGTCAGCAGCTAACAGGTTACTCAGAGGTTTTGCAATTTTCGAAAAATCCCTTATAAACCTTCTGTAGAATCCTGCATGCCCCAGAAAGCTTCTGATTGCCTTAACATTGGCAGGTGGTGGTAATTTTTCAATTACCTCTACTTTTGCCTTATCCACCTCTATTCCCTTGCTTGAAATTTTGTGCCCAAGGACAATTCCTTCAGTCACCATAAAGTGACATTTCTCCCAGTTTAAAACCAGGTTAGTCTCTTGGCATTTTTTCAAGACAAGTGCTAGGTGATTAAGACAGGAGCTAAATGAGTCTCCATATACTGAAAAGTCATCCATGAAGACTTCCAAAAATTTCTCTACCATATCTGAAAAGATAGAGAGCATGCACCTCTGAAAGGTTGCAGGTGCATTGCACAGACCAAAAGGCATCCTCCTATAGGCAAACACGCCAGAAGGGCAAGTGAATGCTGTTTTCTCTTGGTCCTGAGGGTCTACTGCAATTTGGTTGTAGCCTGAATAGCCATCCAAAAAGCAGTAATAATCATGGCCAGCTAGTCTTTCTAGCATTTGGTCTATGAATGGTAAAGGAAAATGATCCTTTCTGGTGGCTGTATTGAGCCTTCTGTAGTCAATACACATGCGCCACCCTGTGACTGTCCTTGTAGGAACCAGTTCATTTTTTTCATTATGAACCACTGTCATGCCTCCCTTTTTGGGAACAACTTGGACAGGACTCACCCAGGGGCTATCAGAAATCGGATAAATAATCCCAGCCTCCAGTAATTTAGTGACCTCTTTCTGCACCACCTCCTTCATGGCAGGATTTAGCCTCCTCTGTGGTTGGACCACTGGTTTGGCATTATCCTCCAATAGGATCTTGTGCATGTATCTAGCTGGGCTAATGCCCTTAAGATCACTTATGGACCACCCAAGAGCTGTCTTGTGTGTCCTTAGCACCTGAATCAGTGCTTCCTCTTCCTGTGAATTTAAAGCAGAGCTTATAATCACTGGAAAAGTGTCACCCTCTCCCAGAAATGCATATTTCAGGGATGGTGGTAGTGGTTTGAGTTCAGGCTTGGGAGGCTTATCCTCCTCCTGAGGAATTTTCGAAAATTCCTTTGCCTCCTCTAGTTCTTCTTGATCAGGTTGAGCATCTTTGAAGATGTCCTCAAGCTCTGATTCTAGGCTCTCAGCCATATTGATCTCTTCTACCAGAGAGTCAATAATGTCAGCGCCCATGCAGTCATTTGGTGTGTCTGGATGCTGCATGGCTTTTACAGCATTCAACTTGAACTCATCCTCATTGACCCTCAAGGTTACTTCCTCTTTTTGTACATCAATGAGGGTTCGTCCAGTTGCTAGGAAGGGTCTTCCTAGAATGAGAGTTGCACTCTTGTGCTCCTCCATTCCCAGCACCACAAAGTCAGTTGGAAAGGCAAATGGCCCAACCTTGACAATCATGTCCTCAATTATGCCTGATGGGTATTTAATGGAGCCATCAGCAAGTTGGAGGCATATCCGGGTTGGTTTGACTTCTCCAGTCAACCCAAGCTTTCTGATAGTGGATGCAGGTATTAGATTGATGCTTGCTCCAAGATCACATAGAGCTGTCTTGGTGCAAGCACCTTCTAATGTGCATGGTATCATAAAGCTTCCTGGATCTTGAAGCTTTTCTGGTAAGCTTTTCAGAATGACTGCACTGCATTCTTCAGTGAGAAACACTTTTTCAGTTTCTCTCCAATCCTTCTTATGACTTAAGATTTCTTTCATGAACTTAGCATAAGAAGGTATTTGCTCAAGTGCCTCTGCAAACGGAATCTTTATTTCAAGAGTCCTTAGATAGTCTGCAAAGCGGGCAAATTGCTTATCCTGTTCCGCTTGGCAGAGTTTTTGAGGATAAGGCATCTTGGCTTTATATTCTTCAACCTTAGATGCTGCAGGTTTATTCCTTACAGAAGTGGTTGAAGAAGCCTTGTTAGAGGGATTACTGTCAGCACTCTCAGGTGTCTGATTCTCCCCAGGCGTCTGAACGCCAGGATTGGGAGGAAATTGGGCGTTTAACGCCAACTTTTCCCCCTTTTCTGGCGTTTGAACGCCAGAACTGGGCAAGGAATGGGCGTTTAACGCCAGCTTTCCTTCCCTTTCTGGCGTTTGAACGCCAACAATGTTCCTCTCTGGGCTCTTACTGTCCTCAGAGGGATTTTGAACAGTAGTTTGGTTGTCCTCTGTCAATTGTTCCTTGTTTGGCTTTTTGCTCTTCTGAGCAGTGTTATTCAGGGTCTTCCCACTCCTCAGTTGAACTGCTTGACATTCCTCTGTTATCTGTTTAGATAATTGCTGTTTTGCTTGATTCAACTGCAGTTCTATGCTCTTGTTAGCAACTTTAGTCTCATGGAGCATCTCTTTAAAGTCTGCTAACTGTTCTGTCATCAGGAGCAACTGTTGATTAAGCTCAGTTATCTGTTCTTGAGGACTAGGGTCAGTGACTACTGCCATGACCTCCTCTTTTGGAGAGAACTCATTGCTAGAATACAAATATTAGTTTCTAGCAACAGTGTCTATAAGCTCTTGAGCTTCTTCAATTGTCTTCCTCATGTGTATAGATCCACCAGCTGAGTGGTCTAAAGACATCTGACCTTTTTCTGTAAGCCCATAGTAGAAAATGTCTAACTGTACCCACTCTGAGAACATTTCAGAGGGACATTTCCTTAGCATACCTCTATACCTCTCCCAGGCATTATAAAGGGATTCATTATCCTCTTGTTTAAAGCCTTGGATGTCCAGCCTTAGCTGTGTCATCCTCCTAGGAGGGTAAAAATGATTCAGGAATTTGTCTGACAACTGTTTCCATGTCTTTATGCTTGCTGTAGGTTGGTTATTCAACCACCTTTTAGCTTGATCTTTCACAGCAAATGGAAACAGTAATAGTCTGTAGACATCCTGATCTACCTCTTTATCATGTACTGTGTCAGCAATTTGTAAAAACTGTGCCAGAAACTCAGTAGGTTCTTCCTGTGGAAGACCGGAATACTGGCAATTTTGCTGCACTATGATAATGAGTTGAGGATTTAGTTCAAAGTTGCTTGCTTTGATGGGAGGTGTACAGATGCTACTCCCATATGCAGCTGTAATGGGGTTAGCATATGACCCCAGAGTCCTTTTGGACTGATTGATCCCACTTAAGTCCATAATGGACAAAAGGGAAATGATAATGATTGCAAAGAGATAAATTTTGTTTTTTTTTTTTTTGAATAAACGAAAAAAATAAAATAAAACAAAATAAAATTAAAATAAAAATTCGAAAATCAAAAAGAAAATAAAATCAAAGCAAATTGAAAACTGAATCAATTAGTTAATTAAAAAGATTTTGAAAACAGCAATTAGAAAGATATGATTGAAAAATTTTTTTGAAAAAGATTTGATTTTGAAAAAGAGGAGAGAGAAAAACACAAAAAGACACCAAACTTAAAATTTTAGAAAATCAAACTCAAAATTTTCGAAAATTTTTAAGGGAAAAACACAAAGAGGACACCAAACTTAGAATATGAAACTAGACTCAACTAAAAGACTCTAAACCAACAAAAATAAATAAAATAAAAAAAAAGTCCTAATCTAAGCAACAAGACAAGCCGTCAGTTGTCCAAACTCAACAATCCCCGGCAACGGCGCCAAAAACTTGGTGCACGAAATTGCAATCACACTTTTGCAACTCCGCACAACTAACCAGCAAGTGTACTGGGTCGTCCAAGTAATACCTTGCGTGAGCAAGGGTCGATCCCACAGAGATTGTCAGCTTGAAGCAAGCTATGGTTATCTTGTAAATCTTAGTCAGGATATCAGAAATTATCAGGATTGATTGTGAAAAGCAAAAGAACATGAAATGATTACTTGTTTCGCAGTAATGGAGAATAGGTTGAGGTTTGGAGATGCTCCATCTTCTGAATCTCTGCTTTCCTACTGTCTTCTTCTTCAAACACGCAAGTCTCCTTCCATGGCAAGCTGTATGCAGGGTTTCACCGTTGTCAATGGCTACCTCCCATCCTCTCAGTGAAAGCGATTGCATATGCTCTGTCACAGCATAGCGGAATTCATCTGTCGGTTCTCAATCAGGCCGGAATAGAATCCAGTGATTCTTTTGCGTCTGTCACTAACGCCCCGCCTTCAGGAGTTTGAAGCACGTCACAGTCATTCAGTCATTGAATCCTACTCAGAATACCACAGACAAGGTTTAGACCTTCCGGATTCTCTTGAATGCCGCCATCAGTTTAGCTTATACCACGAAGATTCCGATTAAAGAACCCAAGAGATAACTACTTAATCTAAGGTAGAACGGAGGTGGTTTTCAAGCACACGTTCATAGTTGAGAATGATGATGATTGTCACAGATCATCACATTCATCCGGATTAAGAACAAGTATTATCTTAGAATGGAAGCAAGCATGATTGAATGAGAAACAGTAGTAATTGCATTAATCCATCAAGACACAGCAGAGCTCCTCACCCCCAACCATGGGGTTTAGAGACTCATGCCGTGGAAGAAAACGTGTAAAAATGTCATAAGGTCATCAAAAGGTACTGATACAATGTCAAAAGATCCTATTAATAGTAAACTAGTAGCCTAGGGTGTACAAAAATGAGTAAATGACGTAAAAATCCACTTCTGGGTCCACTTGGTGTGTGCTTGGGCTGAGCAATGAAGCTTTTATGTGTAGAGACGTTTTCTGGAGTTAAACGCCAGTTCTCATGCCAGTTTGGGCGTTTAACTCCAAATTTTATGCCAGTTCCGGCGTTTAACGCTGGAATTTCTGAGGCTGTTTTGCCACGCCGGTTTGGGCCATCAAATCTTGGGCAAAGTATGGACTATCATATATTGCTGGAAAGCCCAGGATGTCTACTTTCCAATGCCGTTGAGAGCGCGCCAATTGGGATTCTGTAGCTCCAGAAAATCCACTTCGAGTGCAGGGAGGTCAGAATCCAACAGCATCTGCAGTCCTTTTTGGTCTCGGAATCAGATTTTTGCTCAGGACCCTCAATTTCAGCCAGAAAATACCTGAAATCACAGAAAAACACACAAACTCATAGTAAAGTCCAAAAAAGTGAATTTTAGATAAAAACTAATAAAAATATACTAGAAACTAACTAGCTTATACTAAAAACATACTAAAAACAATGCCAAAAAGCATACAAATTATCCGCTCATCACGTACGCACAAGTGGCCAAACCAGCAAGTGTGCGTACGCATACATTTGTGCATACACACAAGTAGAAAAATCAGCAAGTGTGTGTACGCATAGGTCCCTACGTTTGATTTCATTAATGAAGCACGTGGCTCGCAATTTTGGGGCTTTCTTGGCCCAATTTTGAGTGTGCTGAAGCTGGTTGGAGGTGCTATATGAAGCGGACATCAACACATATCAAAGCATTAGTTTTAGAGAGCTCACTTAGATAGTTTTACAACATAATTAAGAGTAGGAGTAGTGTAGATTAGGAAATGCTCTCTTAGGGTTTATGTAGTTTTCATTGTAGCATTTTATAGTTTCAAGTTTTCAAATCCCACGAGGATTAACTGACTAAGCAAGAAATGGTTCATTAGCTATTCTAGTTAGACATATTAAAATAGAAGTTCTGATTGTCAAATAGCATAAAAGATAATAAAGTAAGAAAACAAACAATGAACGGTTGAGAAAACGGTATGAGAATGGAGTTAAGGCTTCGGAGATATTTAAATGTTTGGATTAATATTCAATATCAACTACTTTGATCATGCAATGATTATGTTTATGGCAAACCCCAAGTGATTAAATTTCTATTCCTAGGCAATCCAATCTCCTCTAATATAACAGATCGTCAATTCCTTGATCTCTCAATTATATTAGAGGATTAAGTTCAGTTTCCGATTTATAAGCCACACAACCCTAAGAATCCTAAATCATAATGCAGTTATATGTCATGTACCTCACTAAGTCTAGATAATTAGAACTTATGAGAAATTGGTCTTAAGCTGTAATTCTAACGATATAATTTTTCTAAGACTCAAATAGAATTCAAGTAGAAATAGAGTTATTTTCCAATAATAACTAATCCCTAAGATGAAGAACAAAATCAATCTTTAAACAATAATCAAAGCATTAATCAAGAGCAGAAGAACAAATATTTATTAATCCATTCAAGTAAATAGAGCTCCTAACCTTAATAATGGAGGTTTAGTTGCTCATGGTGTAGAAAATCCAAGCAGAGAAAAAGTGTAAAAGTGCATAATCAAATACAACCCTAAGAGATCTTTTCTAATAGCTATTTGAATTACAAAATCAAATCTCCAAAAGCTTTGTTGATTTGTTGCAACATGTGGTACCCATTCCTTTGTACGCACTTGGCGCTAAATGCCAGGCTCTGGGCATTTAGCACCACCCAGGAAGTGAGGCTTATATGCGAAATATGGGCTTGGATGCAAAATACTGTTCGTTGGGCATTTAGCGCCAGGTCTCCTGAGTTGTGGCATGCGTTACGAAGCTTTAAGCGCTGAACGCCAAGTCATGGCATCAACCATCTAGAGGAGAATTGTCTCTTTTAAGCCTTTTTATTGGTGTGTACGCGCAATACATGAGAACGCACGATCTCCCTTTCTGCTCCAGTGATGCATACGCATCGTCCTCTTTTGCTTCTTGATGCCGTTTTAACAATTCTTTACCTGAATACTACCTAAAATCAATCATAAGCCACAAAACTAAAAGTGGTATCCAATTGGGGCTAATCCACTAAAATCCTCTAACAAATCAACGAAAAATCCATATAAATCACACAGAGAAGATACTAATGATGCTCACGCATCAGTCTTTACACTAGTTGTAACCCCATCATACATATCTTTAATTGTACGAAAATATGCGATCCTTACTCTATTCCTTTCCAAAACCTCCCAAAAGACCTCCCATGGCACCATATCGTATATGATAAACCTCAATTTTTCGGTTTATCTTGTGCTTATTTCAGGAAATTTTATCACCCTTTCTCACATTTATTCAATGAAAACGCTAGGGGCAATTTCTGAGCTGCCTAAGCCCAAATCCAACTCGTTTCTGAGAGTATTTCATGCAAAATTCAAGCTTGAGCAAGGGGGAGCAATTAGTTTTAGGTTAGCATCATGTAGATTAGTTTTCTAGAGAGACAAGCTCCCTCTTCTCTATAGAATTAGGGTTCTCAGGCTTAATTGCATCTTAGATCTAGGGTTTAATCTTGCTTTCCTCTTATTTCCTTTACAATTTCTTGTTCCTACACTTTCATTCTCTTAGTTTGTAGTATTAATTTTCCTTTCATGCCTCTCTTTAGTTTTATGAATGCACATATTGGATTTGGATCTCCTTTAATGCAATTTCATATTTGATGTTCTTTTATTGTTGATTTGAGTGGTTGTTATTATTTCCTTGCAATTGGGTAGTTGTAGATTTATTATTCTTGCAATTTTATCATCCTTTCCTTTTATGCCTTCCAAGTGTTTGATAAAGTGCTTGGTTGGGCTTTAGAGTAGATCTTTGAGCATTCTTGGCTTGGAAATAGGAATTAGGCAATCTTGAGTTTGATAATATTGTTTCTATTAACGCTAATCTTTTACTAATTCAATTAGTAAGTTGATTAGGACTTTTGAATTGAGATTAGCTAGTCTTATTAGACTTTCTTCGAGTGTGAAGATAATATTATACCTTCTTCTATCGTCAGGGATGACGTAATAAGATAAATTCTTGTTAATCATTGTTATTAGTGACTAGGACAGAAAGTCTATATTCTCAATCCTTGCCATAAATGTCTCTCTTTATTACTTGCTTTCTTTAGTTACTTGCTTGATTTACTCTTCTTGTCATTTAAATTCTTGCCCCTTTATTTTATTGCCCCTTTATCAATCAAAACCCCTTGTTCCTTCATAGCCAATAATCATTTACTTCATTGCAATTCCTTGTGAGACGACCCAAGGTTTAAATACTTCAGTTAATTTTTATTGGGGTTTGTACTTGTGAAAACAAAAATATTTAAATTTGATGTGAGAGTTGTTTGTCGGTTGGAAACTATACTACCAACGGAAGTATTTTGTGTGAAATTCCTAACCAACACAATTCTCCTATCAGTATACTTTTTCCAAATTAATAAACACCATATATAGCTTTAGTAGTGGATCTGCCTGGCATTAAACCAAATTAGTTTTCTGTTACATGTGTCTCTTGTCTGATCTTTGTTCTATCACCCTTTGACGTTAGGATTTTTGCTAGTAAAGAATTTTATAAAAATAGTCGCGTTGTAGATATAGATTCTAAACCAACAGAAATCCCTTCGTGCAAATGTTTTGGTTGTCACAAGTAACAAACCCCTTTAAAATTGATAACCGAGTATTTATACCTCGGGTCGTCTTCTCAAGGAACCGCAGGGAAGTATGTTCTTATTATTGGTTATGCAAAGGTATGTTTTGGGGTTTTTGATTAAGGTAAAAGGTTAGTTGAATGACAAGTAAAATAAAATAATAATAACTGTAAAATAAACTCTTGGTAAAGTATGAGAACTGGAAGTCCTATCCTAGTTATCCTTATCAATTGTGATGAGAATTGGAGTTTTCTCCTACTTTTTTAACCTCTAACTATGAAGGTAAGTTAAGAAGATAAATTAATTCGAATCCTCAAGTCCCAGTCTTTCCTTGGGAAAAGTTAGAGTTATTGGATCTCGAATCAATTCTTGAAGAATTCCAATTTTCAATCAACAATGAGTTTGATAACCCAAGAGTCACCAATTAATCAACCAAAGCCAAAAATATAGAAAGCTAAATTAAAATCATAAATATCTGGAATACCTCAAATAACATACATTCGAAGCAATGAAATCTAACATGGAAAAGTTCATAAGCCAATTAGGCAACATAAATCAAATACAAATAAAAGCATTAAAATATCTCAAAGTAGAAGAGAAGTCAAAATAAAGAAATATTGAACCTGATGTGAAGATGAGATAAATTCCTAATTTCTAAAAATCCTAAACCTAAATTCTAAGAGAGAGGAAAGAGCCTCTCTCTCTAAAAACTACATCTAAAACATGAAAAGTGAATTATCAGAGCCTAATCTGATGAATGGATGCATTCCCCCACTTTATAGCCTCTAATCTATGTTTTCCAGGCCAAAAACTGGGTCAAAAATAGCCCAAAAATTGCCCTCTGTGTATTCTGGTACGTTCAGGTCGCGGGCAAGTGACGCGGAGGCGTCGCCCACGCGGCCGCGCAGATTGAAGTTCGTAGATGCAATGCGTCTGCGTGGATCACGCGTTCTCGTCGCCTAGCGTCAGAACAACTATGGCATATTATATATCAAATCGAAACCCCGGACGTTAGCTTTCCAATGCAACTGGAACCGCATCGTTTGGACCTCTGTAGCTAAAGTTATAGCCATTTGAGTGCGAAGAGCTCAGGCTGGACAGCTTAGCAGTTTCTCCAACTTATTGTATTTCTTCCATTTTTGCATTCTTCCTTTCCATCCTCTGAGTCATTCCTGCCCTATAATATCTGAAAACACTTAACACACATATCAAGGCATCTAATGGTAATAAGAGAGGATTAAACATAGGGAACTTAAGGCCAAAGAAACATGTTTTCAATCAAAGCACATAATTAGGAAGGCAAATGTAAAACCATGCAAATAGTATGAATAAGTGGGTAAAGAGTTGATAAAATTCACTCAATTAAGCACAAGATAAACCATAAAATATTGGTTTATCAACCTCCCCACACTTAAACAATAGCATGTCCTCATGCTAAGCTCAAGAGAAACTATAAAGATGAAGAGGAATGGTAGGATGTATGAAATGCAACCTATCTATATGACTGCAGCTACATTCAAAGATGTTTCTACCTACTTGGTTAAAAATAAATAAGTTCTCCAAGACAAACATAAATCAGATTTCATTAATTCAAATCATATAAAATAAAGACAAGTAGACTTGTAAGAAGATAGCTCATGAAAGTAGGGAACACAGAATTTAAGCACTGAACCCTCATAGGAAGTGTATATGCACTCTAATCTCTCAAGTGTATAGGGTAATTCACTCTACTCTTCTCTAATCATGCTTTCTAAATATTGTCCTTCATCTAACCAATCAACAAATATTTAGTACACCCATGCACACATCATGAGGTCTTTTCAAGGTTGTAATGGGGCCAAGGCAAGGGTGATGATATATGTATGGCTAAGTGAGCTATAAATTGAATCTTTGAGTAACCTGAGCTATCACCTAACTTACATACATGCTATATAATTTCTAAAATCATGCCTAGCTACCCATAATTCCCACTTTTATATCACATACTCATGTGTCAACTTTTCTTTTGATTTGTGTCACATATGCATTGATCTTTTATTAACTTAACATTGGGGTAATTTTGTCCCCTTATTTATTTATTTATTTATATTATATTTTTTTTCTTTTCTTTCTTTTTTTTTTCTTTTTTTTAGAGACATAAAAACTAAAATAACATATCAACGCATATGGAATTTTTTGAATTTCTGTTTTACATGAGTAGGTTCCCAAATTTCTCAATCTTCAAAATTAGCAACATGATACATTCCCTTTATTAACCCATGTTCTCACAGTTTCCCCACACTTAGCTGATACATAATCTCTATCTTAAGCTAACCAAAGATTCAATTTGGGATTTTTGCTTTTATTTTTCTGCTTAAGGCTAGTGATGTGGTTATAGAACAGAAGGGGATTAAAAGGCTCAAGGTGGCTAACAAGGGTGATGTAAAGTGAGCTAAAATCAAATAATGGCCTCAATCATATGCAAACATGTAAATACACTAAATATTGGACATATAGAATGGAACAAAATAAAGATTGCAATCATAGAGAAGAAAAACACACAAGAATAAAATTTTATGGTTAAATAATGTAACCATACAATTAAGCTCAAATCTCATAGGTTGTGTGTTCTTTGGCTCAAAAACCATGTTCCAAATACAACTTCAAACAAATTTAACACATAGGAAATTTTAATTTTTAATTTAAATTAGTGAAATATTATAAAATAAAGTCTTGAAAAGAAATTTATTACTTCAACCAAGTGGTGGTAAAATATGCACAAAATCTAACTATAATGCAATCAAACATGCAAATGCAAGAACTAACTACAAAGAAGTTTAAACATTGGTGTTGAGTCAAAAAATAACTAACCTATGGAGATCGGTATCGACCTCCCCACACTTAAAGATTGCACCGTCCTCGGTGCATGCTAAGATGTATAAGTGGACGGGCTACTCCAACTGATGTCTTTCGCTATAGATTGTGCAGATTGACTTGTCTATCTCCCCATGTAAACGTTTTCCAGTTCCCTTCTGGGTGGCCATCCTGAAAGAAAAAGGGAAGAAAAGTAACCCGGAATAAAGATAAGAAAATAAATAAAGTATGGGTGGGTTAATGCCAATTGATAAGGGTCTCATTTACATGGAAGCTTCAACATGTACGTGAGAAAATAATAGAAGCCATGGCATGCCAGTGGTATAAAATGTACAACAATGGGGAAGAGAGTGGGTAATGAAAGACAATGTAAGTTCATGTCAATGCAAAAGGAATACAGGTATCATAAAAGATTGATATTGACAGAAAAATAGGATCACCCAACATTGTAAAATAAGTCACTAAAAATTATACCAGAAAAGATGCAACAGTTAAATAAGAAAATCAACACCAAAGGAAAAATAATAAATTTAGAAAAGAAAAGAAAAATATGCACTAAATTAAAATGCAATGAATGAAATATGCAAATAAATAAAATGAAAGATAAGAAGAATGAGAAGGAAAAGAAGTGAGTAAGAAAGGAGGGAGGAAAACATTAGGATTGGGGAAGAAAAGATAAGATATTTGGCATATTAGGTTAAGGTGTGCGGCGCAAGCGACGCGGACGCATGGGAAACGCGTTCGCGCGACTTGCGCTTAAATTAATCAACGCAGACGCATCAGTCACGTGGTCGCATGACACATTTTATGCAACTGGCGCGAGGGCCGCCTCGCACTCGCACAACTCTCTGTTCAAAATCTTATTTTTGCCAAATCTTGGGTGACGCGATCGCGTGGTTCATGCGATCGTGTGAGTGGCCATTAGAAGGATATGACGCGGACGCGTGGGGCATGCGTTCCCGTGGTAGGGACGGCGCGTCTAGCGTGAGTCCAGCACCACTCCAGTACAACTTTCGGTTGTGCACCCTTTTCACGTCGATTTTCAGGTCACGCGGCCGCGTGGGTGACGCGGTTGCGTGGGAGGCTAAAGTTTCCACATGACGCGGTCGCGTGAGCGATGGTGCACGGATTTGTGATCATCAACAATGGATCCAATAATTTGGTAGCTCTCACACGTGAATTACACTTAGTCACAACTCCGCACAACTAACCAGCAAGTGCACTGGGTCGTCCAAGTAATACCTTACGTGAGTAAGGGTCGATCCCACGGAGATTGTTGGTATGAAGCAATCTATGGTCAACTTGTAAATCTCAGTCAGGCGGATAATAATTAATTATGGGAAACATAAAGAGATACTTGCTTAAATAATAAAGGATAGAACTACTTATGTAAATTAATGGTGGGAATTTCAGATAAGTGTATGGAGATGCTTGTCCCTGTTGAATCTCTGCTTTCCTATTGCTTTCATCCAATCCTTCTCACTCCTTTCCATGGCAAGCTGTATATAGGGCATCACCGTTGTTAATGGCTACATCTTATCCTCTCAGTGAAAAAGGTCCAAATGCTCTGTCACAGCACGGCTAATCATCTGTCGGTTCTCAATCAGGTTGGAATAGAATCCCGTGATTCTTTTGCGTCTGTCACTAACGCCCAGCATTCAAGAGTTTGAAGCTCGTCACAGTCATTCAATTCCGGAATCCTACTCGGAATACCACAGACAAGGTTATACTTTCTGAATTCCCATGAATGCCGCCATCAATTCTAACTTATACCACGAAGATTCTGATTAAGGAATCCAAGAGATATGTGCCCGGTCTAAGGTAGAACGGAAGTGGTTGTCAATCACGTGCGTTCATAGGTGAGAATGATGATGAGTGTCACGGATCATCACATTCATCAAGTTGAAGTGCAACGAATATCTTAGAACAGGAATAAATCGAATTGGATAGAAAATAATAGTAATTGCATTGAAACGTGAGGTACAGCAGAGCTCCACACCTTTAATCTATGGTGTGTAGAAACTCCACCGTTGAAAATACATAAGTGAAAGGTCCAGGTATGGCCGAATGGCCAGCCTCCATGATCTGAGAACTAAACGTCCCAAGATGTCTAATACAATAGTAAACTATCCTATTTATACTAGACTAGCTACTAGGGTTTACAGGGGTAAGTAATTGATGCATAATTCCACTTCCAGGGCCCACTTGGTGTGTGCTTGGGCTGAGCTTGATCTATCCACGAGCTGAGGCTTCTCTTGGAGTTGAACGCCAAGTTGTAACGTGTTTTGCACGTTCAACTCCGGTTCGTGACGTGTTTCTGGCGTTTGACTCCAGACAACAACATGGAACTGGCGTTGAGCGCCAGTTTACGTCATCTAATCACGAATAAAGTATGGACTATTATATATTGATAGAAAGCTCTGGATGTCTACTTTCTAACGCCATTGAGAGCGCGCCATTTGAAGTTTTGTAGCTCCAGAAAATTCATTTCGAGTGCAGGAAAGTCAGATTCCAACAACATCAGCAGTCCTTTGTCAGCCTCCTATTAGAGTTTTGCTCAGGTCCCTCAATTTCAGCCAGAAAATACCTGAAATCACAGAAAAACACATAAACTCATAGTAAAGTCTAGAAATGTGAATTTAGCATAAAAACTAATGAAAACATCCCTAAAAGTAACTAGATCATACTAAAAACTACCTAAAAACAATGCCAAAAAGCGTATAAATTATCCGCTCATCACAACACCAAACTTAATTTGTTGCTTGTCCCCAAGCAACTGAAAATCAATTAGGATAAAAAGAAGAGAATATACTATAAATCTCAAAATATCAATGAATATTAATTCTAATTAAATGAGCAGGACTTGTAGCTTTTTGCTTCTGAACAGTTTTGGCATCTCACTTTTTCCTTTGAAGTTTAGAATGATTGGCTTCTATAGGAACTTAGAATTTCAGATAGTGTTATTGATTCTCCTAGTTAAGTTTGTTGATTCTTGAACACAGCTACTTTTATGAGTCTTGGCCGTGGCCCTAAGCACTTTGTTTTCCAGTATTACCACCAGATACATAAATGCCACAGACACATGAATGGGTGAACCTTTTTAGATTGTGACTCAGCTTTGCTAGAGTCCCCAGTTAGAGGTGTCCAGAGCTCTTAAGCACACTCTTTTTTGCTTTGGCTCACGACTTTAACCACTCAGTCTCAAGCTTTTCACTTGGACCTGCATGCCACAAGCACATGGTTAGGGACAGCTTGATTTAGCCGCTTAGGCCTGGATTTTATTTCCTTGGGCCCTCCTATCCATTGATGCTCAAAGCCTTGGATCCTTTTTACCCTTGCCTTTTGGTTTTAAGGGCTATTGGCTTTTTCTACTTGCTTTTTCTTTTTCTTTCTTTTTTTTGCCAATATTTTTTTTCGCAAGCTTTTGCTTTTTCACTGCTTTTTCTTACTTCAAGAATAAATTTCATGATTTTTCAGATTGTCAATAACATTTCTCTTTGTTCATCATTCTTTCAAGAGCTAACAACTTTAACATTCATAAATAACAAGATAAAAAATATGCACTGTTCAAGCATTCATTCAGAGAACAAAAAGTATTGTCACCACATCAATATAATTAAACTAAATTCAAGGATAATTTTGAAATTCATGTACTTCTTGTTCTTTTGAATTAAAAATATTTTTTTATTTAAGAGAGGTGAAGGATTCATAGAATTTATTCATAGCTTTAAGACATAGTTACTACATACTAATGATCATGAAGTAGAGACACAAAACATAAATAGACATGAAGCATAAAAATCGAAAAACAGAGAAATAAGAACAAGGAATGAGTCCACCTTAGTGGCGTCTTCTTCTTGAAGGACCAATGATGTCCTTAAGCTCTTCTATGTCCCTTCCTTGCCTTTGTTGCTCCTCCCTCATTGCTCCTTGATCTTCTCTTATTTCATGGAGAATGATGGAGTGCTCTTGATGTTCCACCCTTAATTGATTCACATTGTAACTCAAATCTTCTAAGAAAGTGTTGAGTTGTTCCCAATAGTTGTTGGGAGGAAAGTGCATCCCTTGAGGCATCTCCGGGATTTCTTGGTGATGAGCTTCTTCATGCATCTCTGGGTTCCATGAGTGGGCTCTCTTGTTTGCTCCATCCTTTTCTTAATGATGGGCTTGTCCTCCTTGATGAGGATGTCTCCTTCTATGATAACTCCAGCTGAGTAACATAGATGGCAAATAAGATGGGGAAAAGCTAGCCTTGCCAAAGTAGAGGACTTATTGGCTATTTTGTAGAGTTCATAGGAGATGACTTCATGAACTTCTACTTCCTCTCCAATCATGATGGCCCGATCCACAGTAACTTCAGATCGGTTGCTAGTGGGAATGATGGAGCAATGAATGAACTCCAACCATCCTCTAGCCACAGGCTTGAGGTCCAGTCTTCTTAGTTGAACCAGCTTGCCTTTGGAGTCTCTTTTCCATTGAGCTCCTTCCACACATATGTCCATAAGGACTTGGTCCAACCTTTGATTAAAGTTGACCCTTCTAGTGTAGGGGCGTGTATCTTCTTGCATCATGGGTAAGTTGAACGCCAACCTTACATTTTCCGGACTAAAATCTAAGTATTTCCCCCGAACCATTGTAAGATAATTCTTTGGACTCGGGTTCACACTTTGATCATGGCTCCTAGTGATCCATGCATTGGCATAAAATTCTTGAACCATTAAGATTCTGACTTGTTACATGGGATTGGTTAGGACTTCCCAACCTCTTCTTCGGATTTTATGTCGGATCTTCGGATACTCATTTTTCTTGAGCTTGAAAGGGACCTCAGGGATCACCTTCTTCTTGGCCACAACATCATAGAAGTGGTCTTGATGGGCTTTGGAGATGAATCTTTCCATCTCCCATGACTCGGAGGTGGAAGCTTTTGTCTTCCCTTTTCCTTTTCTAGAGGATTCTCCGGCCTTAGGTGCCATCAATGGTAATGGAAAAACAAAAAGCTTATGCTTTTACCACACCAAACTTAAAATATTGCTCGCCCTCGAGCAAGAGAAGAAAGAAAAGAAGAAGAAGAAGAAGAAAATATGGAGGAGAAGGGGAGGTGTAGGTTTCGGCCAAGGTATAGAAGAGGGGGTTGTGGTGTGTGAAAATGAAGTAGAATGGAGGGGTATATATAGGGAGGGGGAGAGGGTAGGTTCGGCCATTTAGGGTGGGTTTGGGTGGGAAAGATTTTTGAATTTTAAAGGTAGGTGGGGTTTATGGGGAAGAGTGGATGGATGTGAGTGGTGAAGGGTTTTTTGGAAAGTGTGTTATAGGATTAGGAGGTAAGGTGGGAATATGTTAGGTGCGGATCCTGTGGGGTCCACAGATCCTGAGATGATCCTGTGGGGTCCACAGATCCTGAGGTGTCAAGGATTTACATCCCTGCACCAATTAGGAATGTAAAATGCCTTAGCATACCATTCTGCCGTTTAAACGCCGAAATGGTGAACGTTCTGGGTGTTCAACGCCCATGTGTAGCATGTTTCTGGCGTTGAACGCCAGTTCCATGCTTGTTACTAGCGTTCAGCACCAGCTTTCCTCAGGGCACATTCCTGGCATCCAAACACCAGGATGTTGCTTGTTTCTGGCATTCAGCGCCAGATGCACCTTACTAGCGTTTAAACGCCAGTAAGTCCTTCCTCTAGGGTGTGATTTTTCTTCTGCTATTTTTGATTCTGTTTTTAATTTTAATAAAATTTTCGTGACTCCACATGATCATGAACCTACTAAAACACAAAATAACAATTAAATAAAAAATAAAATTAGATGAATAAAAATTGGGTTGCCTCCCAACAAGTGCTTCTTTAATGTCAATAGCTTGACAGTGGGCTCTCATGGAGCCACAAAGGTGGTCAGGTCAATGTTGTGGACTCCCAACACCAAACTTAAAGTTTGGATATGGGGGTTCAACACCAAACTTAGAGTTTGGTTGTGGCCTCCCAACACCAAACTTAGAGTTTGATTGTGGGGGCTCTGTTTGACTCTGTGTTGAGAGAAGCTCTGCATGCTTACTCTCCTTTGTTACAGAAGGATAGCCGTGTGCCTTAAACACAAGGTTGTCCCCATTCAATTGAAGAACTAATTCTCCTCTGTTAACATCTATCATAGCTTCTGCTGTGGCTAGGAAAGGTCTTCCAAGGATGATGCATTCATCATCTTCCTTCCTAGTGTCTAAGATTATGAAATCAGCAGGGATGTAAAGGCCTTTAACCTTTACCAACATGTTCTCTACTGATCCATAAGCTTGTCTTACTGACTTGTCTGCCAATTGTAATGAGAATAAGGCAGGCTGTACCTCAATGATCCCCAGCTTCTCCATTACAGAGAGTGGCATAAGATTTATGCCTGACCCTAGGTCACACAGAGATTTTTCAAAGGTCATGGTGCCTATGGTACAAGGTATTAAGAATTTCCCAGGATCTTGTATCTTTTGAGGTAGAGTTTGCTGAACCCATGTATCAAGTTCACTAATGAGCAATGGAGGTTCACCTTCCCAAGTCTCATTACCAAATAACTTGGCATTCAGCTTCATGATGGCTCCTAGATATTGAGCAACTTGCTCTCCAGTTACATCTTCATCCTCTTCAGAGGAAGAATAGTCTTCAGAGCTCATGAATGGCAGAAGGAGATTTAGTGGAATCTCTATGGTCTTTGTATGAGCCTCAGATTCCTTTAGGTCCTCAATAGAAAACTCCTTCTTGTTTGAGAGACGTCCCAAGAGGTCTTCCTCACTAGGATTTTCGTCCTTCTCCTCCCTTGTGCATTCGGCCATATTGATTACATCAATGGCTTTGCACTCTCCTTTTGGATTTTCTTCTGTATTGCTTGAGAGAATACTGGGAGGAGTTTCAGTTACTTTCTTGCTCAGCTGGCCCACTTGTGCCTCCAAATTCCTGATGGAGGATCGTGTTTCACTCATGAAACTTAAAGTGGCCTTAGACAGATCAGAGACTAAATTTGCTAAATTAGAGGGGCTCTGCTTAAAATTCTCTGTCTGTTGCTGAGAAGATGATGGAAAGGGCTTGTTATTGCTTAGCCTGTTTCTTCCACCATTATTAAAGCCTTATTGAGGCTTTTGTTGATCCTTCCATGAGAAATTTGGATGATTTCCCCATGATGAATTAAAGGTGTTTCCATAAGGTTCACCCATGTAATTTACCTCTGCTATTGCAGGGTTCTCAGGATCATAAGCTTCTTCAAAAGCTGCCTCTTTAGTACTGTTGCATGGATTTTGCCATCCATTCAGACTTTGAGAAATCATGTTGACTTGCTGAGTCAACACTTTGTTCTGAGCCAATATGGCATTCAGAGCATCAACTTGAAGAACTCCCTTCCTCTGAGGCGTCCCATTATTCACAGAATTCCTCTCAGAAGTGTATATGAATTGGTTATTTGTAACCATGTCAATAAGTTCTTGAGCTTCTGCAGGCGTTTTATTTAAGTGAACGGATCCACCTGCAGAATGGTCCAATGACATTTTGGAAAACTCAGATAGACCATAATAGAATATATCTAATATGGTCCACTGATGAGCGGATATTTTATACGCTTTTTGGGGGTAATTTCATATAGATTTTAGCATGTTTTAATTAGTTTTTAGTAGAATATTATTAGTTTTTAGGCAAAAATCATATTTCTGGACTTTACTATGAGTTTGTGTGTTTTTCTGTGATTTCAGGTATTTTCTGGCTGAAATTGAGGGAGCTGAGCAAAAATCTGAGTTAGGCTGAAAAAGGACTGCTGATGCTGTTGGATCCTGATCTCCCTGCACTCGGAATGGATTTTTTGGAGCTACAGGAGTCCAATTGACGCGCTTTCAATTGGGTTGGAAAGTAGACATCCGGGCTTTCCAGAAATATATAATAGTCCATACTTTGCGCAAATATAGATGACGTAAACTGGCGTTCAACGCCAGTTCCATGGTGCAGTCTGGCGTCCAGCGCCAGAAACAGGTTACAAGTTGGAGTTCAACACCCAAAACACGTTACAACCTGGCGTTCAACTCCAGAAACGGCCTAAGCACGTGAGAGGCTTAAGTCTCAGCCCCAGCACACACCAAGTGGGCTCCAGAAGTAGATTCTTGCACCAATTATCTTAGTTTACTCATTTTCTGTAAACCTAGGTTACTAGTTTACTATTTAAACAACTTTTAGAGACTTATTTTGTATCTCATGACGTCTATAGAACTGAATTTTATATTCCTTGGCAGCATGAGTCTCTAAACTCCATTGTTGGGGGTGAGGAGCTCTACAGCATCTCGATGAATTAATGCAATTGTTTCTATTTCTCCATTCAAACGTGTGTGTTCTTATCTAAGATGTTCATTCGCGCTTAATTATGAAGAAGGTGATGATCCGTGACACTCATCACCTTCCTCAATCCATGAACGTGTGCCTGACAACCACCTCTGTTCTACATCAGATTGAATGAGCTTCTCTTAGATTCCTTAATCAGAATCTTCGTGGTATAAGCTAGAATTGATGGCGGCCGCTCTTGAGGATCTGGAAAGTCTAAACCTTGTCTATGGTATTCCGAGTAGGATTCAAGGATTGAATGGCTGTGACGAGCTTCAAACTCGCGATCGCTGGGCGTGATAACAAGCGCAAAAGGATCAATGGATCCTATTCCAACATGATCGAGAACCAAAAGCTGATTAGCCGTGCTATGACAGAGCATTTGGACCATTTTCACTGAGAGGATGGGAGGTAGCCACTGACAATGGTGACACCCTACATACAGCTTGCCATGGAGGGAACTTTGCAGTTTTCCATGGATGGAATATTACATTACAGAAATTTAGAAGACAAAGCATCTCCAAAACTCCAACATATTCTCCATTACTGCATTACAAGTAATTAATTCACGCTCTTTTATTTTTCTAATAATTCAAACTGATAATTTTAATTGAAATCCTGACTAAGAATAATAAAATAAACATAGCTTGCTTCAAACCAATAATCTCTGTGGGATCGACCCTTACTCACGTAAGGTATTACTTGGACGACCCAGTGCACTTGCTGGTTAGTTGTGCGGATTGCAAAAGTGTGATTGCAATTTCGTGCACCAAGTTTTTGGCGCCGTTGCTGGGGATTGTTCTAGTATGGACAACTGACAGTTCATCTTGTTGCTCAGATTAGGTAATTTTCTTTTCAAAAAAAAGTTTTCAAAAATATTCTTCAAGAAAATTCCTCATTTGTTTTCGAAAATTATTCAGAATTTTTAAAGAATGAATTCTAGTGTTTCATGAAACATGTTGAAGCCTGGCTGGTAGTAAAGCCATGTCCAAATTCTTATGGACTAAGGCTTCCAAATCATCATCACAAGAGCTAGCCAACTATTCCTCATCCACTTGCTGTTGTATGACTGATTATATCCCAAAGCTGGCTGGCTATTATGCCATGTCCAACCCTTTGATTGGAGCTTTGGGCTAATATTGAAAGATTCCTGGAATTCTTCTTAAAGATTTTGAATTTCTTATTTTCTTTTTCCATATGTTTTTCGGAAAAAATAAAATAAAATAAAATACAAAAAAATTAGAAAATCATATAAACCAAAAATATTTTGCGTTTCTTGTTTGAGTCTTAAGTCAATTTTTAAGTTTGGTGTCAATTGCATGTTTTAAAAAAATACTTTTATGCATTTTTCGAAAATTCATGCATTCATAGTGTTCTTCATGATCTTCAAGTTGTTCTTGACAAGTCTTACTTGTTTGATCTTGATGTTTTCTTGTTTTGTGTTGTTTGTTGTTTTTCATATGCATTTTTCGTTTGTTAGAGCCCATGCATTAAATATTTCTAAGTTTGGTGTCTTGCATGTTTTCTTTGCATCAAAATTTTTCAAAAATTTGTTCTTGATGTTCATCATGATCTTCAAAGTGTTCTTGGTGTTCATCTTGACATTCATAGTGTTCTTGCATGCATCATGTGTTTTGATCCAAAATTTTCATGTTTTGGGTCATTTTTATGTTTTTCTCTCTCATCATTAAAAATTTAAAAATAAAAAAATATCTTTTCCTTATTTCCCTCCAAATTTTTGAAATTTTGGGTTGACTTGGTCAAAAATTTTTAAAATTAGTTGTTTCTTACAAGTCAAGTCAAATTTTCAATTTTAAAAATCTTATCTTTTTAAAATCTTTTTCAAAAATCATATCTTTTCCATTTTTTATTATTTTCGAAAATTTCAAAAATCTTTTTCAAAATATTTTCAAAATATTTTTCTTATTTTTATATCATATTTTCGAAAATCACATCATCAATTAATGTTTTGATTCAAAAATTTCAAGTTTGTTACTTTCTTGTTAAGAAAGATTCAAACTTTAAGTTCTAGAATCATATCTTGTAATTTCTTGTGAGTCAAGTCATTAATTGTAATTTTAAAATTCAAATCCTTTTCAAAACTAATTTCAATTATATCTTTTTAAAACCATATCTTTTAAAATCATATCTTTTCAAAAATATCTTTTCAATCTTATCTTTTCAAAAATCATATCTTTTTATCATATCTTTTTGTCATATCTTTTATATCATATCTTTTTCAAAATTTTATCTTTTTCAAAAATTTGATTTCAAAATATCTTATCTAACTTCTTATCTTCTTATTTTTTCAAAATTAATTTTCAAATCTTTTTCAACTAACTAATTGATTTATTTGTTTGTTTTATCTTTTATCTTTTTTAAAACCACCTAACTAATTTTCTCTCTTTAATTTTTGAAATTACTAACCCATTTTTCAAAATTATTTTCGAATTTCTCTCCCCCTCATCTCTTTTTATTTATTTTATTTATTTAGTAACACTTCTCTTCATCCTAAAATTCAAACCCCCTCTCTCTGAGTTTGAATTTTCCTCTTCTCCTTCCTATTCTTCTTCTTTTCTACTCACATAAAGGAACCTCTATATCTGGACAAAGAGGATCCCTATTGTTCATACCCTGACCGAGCTCCCCCAACTCGGAAGTTCATAGAAGGTCCGACCTCGTCCCAAGGCCCACGCCTGAGGTCGGACCTCGGACAAATAAGCTAAAGAAGGCCCATCAGAAGGAACGAAGCCCAAAACCTAAAGGCCGAAAAGGCCTAAAGAAAGGCGGTTCCACAAAGATAGGGATAAAGCTCCCAAAAGATAAGATAAGATAAGAATATCTTATCCAGGGAGGATCACGACCAACTACTATAAATACACTGGAGCACCCAGGTATAACTCATACTCTAATTCTACTCAATATCTGCTTGGACCCATGCTAACTTAAGCATCGGAGTGTCATTGCAGGTACAACCACCAACCACTCCACATATCAAGCTCGGGTCCCTGACCCCCACCTCGGGCCTCACCAAGACGTCCGAGCTACTCGTTTCAGGTAACCCCCGGAACATTGGCGCCGTTGCCGGGGAACCTGGAAGTCATCCCTCTACCATGGCGGACGATCCTCCCAACAATAACCACGCTACATCAGAACAAGAGGAGGAAGTTGACACCGGAGAACGACCGGACAGCCCTCTATCACCGCGCACTCCAGGAGGAAACAAACAGAATCGCCCAAAGACGTCACTCCCAAACAAAGATCCACGAAATCCCGAAAAAGAAAAGAACTCGGAAATTCTAGAAGCTGTCCGGGCACAACAAAACCGACTAAAACAACTCGAAGAGGACATAAAGAAGCAAAAAGAAACTGAACAAGATCTGAGAAGGGAAGCTCGCAAGCGCAGAGAATTAGAAGAAAAACTGCGGAAAATAGAGGCCAACCTGAAAGATCGGTCAGACCGCGGCCCCACCCCCGAAGGCAACCATGACCCCTTCACGCAAGAGATCATGAAGGAAAAGGTACCGCGAAACTTTAAACCACCCGATATGGATCTCTACGACGGCACCACCGACCCAAGTCACCACCTCAGCAACTTCAGAAGCAGAATGTACCTAGTCGACGCCTCCGACGCGATTCGGTGCAAAGCCTTCCCTACCACTCTCACCAAATCAGCCATGAAGTGGTTCGACAACCTGCCACCTAGATCAATCACCAGCTTCGAAGACCTAACCAAAAATTCCTAACAAGATTCTCCATTCAAAAGGACAAGGCAAAACATGCCCCCAGTCTACTCGGGATCAAACAAGGTAACCAAGAAACTCTCCGAGAGTACATGGAGCGATTCAACAAAGCCTGCCTGGACATACAACACTTGCCCACTGAAGCAGCCATCATGGGACTAGCAAACGGCCTAAAAGAGGGACCGTTTAGCCAATCCCTATCCAAACGATACCCGACCTCCCTATACGAGGTGCAGGAACGGGCAGAAAAATATATCAACATGGAGGAAACCTCCCAGCTAAGAGACTCTTCTAGGAAGGAATCAACCTACCCGTTCCGAGATCGAGATCGGGAACAGAAGAAGAAAGAAGAATCCAACTCGGACAAGCCACGGAAGTACCACAGCTACACCCCCCTCCGAGTCTCCCTGGTAGACGTCTACAGAGAAGTATGCCACACCGAAAAGATCCCACCACCCCGACCTCTAAAACACAAAAGAGTGGGAAGAGATCGGTCCGAATACTGTGAATATCACAAACTCTACGGTCACTCTACCAACGACTGCCACGACCTAAAGAATGTTATAGAAAAGCTGGCCAGAGAAGGAAAACTCGACAGATACATAGCAGAGAAAGGAGAAGAGACCAGGAAGAGAAGGCGGGGAGATAACGAAGATCGGGCCGAACAAACCCCGCGAACCCCGGAGAGGCACATACACATGATAAACGGAGGTTTCGCAGGCGGAGGAACATCCAGATCCTCACGAAAGAGACACCTCAAAGAAGTCTACCATGTCCGAGAAGAAAGTCCCCTGCCCGAGTTACCTACCATCTCATTTACCCGAGAAGATGCTCAAGGGATAATACCCGGGCACGACGATCCAATGGTGGTCACCATTATCCTAGCAAACGCCAACTTACATCGAACCCTGATTGACCAGGGAAGCTCAGCAGATATCCTGTTCAAAGCGGCCTTCGACAAGCTCGGACTTGAAGAAAAAGAGCTAAAGGCCTATCCCACCGACCTATTTGGGCTAGGGGACACCCCGATCCATCCCTTAGGATACATCTCGCTACACACTACCTTTGGAAGAGGCGAACAGTCTAGAACATTAAGCATCGACTACATTATAGTCGACGTCACTTCAGCATACAATGCCCTCATTGGGCGACCAACCCTAAACAGACTAGCAGCTATAGTCTCAACCCCACACCTCTGTATGAAGTTCCCTACCACAAAGGGAATCGCTACCCTAAAAGGCGACCAAAAACTAGCACGGCGATGCTACAACGAAAGCCTGAGCCTAAAAGGGAAAGAGGTCAATACAATAGAACTCGGACGAGTTCAAACCCGAGAAGACCTCCGGCCACAACCAGAGGGAGAAACCGAAAAAATCCAAATCGGGAACACACCTGAAAAAATAACAAACGTAGGAGCGAACCTCGAAGCAGGCCTAAAAGAGGAACTCATAACCCTCTTAAAAGAGAATTCCGACCTCTTCGCCTGGAAAGCCTCCGACATGCCAGGCATAAGCCCCGACCTGATGTGCCATAAGCTATCAGTATACCCGGGGTCCAGACCTGTCCAACAAAGACGCCGGAAACTCGGGCCTGAGCGCGTGCAAGCAATAGAAGAACAAGTACAAGCATTACTAGATGCAGGGTTCATTCGAGAAGTAAAATACCCCCTATGGCTCGCAAACGTGGTCCTGGTAAAAAAGCCCAACGGAAAATGGAGGATGTGCGTCGATTACACGGATCTCAACAAAGCCTGCCCCAAGGACCCATATCCACTACCAAACATCGACGCCTTAGTAGACGCAGCCTCAGGCCATAGATATCTCTCCTTCATGGACGCATACTCGGGATACAATCAAATCCCGATGTACGGACCCGACCAAGAAAACACCTCGTTCATAACCCCAAGGGCAAACTACTGCTACGTAGTAATGCCCTTCGGGCTGAAGAACGCAGGGGCAACCTACCAGAGGCTAATGAACAAAGTGTTCTCAGAGCACATCGGACTACAAGTAGAGGTGTACGTCGACGACATGCTGGTAAAGACACAAGAAGACGGAAACTTGCTGACCGACCTCACCAGTGTCTTCGGCACCCTCAGAAAACACAACATGAGACTCAACCCGACAAAGTGCACCTTCGCCGCAGAAGCCGGAAAATTCTTAGGCTTCATGTTGACTCAAAGGGGCATCGAAGCAAACCCGGACAAATGCCAAGCGATACTCAATATGAAAAGCCCGACCTGTGTCAAAGAAGTACAACAACTGAATGGAAGGCTGGCTGCCCTATCAAGATTTTTGGCAGGATCAGCGATAAAATCACTACCTCTCTACTCACTCCTAAAGAAAGGGAAACCCTTCTCATGGACCCCGGAGTGCGAAAAAGCCTTTCAAGAATTCAAGGAATTCCTCGGGCAGCCACCAATCCTAACCCGACCTTTAAAAGGGGAAGAGCTCGTATTATACCTCTCGGTCGGACATCGGGCAGTCGCTTCAGCATTAATACGGGAAAATGACCAAGGACAACACCCCGTATACTTTGTGAGCAAGGCACTGCAAGGGGCCGAATTAAACTATCAGAAAATAGAAAAATTCGCCTACGCCCTAATATTCACAGCTCGGAGGCTCCGTCCCTACTTTCAAGCCCACACCATCAAAGTCCGGACAAACCAACCCATGAGACACATCCTGCAAAAAACAGACCTGGCAGGACGAATACTACAATGGGCGGTGGAACTGTCCGAGTTCGACCTCCACTATGAAGCCCGGACTGCCATAAAATCTCAGTACCTAGCCGACTTCATCGCAGAATATACTGAGACCCCTGGAACCCCACTCTCGTGGAATCTGTATGTCGACGGGTCCTCAAACAAAACAGGAAGCGGAGCCGGGGTTATACTCGAAAGCGACCAAGGAACGCGGATAGAACTATCCCTAAAATTCGAGTTCCAGGCCTCGAACAACCAAGCCGAATACGAGGCCCTACTAGCAGGTCTAAAGCTAGCCGAAGAGGTCGGAGCCCAGAGAATCACGATCTTCAGCGACTCCCAGGTCGTCACATCTCAAGTAAATGGAAGCTACCAGGCCAAAGACCCAACTATGAAAAAATACCTGGATCAAACACAGGCACAATTACACCACTTTTCAGAAATACAAATCCAGCACATACCTCGGGAACAAAACGCCCGGGCAGACGCCCTCTCAAAGCTCGCCAGCACCAAGCCCGGAGGCAACAACAGAAGTCTCCTCCAGGAAACTTTACAATCCCCCTCCGTGCTAAGAGAGGAAGAAACGCTGAATATATCCAACCAACAGCAAGGATGGATGACCCCCATACTCAGCTACCTGAAGTCGGGAACTCTTCCCGCCGAAAGAAAGGGAGCTAAAAGACTCACGAAAGATGCCCAAAATTATACACTAATTCACGGTGTATTATACAGAAGAGGATTCACAAATCCCCTCCTTCGGTGCGTCCCGACCTCAGAAACAAAGAACGTCCTCGAAGAAGTCCACGGAGGCATGTGTGGGAACCATCTCGGAGCTCGGGCATTATCTAAAAAGGTAGTCCGAGCCGGCTTCTACTGGCCGACCTTGCAGAAAGACGCAACGGAATTCGTGAAAATATGCCCCCCCTGCCAAAAACACGCCAATTTCCACAAGGCACCACCAGAAGACCTTATCAGCATCACCGCACCATGGCCCTTCGCAAAATGGGGACTTGACCTACTTGGCCCGTTCCCGCAAGGACCGGGGCAAGTCAAATACCTCATAGTAGGGGTCGACTACTTTACAAAGTGGATCGAAGCCGAGCCCTTAGCCACCATTACGGCTCAGAAAAGCCGCAAATTCCTATACAAAAACATTGTCACAAGGTTCGGAGTCCCCTACTCCATCACAACAGACAATGGAACACAGTTCACGGACACAAGTTTTCAGAACTTGGTGGCCGAACTAAAAATCAAACAGCAATTCACATCAGTCGAACACCCACAAGCCAATGGACAAGCAGAAGCTGCAAATAAAGTCATCTTGGCCGGGTTAAAACGAAGACTCCAAGAGGCCAAAGGGGCATGGGCCGAAGAACTCCCCCAGGTACTATGGGCATATCGGACAACCCCGCACTCTACAACGGGAGAATCCCCATTCCGACTAGCTTACGGGATGGAGGCAATGATTCCTATCGAAATAGATGAAGGGTCGCCCAGAGTCATCTTCTACAACGAAGGAAGCAACCCACGGGCACAAAGGGAAGAACTCGACCTCCTCCCCGAGGTCCGAGAAAGAGCCCGAATCCGAGAAGAAGCCTTAAAACGGCGAACGGCCCTCAGATACAATCAAAAGGTAATAAAGCGAAGTTTCTCCATTCACGACCTGATTCTAATCCGAAATGACATTGGAACACAAAAGTCGGGAGAAGGAAAGCTAGCCGCAAATTGGAAAGGGCCCTACAAGGTAACAGAAGTCTTAGGGACAGGCTACTACAAAATATCCGACCTAGAAGGCAATGAGCTGCCCAGGGCCTGGCACGCCTGTAATCTAAGACGGTACTACAGCTAGAAAAACTTAACCCGAGGTGTACTCTTTTTCCCTACGAGGGTTTTTTAATGAGACACCCGGTTAAAGCAGGATACCCGACCTAGTCAAAGGGTAAACACTTTGTAAATATTCTTTCTTTTTTTTTACTAATCAAATTTCTCTATTTTCTCTCCCTCATGATGAAGCAAATCCTAAGAAAAGTACCCCACCAAGGCGCATTAATTTATGCTCGGCAAAACGCAAAAAATCATTTGCCAAGAGACCATACAAGGTCGGCAAAGATAAAGCGACGAGGTTCAAATTAATGTGAGAAGTTATAAAGTAACTCTGAAATGGCTCGAAGAGCCAAATAAAAAGAGGTTACAAAAATAACTTAAAAAGGCCGACCAAATGACGAAGTCGGACCCAACCAAGGGAAAGTTATAAAGTAACTCTGAAATGGCTCGAAAAGCCAAATAAAAAGAGATTACAGAAATAACTCAAAAGGGCCGACCGACGACAAAGTCGGACCTAACAAAAAGGAGGTACTCGAGCACCCGATGTCCGAGAAAAAGCTCGGACCCAAGAAAGAAGCCTTAAAACGACGAGAACCAAGATTTCGAAAAACGCTTCCTAAAAAGTTGCTTTACAAAAGCAACTAAAAAGTACAAGCGAAAGAACGAAATCAAAGGAAGCCTCGACAACGCTTACTAAAAAGTTGCTTTACAAAAGCAACTAAAAAGTACAAGCGAAAAGAACGAAATCAAAGGAAGTTTCAAAACGCTAGCTAAAAAGTTGTTATCCGAAAACAACTAAAAAGCACAAAAGAGGAAACAAAAAGTCAAAACGCTAGCTAAAAAGTTGTTATCCGAAAACAACTAAAAAGCACAAAAGCGGAAACAAAAAGTCAAAACGCTAGCTAAAAAGTTGTTATCCGAAAACAACTAAAAAGCACAAAAGCGAAAACAAAAGATCAAAACGCGAACAAAAACACCGCATAATAAGCTAAAAAAGTTACTAAAAAGTAGCTAAAAGCAAAAGGTGTTCAAAGCGTTCAACAGAAACCATCCAAAAGACAAAAGAGCCCACAGGCCGGGCACAAAACCAGAATAAAAAGATTACAGAGGATCAAAGTCCTTCCCGGACTCCACATCAACAGAAGGCTGCGGAGCAAACATAGAAATCGGGACAGCATCGACGGCAACGTCCTCTCGATTCGAAACCCCCACACCAGATCCATCCCCGACCAAGGGAGAAGTCGGGTTCTGAACAGGAACCCCGAGGTCGGACATCGGAACTTCATCCTCGGCAGGAGCAGGAACAATCTTTCCCTCCACGACAACATTATCCGTACTAAATAAGCTCAGATCCAGGTCGGGAGCAAGAACCCGGACCTGAGCCTTCATGTTCTCAAACATCGCATCCATACCCTTAGCCACGTGACCCTCCAGCTCGTAAAAATCATCCCGAGCAGATTGCAACTTCTCCTTCGTCTCCACAAGCTCAGCATATAGCTTGGTATAATTCTCTGTAGCCACCTTCGCCATCTCCTCAGATGTCTTCGCTGCCGCCACATCCGCGGTAGCTTTAGTTTTCTCTTTCTCCAAAGAGGCCTCCAGCTCAGTAATCCTGGCAGCCTTCAGTTGACTAATCTTATCGAGCTCGGACTGAGCCTTCTCAAGTCGGGAGCTGGTCGCCCCAAGAGGGGATTTCTTGAACTCCCGGGCAATAGCGGCATGAAGACTTGCCATCCGGACACAGCTCCGCGCCATATACTGAAAATGATGCTCCATAGAAACATCATCAGTGGAAATAAAGGTCTGAGGGAGAATATGCTGCTCAATCCAACCAAGAGCGTCAAAGTCCTTATCATTGAAACCGGCAAGCTCTTGAGAGGTCTTCTGCTTCTTGGGAGGAGGACCCGAGAATGGAGGAGGAGAAGAGGTAGCAGGCCCAGAGGTCGGAGGATCCTGGCTTACAGCTCGGAACTGAGGAGTCGGAATAGTCTTCGACCGAGTCTGAACACCCACGGTAGTCTTCTGCGGAGAGGATCGGACAGAAGCATCCCCGGCCTCGAGATTTCGAGCAGCCACCGACTTCTTCGTCCGACGAAGAAATTTCATGGAATCCGCCTGAGAAGACATCTCTGCAAGAAATAAAAGGGATTACCACAACAGAAATTCCACCAAAAATAAAGCAAAACACAAACGAAAGGTCGGAATCTCAAAGAGGTCGGGAACTACCTAACTCGGAACGGAGAAGGCTTGGATCTCCCAACATTTTCTTCGTGTCCAAGTGAGGTGCCCGACCCCATAAACTGCTTACCACACCCACAAAAGCCTGCTCCACCTCATCTAGACTCTCAAACGTATACTTAACAGACACTACATTCTCCTGCCAACAAAGAGGAAAAGAAGGCTCCCCACTCTCATCTAGAAAGAAAGGTCGGACGTCCCCAGTAGCCCGGACCTTGAAATAATAGTTCTTAAAATCGTGAAAAGACTCATCATACAGGGTACAGAACTTCCTCCCCTGGTTTGCCCTAAAAGAGACCCAAGACACCTTCCCCCCACCCGAACCCGGCTTCGTCAACACAAACAAATAGGAAAAAAGAGAAATAGAGGGAGGGACACCCAAAAACTGGCACAAAAGTTGGAACAGCTTTAAAAATGCCCAGGAATTTGGATGGAGCTGCGTAGGGGCAAGGTTACAGGACCACAACACCTCGGACTCCAGGTCGGTAAAAGGAAGTCGGACACCCAGCTTAGAGAAAAAACAATCATAGGCGTAAAAGAAGAGCTTCTCGGAACTGTCTAAAGGCGGGAAGCAAACTCTCTCCTCGGAATCCGGGGCTACTAACTCATAATCCCTCTCAGACTCCCTATCCTCACATATGCTACATTGCCTACGAAACCTAGCTAAATACTCAGAATCTACCATGGAAGGGACTCTTAAAGGAACAGGATCTACCCAACCAAGACCACTCGGAATCTTGGTCGACATTGCTTGAAGAACCTTTCGAGACATAAAAATCTTGCCTACAAAGAAGAATACAACAGCAAGGCAAAAATCACGTAAAGGCAGACAGCAAAAACCCATTCAGCAAAACGAGAAAACAAAGTTCTTTTAGAAAGAAAATGCAGCAACCCGAAAACAAAGTACCAAAAGAAAAGAGCCCCCCCCCCCACATACAAGCAACCAAAGCGATGGCGGCGCCTCTTTTCGGGGCAAACCCAGGCATAGAAGAAAAAGAAACAGAAACATATGTGCGCAAAGAAAATGAAGACGAGAACAAACCTGGAAGAAAGGAAGAAGACGACGAGCTCCGATGCAAGGAGAACGAAAACGGCGGCGCAGAGGAAACCCCGGAAAAACGCACAGAAAGAATCGGAGAAAAAGAACAAAAAAGGAGCGGCGCTCGAAAGAGAGGTGGCGAAAACTCAGAAAATGGAAAGGGAACAGAATAAACGAAGAAAATGAGGAAAGGGGCAAATAAATAATGCCTTCAACAGAGCCCGAACGGAAATCGAGGAGAAACGGTAAAAAGCAATAAATGCTGAAAACGGCCATTTTTTGAAATTTTGAACTATGCCCGAGCTCGACCTCTCAAAGGACGAACTCGGGCAGGGGCACTGTTCATACCCTGACCGAGCTCCCCCAACTCGAAAGTTCATAGAAGGTCCGACCTCGTCCCAAGGCCCACGCCTGAGGTCGGACCTCGGACAAATAAGCTAAAGAAGGCCCATCAGAAGGAACGAAGCCCAAAACCTAAAGGCCGAAAAGGCCTAAAGAAAGGCGGTTCCACAAAGATAGGGATAAAGCTCCCAAAAGATAAGATAAGATAAGAATATCTTATCCAGGGAGGATCACGACCAACTACTATAAATACACTGGAGCACCCAGGTATAACTCATACTCTAATTCTACTCAATATCTGCTTGGACCCATGCTAACTTAAGCATCGGAGTGTCATTGCAGGTACAACCACCAACCACTCCACATATCAAGCTCGGGTCCCTGACCCCCACCTCGGGCCTCACCAAGACGTCCGAGCTACTCGTTTCAGGTAACCCCCGGAACACCTATTATTATTTTCTGTTCCCTTCTTTTTCATATGAGCAAGAGCAAGTATTTGACTGCACATCAAGAGAACATGAGGAATTCCCTCATCAAGAAATCCCTGAGATACCTCAGGGTTACATTTTCCTCCACATAATTATTAGGAGCACCAAAATCACTAGGGAGGAGCAACAAAGACAAGGAAGAGACATAGAAGAGCTCAAAGACATCAATGGTCCTTCAAGAAGGCGCCACCCTCACTAAGGTGGACTCATTCCTTGTTCTTAAATTTTTTTCTGCTTTTTGTTTTTTTTATGTTTATCTATGTTTGTGTCTTAATTACATGATCATTAGTATTTAGTAACTATGTCTTAAAGCTATGAGTAATTCCATTAATCCTTCACCCCTCTTAAATAAAAAATGTTTTTAATACAAAAGAACAAGAAGTACATGAGTTTCGAATTTATCCTTGAATTTAGTTTAATTATATTGATGTGGTGACAATACTTTTTGTTTTCTGAATGAATGCTTGAACAGTGCATATTTTTTATCTTGTTGTTTATGAATGTTAAAATTGTTGGCTCTTGAAAGAATGATGAACAAAGAAAAATGTTATTGACAATCTGAAAAATCATGAGATTGATTCTTGAAGCAAGAAAAAGCAGTGAAAAAGCACAAGCTTGAAAAAAAAAAGAGAAGAGTGGCGAAAAAAATAAAAAAGAAAAGAAAAGCAAGCAGAAAAAGCCAATAGCCCTTAAAATCAAAAGGCAAGGGTAAAAAGGATCCAAAGCAAAAAGAGTGTGCTTAAGAGCTCTGGACACCTCTAACTGGGGACTCTAGCAAAACTGAGTCACAATCTGAAAAGGTTCACCCAGTTATGTGTCTGTGGCATTTATGTATCCGGTGGTAATACTGGAAAACAAAATGCTTAGGGCCACGGCCAAGACTCATAAAAGTAGCTGTGTTCAAGAATCAACATACTTAACTAGGAGAATCAATAACACTATCCAAAATGCTAAGTTCCTAGAGAAGCCAATCATTCTGAACTTCAAAGGAAAAAGTGAGATGCCAAAACTGTTCAGAAGCAAAAAGCTACAAGTCCCGCTCATCTAATTAGAATTAATATTCATTGATATTTTGGAATTTATAGTATTTTCTCTTCTTTTTATCCTATTTGATTTTCAGTTGCTTGGGGACAAGCAACAATTTAAGTTTGGTGTTGTGATGAGCGGATAATTTATACGCTTTTTGGCATTGTTTTTAGGAAGTTTTTAGTAAGTTCAAGCTACTTTTAGGGATGTTTTCATTAGTTTTTATGTTAAATTCACATTTCTGGACTTTACTATGAGTTTGTGTGTTTTTCTGTGATTTTAGGTAATTTCTGGCTGAAATTGAGGGACTTGAGCAAAACTCTGATAGGAGGCTGACAAAGGACTGCTGATGCTGTTGGAATCTGACCTCCCTGCACTTGAAATGGATTTTCTGGAGCTACAGAACTCCAAATGGCACGCTCTCAATGGCGTTGGAAAGTAGACATCTAGTGCTTTCCAGAAATATATAATCGTCCATACTTTATTCGAGAAATGACGACGTAAACTGGCGCTCAATGCCAGTTCCATGTTGCTGTCTGGAGTAAAACGCCAGAAACACGTCACGACCCGGAGTTGAACCCCCAAAACACGTTACAACTTGGCGTTCAACTCCAAAAGAAGCCTCAGCTCGTGGATAGATCAAGCTCAGCCCAAACACACACCAAGTGGGCCCCGGAAGTGGATTTATGCATCAATTACTTACTCATGTAAACCCTAGTAGCTAGTCTAGTATAAATAGGATTATTTACTATTGTATTAGACATCTTTGGTCTCAGTTTTGTTTTATTCTTCATCTTAAGAGACTATGGATCACATTTTGGGAGGGCTGGCCATTCGGCCATGCCTGAACCTTTCACTTATGTATTTTCAACGGTGGAGTTTCTACACACCATAGATTAAGGGTGTGGAGCTCTGCTGTACCTCAAGTTTCAATGCAATTACTACTATTTCCTATTCAATTCCATTTATTCCTGTTCTAAGATATTCGTTGCACTTCAACTTGATGAATGTGATGATCCATGACACTCATCATCATTCTCACCTATGAATGCGCGTGATTGACAACCACTTCCGTTCTACCTTAGGCCGAGCGCATATCTCTTGGATTCCTTAATCAGAATCTTCGTGGTATAAACTAGATTGATGGCGGCATTCATGAGAATCTAGAAATTCTAAACCTTGTTTGTGGTATTCTGAGTAGGATTCTGGGATTGAATGACTGTGACGAGCTTCAAACTCGCGATTGCTGGGCGTCATGACAAACGTAAAAGAATCAAGGGATTCTATTCCAACATGATCGAGAACCGACAGATGATTAGCCGTGCTATGACAGAGCATTTGGACCTTTTTCACTGAGAGGATGGGATATAGCCATTGACAACGGTGATGCCCTACATACAACTTGCCATGGAAAGGAGTAAGAAGGATTGAAGGAAGAAGTAGGAAAGTAGAAAAAGAAAGGGCACAGTATCTCCATACGCTTATCTGAAATTCCCACTATTAATTTACATAAGTATTTCTATCCCTTTATTTTATTTATCTTTTAAATATCTAATCCAATTACATTTGACTCTACCTGACTGGGATTTACAAGATGACCATAGCTTGCTTCATACCAACAATCTCTGTGGGATCGACCCTTACTCACGTAAGGTTTATTACTTGGACGACCCAGTACACTTGCTGGTTAATTGAACGGAGTTGTGTCCACACATAGCAAAGAGCCATTATAATTATTCCATACAACAACAAAGAATACAACATTGATGATCACAATTTCGTCCACCATCCACTCTGAAAACATGTCAGAATGACACTTTTTGGTCATCTGCTTGTATCTTTCCCAAGCTTCATAGAGGGATTCACCATCTTTTTGCTTGAAGGTCTGAACATCCACTCTAAGCTTGCTCACCATTTGAGGAGGAAAGAATTTATCCAAGAAGGCCGTGACCAGCTTATCCCAAGAGTCTAGGCTATCTTTAGGTTGTGAGTCCAACCATGTTCTAGCTCTGTCTCTTACAGCAAAAGGGAAAAGCATGAGCCTGTAGACTTCAGGATCTACTCCATTTGTCTTAACAGTCTCACAAATCTACAAGAACTCAGTTAAAAACTGATAAGGATCTTCAGATGGAAGTCCATGAAACTTGCAGTTCTGTTGCATTAGAGCAACTAATTGAGGTTTCAGCTCAAAATTGTTTGCTCCAATGGACGGAATGGAGATGCTTCTTCCATCAAATTTGGACGTTGGTTTAGTGAAATCACCTAGCATTCTCCTTGCATTATTGTTGTTGGGTTTGGCTGCCATTTCCTTCTCTTGTTCGAAAATTTCAGAAAAGGTTGTCTCTGGATTGTTGTAATTTAGCTTCTCTTAGTTTCCTCTTCAGAGTCCTTTCAGGTTCAGGATCAACTTCAACAAGAATGCCTTTTTCCTTGTTCCTACTCATATAGGGAAGAAGAGAACAAGAAAAGAAAGAGGAATCCTCTATGTCACAGTAAAGAGGTTCCTTATTGTTAGTAGAAGAAGAAAGGAATAAAAGTGGAGAATCCAATCACAAGGGTGAGGATAGAGGCAGTGATTGGAGATGAAGAGAGGTGAAGAGAAGTGTTAGTAAATAAATAAATAAATAGAAGAAGAGGAGAGATAGAGAATTTCGAAAATAATTTTGAAAAAGTAGTTAGTGATTTTCGAAAATTAAAGATAAGATATAATCAAAATTAAAATTTAAAACAATTAATTAATTAAAAAGAATTTTTTGAAAAAGGATGAGATATTTTCGAAAATTAGAGAGAGAGAAGTAGTTAGGTGGTTTTGAAAAAGATAAGAAACAAACAAAAAGTCAAATAGTTAGTTGAAAAAGATATTAAAGTCAAATTTGAAAAGATAAGAAGATAAGAAGTTAGATAAGATATTTTGAAATCAAATTTTTGAAAAAGATAAAATTTTGAAAAAGATACGATAAAAGATAAGATAAGATAGATTTAATTTTTAAAATTAAAATTAATTACTTGACTAACAAGAAACTAAAAGATAAGATTCTAGAATTTAAAGATTGAACCTTTCTTAACAAGAAAGTAACAAACTTCAAATTTTTGAACCAATCACATTAATTGTTAGCATATTTTTCGAAAAGAAAGATAAAATTAAGAAAAAGATTTTTAAAAAAATATTTTAAAGAATTTTCGAAAAATAGTAAAAAAATGAAAAAGATATGATTTTTGAAAAAGATTTTGAAAAGATAAGATTTTTAAAATTGAAAATTTGACTTGACTTGTAAGAAACACTAATTTTTAAAAATTTTTGACTAAGTCAACTCAAATTTTCGAAAATTAGGAGAGAATTAAGGAAAAGATATTTTTTTATTTTTGAATTTTTGATGATGAAAGAGAAAAACATAAAAATGACTCACAACATGAAAATTATGAATCAAAACTCATGATGCATGCAAGAACACTATGAATGTCAAGATGAACACCAAGAATATTTTGAAGATCATGATAAACATCAAGAACATATTTTTGAAAAATTTTTTTGATGCAAAGAAAACATGCAAGACACCAAACTTAGAATTCTTTAATGCATGGACACTATGAATGCAAAAATGCATATGAAAAACAACATACAACCCAAAACAAGAAATCATCAAGATCAAACAAGAAGACTTGTCAAGAACAACTTGAAGATCATGAAGAACACCATGAATGCATGAATTTTCGGAAAATGCAAGGAAAAATTTTTAAAGCATGCAATTGACACCAAAATTAAAAATTGACTCAAGACTCAAACAAGAAACACAAAATATTTTTGATTTTTATGATTTATAATTTTTTGTATTTTCTTAATAAATTTTCGAAAAACATATAGGAAAAAGGAAGTAATGAATTCATAGTTCTCAATCAAAATCCTATGAGTTAGACATGGCTTAATAGCCAGCCAAACTAGAACATGTTTCATGAAACACTAGAATTCATTCTTAAAAAATTTTGAAAAATATTTTTGAAAACTTTTTGAAAAGAAAAATAAAAATAAAATTACCTAATCTGAGCAACAAGACGAACCGTCAGTTGTCCATACTCGAACAATCCCCGGCAACGGCGCCAAAAACTTGGTGCACGGATTTGTGATCATCAACAATGGCTCCAATAATTTGGTAGCTCTCACACGTGAATTACACTTAGTCACAACTCCGCACAACTAACCAGCAAGTGCACTGGGTCGTCTAAGTAATACCTTACGTGAGTAAGGGTCGATCCCACGGAGATTGTTGGTATGAAGCAATCTATGGTCATCTTGTAAATCTCAGTCAGGCGAATAATAATTAATTATGGGAAATATAAAGAGATACTTGCTTAAATAATAAAGGATAGAACTACTTATGTAAATTAATGGTGGGAATTTCAGATAAGCGTATGGAGATGCTTGTCCGTGTTGAATCTCTGCTTTCCTACTGCTTTCATCCAATCCTTCTCACTCCTTTCCATGGCAAGCTGTATGTAGGGCATCACCGTTGTCAATGGCTACATCCCATCCTCTTAGTGAAAAAGGTTCAAATGCTCTGTCACAGCACGGCTAATCATCTGTCGGTTCTCAATCAGGTTGGAATAGAATCCCGTGATTCTTTTGCGTCTGTCACTAACGCCCAGCCTTCAAGAGTTTGAAGCTCATCACAGTCATTTAATTCCGGAATCCTACTCGGAATACCACAGACAAGGTTAGACTTTCCGGATTCCCATGAATGCCGCCATCAATTCTAGCTTATACCACGAAGATTCTGATTAAGGAATCCAAGAGATATGCGCCCGGTCTAAGGTAGAACGGAAGTGGTTGTCAATCACGTGCGTTCATAGGTGAGAATGATGATGAGTGTCATGGATCATCACATTCATCAAGTTGAAGTGCAACGAATATCTTATAACAGGAATAAATCGAATTGGATAGAAAATAATAGTAATTGCATTGAAACTTAAGGTACAACAAAGTTCCACACGCTTAATCTATGGTGTGTAGAAACTCCACCGTTGAAAATATATAAGTGAAAGGTCCAGGCATGGCCGAATGGCCAGCCCCCATGATCTGAGAACTAAACATCCCAAGATGTCTAATACCATAGTAAACTATCCTATTTATACTAGACTAGCTACTAGGGTTTACAGGAGTAAGTAATTGATGCATAAATCCACTTCCAGGGCCCACTTGGTGTGTGCTTGGGCTGATCTTGATCTATCCACGAGCTGAGGGTTCTCTTGGAGTTGAACGCCAAGTTGTAACGTGTTTTGGGCGTTCAACTCCGGTTCGTGACGTGTTTCTAGCATTTGACTCCAGACAGCAACATGGAACTGGCGTTGAGCGCCAGTTTACATCGTCTAATCATGAATAAAGTATGAACTATTATATATTGATGGAAAGCTCTGGATGTCTACTTTTCAAAGCCATTAAGAGCGCGCCATTTGGAGTTTTGTAGCTCCAGAAAATTCATTTCGAGTGCAGGGAGGTCAGATTCCAACAGCATCAGCAGTCCTTTGTCAGCCTCCTATCAAAGTTTTGCTCAGGTCCCTCAATTTCAGCCAGAAAATACCTGAAATCACAGAAAAACACACAAACTCATAGTAAAGTCCAGAAATGTGAATTTATCATAAAAACTAATGAAAACATCCCTAAAAGTAACTAGATCATACTAAAAACTACCTAAAAACAATGCCAAAAAGCGTATAAATTATCCGCTCATCAAGCGACGCGGTCGCGTTGGGTCAAATTATGCTAAAGGCGCACCTCCAGCCACGCTCTCGCATGACTTTCTGTTCGTTTTCTTTTCTTCCCATTGCACTGGTGACACGGACGCATCAGCGACGCTATCGCGTCGCTTGCGTGTTTTTTTTTTATCTGAAAAATGCAGAATGCAGTGTGATGCAAAACTCCAGGTTCAATATGATAAAATAAAATAAAACTCGAAAACAAATAAAACTAAATAAAAATGAAAAAAGAACCACCTAGCACTTTTAGTTAAAGTCCTTAAGTTGGACATTTGGTGAGCTCCCTGTCATGGTGGCTTGTGCTTGAACTCATCCAGGAATCTCCACCAATGTTTGAAATTCCAGTAGCCTCCGGGATCCCAAACTAGGCGCAGAAAGCCTTCAAGTAAGTTAAAGCAAGTAACAATGCCCCAAGAGTGTTGATTGCCAGAATGAATTCCGAGGTCCCAAACCTTGCTTTTACACCCATCTTCTTGTTGAGCAATATTGTTCCATCCGGGTGGCAAGTAGTCTGAATTCTCACTGAAGCAGCCAAACAACTTCCTAGACCCATTCAGCTGAGCTCTACACCAACCTTTGCATTTAAACTTAAAGCTTCCAACCATAATGAACCTTGCAGGACAATTCTTACCACTGACCATCTTTCTTTTACTCTTAATGCCAAAAAGAGCTCTAAGCTGACCATCCGTCTCTAGTAGCCCATATTCAAGTGGGAAAGTAAATGATAAGGATAGAAATTTTACCCACTTGAATGTTGTGTTGGACGGTAATGGTCTTGGGAGAGATATTTCTAATGAATTTGCAAGCTCCACTCCCTTGTGCTCTTCTCTAACAACTTCCACCTCTTTGTAAGCTTCTTCAATTTCAACCTCTTCCTCTTGGTTGCTTTCTTCCAATTCAAGCTCCTCTTCATTGCTTTCCAAGGGCATGGGACGTTGTGCTTCTTCTTCTTGAATCTCCATCTCTTGATCAACCTCTTCCAAGTCTTCAACTGTGATATGCCTTGGAGGTTGTACACCCTCTTCAGCATCAATTTCGAACGTCTTGGAAGGGGGTTCTATGACTGGACTTTCCCATGGAGGTTCTGCATCTCCTAAGTCTTCAACCACTTCTTCTTCTTCAATAATTCTGGCTTCATCCACTTGTTCCAGTACAAAGTCATGCTCCGTACTGTTCACTGGAGTTTCTAGTATCTCCTTCATGCTACGTTCTTCATTAGATTGTCCACATGAAGCCATGGGGGTTTCTTAAGTGTTCGAACGTCGGAAAGCTAATTGATTTATCGCTTGCTCCAATTGATGAAGGGTTGCCTGAAATCAATCCATTGTTTCCTTGAAACGATCCTTTGTCTCTTGATGCGCTCGGCTGTCATAAATAGGATTATAGTGCTCTTGGATTGATGGATATAGAGATGGTGAATATTAAAATGGTGGTTCTTGTGAGTAATTGGGTTGGAATTGGGGTGGTTCTATATATGGTTCATATGGCTCATAAGGTGGTTGGTATGGTGGTTGAGGGTTAGGGTCATATGGAGGTGAATGGCGGAAAAGGGCTTGTGAGTATGGTGGTCCAAAGTCATGTTGATGAGAGGGTTCATAGGCATATGGTGGTGGTTGTTGATAGTCCATTGGAGGTGGTTGTTGCCATGAGGGTTGATCAAATCCTTGTGGCTCCTCCCATCTTTGATTGTTCCAACCTTGATGCCTGTTCTCATTGTAATTTCTTCTTCCTGCAACATAATTGTAACCAGACTCATAGTAGTGAGAGAAAAAAAAAACAAAAACTAACAAAAAGAAAATATTTTGAAAAAGAGATGATTTTTTAAAAAAAATTGAATTTTGAAAAATAAGATAAGATAAGATAAAAATTTTAAAATAAAAATCTGAATTTTTTTTAAATATTTACAATAACCAATAATAAGGCACACGTTTGCAATTCCCCGGTAACGGCACCATTTTGACATTAGGATTTTTGCAAGTAAAGAATTTTATAAAAATAGTCGCGTTGTAGATATAGATTCTAAACCAACAGAAATCTCTTCGTGCAAATGTTTTGGTTGTCACAAGTAACAAACCCCTTTAAAATTGATAACCGAGTATTTAAACCTCGGGTCGTCTTCTCAAGGAACTGCAGGGAAGTATGTTCTTATTATTGGTTATGCAAAGGTATGTTTTGGGGTTTTGGATTAAGGTAAAAGGTTAGTTGATGACAAGTAAAATAAAATAATAATAACTGTAAAATAAACTCTTGGCAAAGTATGAGAATTGGAAGTCCTATCCTAGTTATCCTTATCAATTGTGATGAGAATTGGAGTTTTCTCCTACTTTGTTAACCTCTAACTATGAAGGTAAGTTAAGTAGATGAATTAATTCGAATCCTCAAGTCCCAGTCTTTCCTTGGGAAAAGTTAGAGTTATTGGATCTCGAATCAATTATTGAAGAATTCCAATTTTCAATCAACAATGAGTTTGATAACCCAAGAGTCACCAATTAATCAACCAAAGCCAAAAATGTAGAAAGCTAAATTAAAATCATAAATATCTGGAATACCTCAAATAACATACATTCGAAGCAATGAAATCTAACATGGAAAAGTTCATAAGCCAATTGGGCAACATAAATCAAATACAAATAAAAGCATTAAAGTATCTCAAAGTAGAAGAGAAGTCAAAATAAAGAAATATTGAACCTGATGTGAAGATGAAATAAATTCCTAATTTCTAAAATCCTAATCCTAAATTCTAAGAGAGAGGAGAGAGCCTCTCTCTCTAAAGACTACATCTAAAACATGAAAAGTGAATTATCAGAGCCTAATCTGATGAATGGATGCATTCCCCCCACTTTATAGCCTCTAATCTGTGTTTTCTAGGTCGAAAACTGGGTCAAAAATAGCCTAGAAATTGCCCCCTGTGTATTCTGGTACGTTCAGGTCGCGGGCAAGTGACGCGGAGGCGTCGCCCACGCAGCCGCAGATTGTAGTTCGCAGATGCGACGTGTCCGCGTGGATCACGCGTTCGCGTCGTCTAGTGTCAGGGCAACTATGGCTTATTATATATCAAATTGAAGCCCCGGACGTTAGCTTTCCAACGTAACTAGAACCGTGTCGTTTGGACCTCTGTAGCTAAAGTTATAGTCATTTGAGTGCGAAGAGATCAGGCTGGACAGCTTAGCAGTTTCTCCAACTTCTTGTATTCCTTCCATTTTTGCATTCTTCCTTTCCATCCTCTGAGCTATTCCTGCCCTATAATATCTGAAAACACTTAACACACATATCAAGGCATCTAATGGTAATAAGAGAGGATTAAACATAGGGAACTTAAGGCCAAAGAAGTATGTTTTCAATCAAAGCACATAATTAGGAAGGCAAATGTAAAACCATGCAAATAGTATGAATAAGTGGGTAAAGAGTTGATAAAATCCACTCAATTAAGCACAAGAAAAACCATAAAATAGTGGTTTATCACCCTTTCTCATAACTTTATAGTATGGATCATGAGTTTGATCCCTCTATAATTTTTGTAACTCTGTATATCCCCCTTATTCTTTGAGATAGGTACCAAGGTGCTATTTCTCCACTCATCTGACATCTTCTTTGACCTTAAAATCTCAAAAAAAAAGTTTGGTTAACTAATTGATGTCTTTCTCTCCAAGTTTCTTCCAAACTTCAATCATAATATTTTCTGGTGCTACTGTCGTGCCATTTTCCATCCGCTTTAGAGCCTCTTTTACCTTGAAGTCTCGAATCCTTTGATGTTAGTCGAAATTTAGATCTTCTTCCCTCGTGCATAACTAACCTAGGCTCGGAAGAGCCTTGTGTCCTTTATTAAATAACTCGTAAAAGTAGCTTTTTCACCTTTCATTGATTTCTCATCTTGAGCCAAAACCTCTCTGTTTTTATCCTTTATGCACTTAACTCTATCCAAGTATCTCATTCTTCTTTAACGGCTCTTTACGATTCTATATATACATTTTTCTCCTTCTTTCGTGCCTAAAAACTAGTAGAGACCCTCATATACTCTTGTTCTTGCTTCACTTACAACCACTTTTGTCTCTTTCTTAGCCACCTTATATTTTTCCCAATCATCTGTATTGTGGCAAAAAGAACACTCTTTAAAGCCCTCCTTTTTTACCTTTATCTTTTCTTGTACACTCGTATTTTACCACCAGGACTCCTTCTCTCTTGGTTCCATCCCTCTAGATTCACCAAAATTTTCTTTTGCTGTTCTTCTAAGAACTTCTGCCATCTCCCTCCACATCTTCTCCGTGCTTCCTCCCTCTTTCTACTTGTCTCTTCACCTACCCATCTTAGGAAGCTTCTTTGTTCCTCACCTTTCATCTGCCACCACCTCATCCTTGGATTATTCGAATGATGTCTTTTTCTCATTTTTTGCTCAACGCAAAAATCCATGACGAGCATCCTATGCTATGTTGTTAAATTTTGTCTCGGAATAATTTTACAATTAGTGCAAAATTTTTGATCGACTCTCCTCAACAAGAAGAAGTCGATTTGAAAACTTTTCATGCCACTCCTATAGGTTATAACATGTTCGTCTCTCTTTTTAAAATATATATTTGCGATGAGAAGGTCAAAAATTGAGAAAAAGTCTAAAATAGTTTTATCATCGGTATTGACCACCCCGAAATCATGGTCTCCGTGAATACTTCCATACCCAGTCACTTCTCTTCCAACATTTTTCATTTAAATCTCCTCCTAAAAAATTTTTTATCTCCCGAAGGTATATCTTGGACCAAACTCTCTAGATCCTCCCAAAATCTTATCTTGCATTGCTCGTCCAAATCCACTTGCAGTGCATAGGCACTAATCACATGAAAAGTACCTCCTTCTACCACAAGTTTGATAGAAATGATCCGATCACCCACCCTCTTGATATCCACTACATCCTTCTATTTTAGTAAAAATATAATTTTTTATAATGCATCTATTTACTCTTAAAGAAATATATTCAATTCACCCCATTATTTTGTGTTTTATTATTTTTCCTCCCTTATTTTGGAAAATAAAAGATTATCTCTATTTTTTTTAAAAAACACTAAAACCCAAAATTTTCTGCCCAATTCTCTCATGTAATTATTTTTAGATAAATATTCAAAAACCAGTTAAATTTATTATTTTTTATCATTATTTTTAGCTATCAACTCAATTTTTGTAATATAGTAATTTAATAATATATTTTTGGTTTATACTTTTAAATATTGATGACTAAATACCGGCAAAAAATAATAAGTAAAACTCCACCCCGAACCCTTAACCATTTCGCTAACTCTCATTCCGCTCTCAACGATTGAAAAATGACATTGCAGCCCCTAACGATTTACTTTGTTAGACATTCCACTCTCTTCGTTAATATCTCCGTCCAAAACTAACGGATTTTTTCTACGTGTCATGTTACCTGATGACGTGTCAAAGAACCATTCCCAAGGACAAAATATCCCTTGTCGTGCCAGCAATATGTTACAGTAAAATAAGACAATTAAATTCTTTAAAAAAATTTGGGAGACACTTAAACTCCTAACTAATTTAAACATAAAATAAGACAAGTATCCCTAAATTTCAACAAATCATTGTATTTGCTGCACTAGTTGCTGGCCTTGGTTGGCGGCAGCCTGAGTTCCTTGCTCCTCCTTTTCTTTTTTTTTTCTCTATAAGGTCTTGATATGAGCGTAGTAAAAGCTACCTCATCAATTTCAATCCCTTTCTATCATTTTCTTCTTGGATTTCAATACAAATTTTATGTCTCTATCTTTGTAATATTCATCTATTAGTGTTGTGAACGTGATCTTCTTAGATTTTAAATCTCTCTTACTCATCTCATTCACAAGTTTTCTAACTTCATTCAAATCGCAAATCTTGCAAAGGTCATTGATCAGCACATTATACGCGATTAAGTCTGGTCTAATGCCTTGATTGTTACTTGAAAATTCTTTTAGGTCATCAATTTTTCATATTTGTATTACCCATCAATCAAAGTGATAAAAATAATACCATTTAAGACCAACTCTTTCTTGCATATATCATCAAATAAAATATGTGCAATATAAAAAGAAGAAATATAATAACAGATATAATGACTTGTTAAAATTTAGAGATACTTATCTTATTTTATGATTTATTATAGATATGTTTAAATTAATTAGAAATTTAAGTATTTTTTAAAAAAGATTTAAAAATTTAATTCTCTTATTTTATTGCAGTACATTACTGATATGACAAAAAAAATTATCTTAAATTATCTTTTAGAATGATTTTTTGACATATTATCCACTAATGTGATATCTAGACAAAATCTGTTTGCTTTCAATAAAAACTAAATTAATAAATGTCTAACAAAATTAATCGGTTTGGGATGGCAATGCTATTTTTTAACCATAAAAGACGAAATCAGAAACAACGTTTTACTAAAAAATAATAAATAATAAATTGGGATGGCTTCTAACATTGGTGTTTTTTTTTTTTTTTTTTTTTTCTCTTAACCCGAAATTGAAAATTAGATAAGCAGAAGCAACGAAAGAAAGAAAGAGGAATACGATAGCAGAAGAGAATGAAGCAGTCGAATATTGAGCACGAGGAAGACGAAGGAGAAGAACCCCCGGTTGCTGTTCTGATTCACCCAGAAGAATACGAACCCGTTTTTGAGAAACCCTCCGTTGGGGTCACTCTCATCACCGGCTATCTCGGTGCTGGCAAGTCCACCGTAAGTTATGTGCTTTTGCACTTCTGTTTTGTTTTCTTATATCTTTTTGCTGTCGTTGTTGTTGCTTGTTACTGAATTCTGGAATGAGGATTTTGGTTGTGTAAATATGTGTACTTTTAGACTTGTTCTTTTTCCCTTTTTCTTTGGGTTTTGCTCATGATTGCCTTGGAATTACTCTATCAGTTGTTAAAATTTAAAAATTTGTTATTACATGTCAGTGAATAGGCACTTGGTAGCCTTTTTTTTCCCGTTATTATTATTATTTTTATTGTTTGATATTTTGTTGTTGCTACTTTTTGTTTTTGGAATTGGAAGTGTGACTGGATTAAAACCTCTGTAACAGAAAAAAGCTTACTTCATTATACAGAAAATTCAAGATACTCAACTAATATAAAGTAAAGCTGTACAATCAATTAGCACATGTTGGAATCTTTGGTTAACCTATTTGCAATTCAGCTGGTGAATCACATTTTGAATTCCCAGCATGGGAAGAGGATTGCTGTCATATTGAATGAATTTGGTGAGGAAATCGGAGTGGAGAGAGCCATGATTAATGAAGGGGACGGTGGCGCGCTTGTTGAAGAATGGGTCGAGCTTGCCAATGGGTGTATATGTTGCACGGTCAAGCACAGTTTGGTTCAAGCCTTAGAGCAGCTCGTGCAGAGAAAGGAAAGGTAAGAAACAAGGACAATTAGAGAACACATGAAATTTTTTTTGGTCGGTTCGAGCCATGGAAAATTTGGAGCAAATGATTGTAAAATAGTAGCACTTAACCTGATGTTACTATCATGAATTGGATATTGAATATACTTTCAGTTGAGTAGAGTTTGATGGAATGTTTGGGATAAATTAAAGCTTCTCTTTTGGTGTGTTTTTCCTTGTTTTTTTGTCTCTAGGCTTGACCATATATTACTAGAAACGACTGGATTGGCAAACCCAGCACCATTGGCATCTGTTCTTTGGTTGGATGAACAATTAGAAGCAGCAGTGAAGCTTGATTCCATTGTCACTGTAAGTTTTTTTCTTTTCAACAACATTCATTGACGTATCTTTTTGTTTTAGTGTGAGTATCACAGTAACTTTTTAACAGATCTAGGGTTTTCTTTAGCTTTTTAACAAGAAACTGGCACAGTTGAATGTCCTTTCACTCTATGTTTGTCTCAGGTTTCTGGTTTTAAGTTTAACTTTTATGTGATATGTTTTCTACCATACATTGGAGTTTGGCTCTTTGGCTTCTAATATTCTATAAACCAGTGCCTTTGATATGAATGCAGCACCTTATAGGAAAACCCAATCAGCCTTTTTTTATCCCATGGTACCTATGAATTATATTCAATTGATCTAGTGTATCTCCTTTGGTGCAAGATTTGATGCATTCTTTAATTTGAGAAATTTTTAAAATTTGAAGTATTTAATTATCGAGTGATAATTCAGGCAGCCTCCTTGATACGATTAAATGACAAGAGAGGTGTTAAACTGCTCGTAAGTTAAATCCTTTTGCTCCTCAATTCAGACCTGCCGAGATTTTCTCTAAAGCTGTACTAGTAAGCTCAAGAACTTTATTTTCGCATAAATTTATCAAAAAAGAAAGAAAGAAAACACGGTAGCTTTTTAATATTATGTTTAAATCTTTTTTTTTCTTTGGAATTTCCTAAATACCAAAGTCTTGTGGTTACAGTTGTTCCATTCCATTCCAAGCTGATGAAACTCTATTAGATATTTATAGTTGTTGAACTACTATACTTTTATGATGTTAAACTTCGTGGCTCGGTTTCCGCTAATCTATTATTTGATGATTGAGGCTATTTTCTCTCTGATATATAGGAGCATTGGTTGCGTATCATGGAATCTTTACTAACTTAGTCTATGTTGTAATAGGTTGTGGATGCGAAAAATCTTCGATTTCAACTTACTGAGCATCGCAGTTCATCTTCGTTCCCCGAAGCTTATTTTCAGATAGCATTTGCGGTAACTTTATACTACATTAACTGATTTTTGGTTATTAGTGACCTTTTTCTCATCTTTTGTTGTTAATAACCAAAATTTTAGAATTTGATGGAAATGTTCAAAAAAGAGATAGAGAAGGAGCATAAATAACTTTTTTCCCATACGAGCTTCACGCATAAAATGACAATACACTAACTTTATACCTGTATTTATTCTAACAATTTTGTTCAAGTAGAATGGTTATACACAAGTAGTACATCTACAGCCGAAGAATATCCATAACATACTAACACCACAAGACCATTCAACATAGGTGACTTTTAAGAATAACATATGGTGCTGTAAGGTTCTAACAATAATATTTCTTTTGTACTAAAAATTTTGAACATGGTAGAATTGAACACTGAGCCAGTACTTTTGCTGCTTGTTTCAGGATGCTATAATTCTTAACAAAGTTGATTTGGTATCTGCAGAGGGCTCTGAAGCTCTGCAGGAACTCGAGGAGGAATTACATAATATTAACTCCCTTGCAGAGATTATTCATTCCGTCCGATGTCAAGTTGAATTGTCTAAGATATTGAACCGTGAAGCTTATGATACTGCAGTAAATCATGCTTGTTTTTGGTTTTATCATTTGTTTTTTAATCTTGTTTTGTCTCCCAATCTGCATAAACCTAATGTTTGCCTCTAATCCCTCTCACAGCGGGCCATGCATTTAGAGACATTGTTAGAAGAAAATCGTTCTTTGTCTACTAAAAAGCTTCATGATAGTGGCATTAGAACCATTTGTATTTATGAGAAACAGGCAATTCATCTTGACAAGGTATACTTTCAGTTTCCATTTATGTTATTTTTATACGTAAATTAGATTTTTTTTATGATAAAAGAAAAGTTTTAATAAATTAGATATAACTGAGCAAGGCTCCATTTATAAGAATATAGTAGGTGTAAAAGGAGAAACCATCATAAAGAAAAAAAGTTTTAATCTCGGTGTATTGGAAAGAGAAATCAAAAGAGCTTTACACCAAATGGAGGCCAAATGTCTATCTTATTCCATAGACTTGCTTTTTAGATTCTTTCATTAAAAATGAGAATTACGCTTTAGTCACTCACACCAAATAGTAGATTGCTCATTGCAACAAGCTTTTGGCTTCCTTTCTTTTCCGAAAGCCAGCAAAACTAGTTAGCACTCGCTAATCCAAAGATCTGGGAAAAACCTTAACAACTCACTAATTCAAAACTAGTTAACACTCATGAAACCACTTGAAAACCACCTTTTGAATGTGGCTTCTGTCTAACAGGCTTCAATTCATAAGTTATGCTGCTGGGATTCTCCTCTTCCTTTTGTTAAATCTCAAATTATTGTTTGTTTCTTCAATGCATATTGCATGACAGTGAAAATTATGATCTTTCTTGAAGATAGTTTTTTGTGAAAAAAAAAAAGAAAATAAAAAATTCAGTATTTTAAATAAACTCTTTCATTGTTTTATATATTGCTCTAAAAAAGACTCGTATATGGCTTGAGGAGATACTCTGGGAGAAGAAATATGACATGGATGTCTATCGATGCAAAGGAGTGTTAAGTGTCCGAAACTCTGATCAGCTGCATACTTTGCAGGTAAATAATCATACTTGATGGTGTTCAGGAATATTATGATACTACAATGTGTGTGACTTGTATGGCTCTGTTGGTATTCTTATGTATCTAGGTAGGTTTATTTTTATCATGATTGTTGGTGGCCATTTAAATGTTTATATATTTTTAATTAAGTGTTCCTTGTCATTTGCGTCACTACTGATGTTTGAGAAAAGTTTAGTTGGTTATAAGATGCCTCATCTGTGCTCTAAATGATCTTTGATAATTAATCTATGTTAAATTTCGAGCTACCATGTACCATAAAAATATAAATAAATAAATAGAAAATCTTGGAGTACTGATGTGGCTTAACTCATTTCTTGTTCAGGTATTGATGTGGGCTGATTTTAATTCTCAATTGAATAAAGAAAAGATATCACATCCATAGTAAATTGATAACTCGTAGAATATTAAAATATGTTGAATTATTGATTATGATTATAGTATAGTGTGACTTATCAAAATGGCTTTTATGTTTTACTTCTATTTTCAATAAAGTTGCTTGTCTCCAATAAAATATGTAATAATAAATATAAAAAACCTCAACTCTCTTCATATTCCAAATTGTTTAGACTCACCTAGAAAGCCTAGATTCTGAAATTCTATTCAAACTTGACCGAAGGCTGGTTTGTGTGTGATTACATTTGATCTCAAAGCCCTGATAAATTAATGTAAGTATACTTTTTGTATCTAATATTTTCGAAAAAGTTTCAAAACTACCCATAACCTTTAATTTGACTCAAGTTTGTCGCTAATGTTTGAAACAAGTTTCGATTTTATCCATACTGTTAATATTTTTTACAGTCAACTGTTAGCCATTTCTTTTTGTCTAATTTTTCTCTCAAACCCTTCCCTTCCTATGACCTCCCTTCTCCCTCTCTTCCTCCTCCTCTCACCACCATCATTGTAGCATGCTCTGTCAACCTCCTCCCTCCGTATCTGCCTCTCCCTCCACCCTCCACTTTTGAGCTCGACGGCAGCTGCTGGATTTGGCTCCTTTTTCTGCCTGTGACATGTCTCCTTTCTCCGCCTCTGCCTTCACTTTCGCATCCACATCGCTCCCGCATCCACCTCCTCCTTTCTCCCGCATTCACCTAAGGCGGGGCGGGGCGGGGCGGGGCGGGGCGGGGCGGGGCGGGGCGAGGCTAGGCTAGGCTAGGCTAGGCTAGCAGAGTGAGGCTGGCTCTTACCACCACAGCCATTATCTTTTCTTTGTTGTGTTTCATTTCATCTATATCAGTAAATTGAGTGAGATCATTTTGATTCACTCTTCTTTTTGTTTTGCTGTTCTGTTGTGTTAATTTCCCTACCTCACCAGTTGCTACATTATTACTTCGATTGATTGAGATTTTCATAATGTTGACATGGTAGTGGAATTACTTTGTCTTTTAATGTTATTTATGCTTATTTCTTTATTGCCGAGGCCATTTGTTCCTTTAATCTGGCAGGCTGTGAGGGAGCTGTACGATATCGTTCCTGCACGCAAGTGGGAGAAGGAAGAAATCCCGATGAACAAGATTGTCTTTATAGGTAACTAGATGACCCAAGCAGAAATTTGACTAGTAAAAATACGCTTCTTGCACTTTTTTTCTCTACCAGTTTGTTAACATTGCTTGTTTTGTTTGCTGATTTTAGGTCATAATCTGAAAGAAGATATTCTAATAAATTCCTTGAAGGCTTGTGCAGCCTAATAAGCTAGTAAGCTGTAACGATTCTCTTTATGTTAGTAATCGCTCGATAATCAAATGATTTTCAAGTGACTGAGATTCAAAAAGAATGTTTAATTGCTCGATAATCAAATGATTTGCCAGTGACTGAGGTTCAAAAAAATGTTTTTCAAATCTAAGGATATGCTTTGAGTGGCATTTGCTCAGCTTATAGAGAATTTTAGTTTTCTAATATATTTATTTCCTTTTTTGTAGCTTACATGCATTTCTTCCCATTCCCCATTTTCTTCTTTTGCTGCCACTTGGATCTTTGTTACTGTGCAAACTCCACTAAGGGTGTGTTTATTTGAAGATAAAATCGAAGGAAGCGAGAAAAATTGGAAGGAAAATAACTACTTTCCATTGTTTGGTTGAAGTGGAAAATCCAAAGGGAAGATCCATTGTTTGGTTGAAGTGGAAAATCAAAAGGGAAGAAATGAATAGTGTAAAAAGGTGGGGGTGGGACTCACTAGATATTTTTCCCTCCAACGTTAGATGTAAAATGGAAGGAAAATGTATCACGGGATTATATTTCAATATAACCCTCTTCTTTTTTAATATACTTTATCTATACTAATATATAAAGCCAAGTGTCCAATTTTAGTAGACATCATTTGTCCTCAAATAATTAATTTTACAAACCAAATTTATGGACAAAATAGTAAAAATATATTTTTGTTTTTAATTAAAAAAATCATTAATCCACAAAAAAGTCAAATAACTACCGTAATGGCGAGGAAATTAAATAACTACTCCACTTATAAATATCTATCATTGTCATCGGTCTTTTTTGTGCGTCTTGCTATTTTTTGTTTCTGCATTTATTAAGAAAGGGAGAATTCAACATATCAATAATTATGTTGTCATGCAACATCATCTCACAAGAAGGCGTGCAAACCATCTCGAAATGATTTGACAAGGAAGTTGATACAATTTCAATGCTAACACAGGTATTTATATTTTGTCTTTTGAAAAATACATGATAGAAACAAATTGGTCCAAATAATAGACATTATGATAATATAAGTGGTTAGTATTTATATTTACCGTTTATTTTATTTTTGAGTACCAATTTTTAATTTTTATAAAAAAAATTCAAAAGAGGAGCGCTCTTTATCTTATTCCATCTTTACATCTAAGGATTATTTTTTTGTATAACTGTAAATCGAGTACGGTTCAATATCTCAAACTTTTTAATATGAACCAACTTCAAACAATATATAAAGATAATACTATAATTTGATGTTCAACTTTTGAAGAAATCATCTGCCTTTAAACAATTCATTTCACAAAATAAATTTAATGGATAAAATAGTAACAATAATTTTTTTAAATATTTTATCTTCATAATGTAATATATAATATTTATTCAAATAAATTTTCATAATGAATAAATTTAAAGACATGTTATTGCACACTACTATATATAAAATACCTAATAACAAATAAAATTATGAATTTCATAATAAATAATTAAAATAAATATTTAACAAATAAAAAATTTTAAAATACACAATACATTCATAATCTAAAACAATATATAAAGAGAATACAGAGAGAATAGTGTCCAATTTTCATATAACAATCTTAACCTTATTGATAAATAGTGATTGACGTAACTGTATTTTAAAAACTGGAATAAAATGCAATTATTATTAACTTTTTTTCATTCATATTGCGGTTACTTTTGTATTTTACGCACAACTTTCACTCATTGTGTCCTCTTCTTGGTTCCACTAAATATAGTACTCTTTTTTATTTTTCAGGTAATCCTATTAGCCTCATATTTACAAAGTATAACTATCAAAGTCAGATCTGTAATTAATACATAGGTATTAATTGTGTTAATAATTACATAATTTTTTCTGTCTTTTTCTATTTCTTGGGTTATGTAAATTTTATTTTATTTTTCTAACTATGGATACAAAACCTTTTCAATATTGGAAGAGAAAGTGTATGCCTATTATTCAAATCGTCATAAAACTTTAAAGTATATTTAGGTTGAATGGTATCAACACTTTGAGGAAATGGATTTAAACTTAAATAACTATTCTTAATGAAGAGCATTGGATATATATTTATTGAATTTTTTTTTAAAAAAATTGTGTATTTTATGCCATCTTTTATTTTTGTTGTGATGGATAGCGGTAGTACTCACATCATCATTTTAAAATTCATTTTATAGTTACGCCAATTCATATAGTATTTTACAAAAATTATGTTTAACTAAATTTTTTTATCTTATAATTATTTTATATTTTGAGATTTAATATTTTGTGTTTTTATTTTTATTCAAAAATATTATTTTTGTATTTTATTTTAATTTTATTAGTTTAAAAGTATCAATATTAATTTTAATTTTTAGAATAAATAAAAAGATGTGATTTTTTTATAAATTAGATTATTTAAAAATTATTCATTACAAAAGAAGTTAAGTTTAATTCTTGACATGTTAAATAAAACATAGTTTAATTAGATAAAAAAAAATTTAAAAAATAATATAAAAATATAAGAACACATATCAGATAAAAGTTTTTTTTATTTCTACATCAAATTGATGAAATAAAAAAAAATTACATTAAATTGATAAAAAAAGATAGAACTGTGAAAAGTTAGGAATGAATTAAAAAGATAGAAAAATGATTGAAAATATAACTAAATAAGTAAACTAAATGGAAGAAAAATTATAAGTGGAAGTTATGCATGAAATAATCGAATAAAATTTGTAGTTGATAAAGGCAATGAAAGGCGATGGAGGCGATGCAATTGAGCGTGTTGAAGAAAGGAGAACGGTGATAATAAGAGAAATACATAAAAGTGTGCATGAAGAACAAAATTGGTAGATTTTTTAAAAAAAGACGGTTTAAACAAAAGCATATAAACTAAAACTAACATAAAATTAAACAAAACATAAAGATGGTGAATAATATAAAGATATTGATAAAATAGAGGATATAAACTAAAACTAAAATAGAATTAAACAAAACATGAAGATGGTAAAAAATGTGAAGACATTGATGTTCACTTAGTTACAGACACTCGGTATTGGAAGATGTGTTATCATGGTTATAAGAGTAATAAAACTGTTTTTATTTTAGTGTGAAGTTGTTAGATTTTTCACCTTTTGTTATATGGTGCGAAGATTATATATAATATAATAAATGGTACATGTTCTCATATATAAGAACATGGAACTTAATATTACTCTTTCATGGAGTTTCTCAACCTTAATAAAAGAACTAATATCATTTACACTTAATGCTTATTTTTGTACTTAATAAAAGAACTAATATAATTTAACTTTAATTTTTAAATTTCAAGATACATGAAAAGTTGTAACCTTTTATGTATTAGATAATTTAAAAGATACTTATTATATATAGGAAGTTAAAAATATTCTAAACTTAAAAATTAGTTTTTTTAATAACAAAATTAAATTTGTTTAAAATCGTAAGGAGATCGAGTTAAAAAGAGAAAGAGAAAGTTGAAACTTTTTAACTAATTACAAAGAATTATTACCATCAAAACTATTAAATCTGAGTATATTAAGTGAGGTTTAAGAAGCAAACCAGATAAATCTAAAAGTTTTTTCTCTCTTTTTATATAGTGTTTCACTTTAACTAACTATTTTTTATGGATAGTATTCAAATGACGAACAAAATAATAAGAAGATTCGTATTAGATTATGAAAGCTAATCTCATCCTTATAATACGACGGCGTTAGTTCAAAACATGTAAAATGAAATAATAAAGTATAGTTTAATTGATGTGCACAATAAAATAAATATGAAGCTTATAAAGTAGCAGTCAAATATGGATAATAATGGTTGTCTCTAAGGTACTATATTAAACTGCAAATTAAATTTATAATTATTAGTTAAAAAATGTACAATTATGTACTATTTTTTATTATTTTGGTTGAAAATAATATATTTTGATATTGTGTTTTAGGATTACTGACACCAAATTTTGATAATTTTAAAAATTTTTAAATGCTTTATGTCTTAATTCTTTTAGCAAAACTTCGACAACTCATAAAAGTTAACACAATAGTTATAAATCAAAATGATAGACAAGAGTAAAAGTTTTGATAATGATACTTAGTAATAATTAATAACGATCGGATGAAGAGGATGTGGAAGGAAAGAATAGTGTTTGATATAACAGTGACGATGAGACAATGACATGTATATGTATAGAGAACAATATATAATAAGAGAAAGAATAGTGTTTAATATAGTGAGACGATATAATACAAATATAAATTAATAATTTTGAAAGAATAATGCACTTAAAAATTGTTTAAAAAATTAAATATAAAATTAAAAAAAAATATTTTTTATCAATTGAAACTATGCGTGAAGATAAAAAGTGTTTTGAATATAAATTTTTATCTTTACTTTAAATTAAATACTATTAAAAATAAAAAAAAAACTTAATAATGTTTCTAAATAGTTAATTACAAATAATATTTCTAAATCTTTATTTTTATGTTGTTACAACATAATAAGTTTGTTTAACATCTTATTTACTTTAAATTTATAATGTTTATACATTTTAAAAGTTAAATAACTTATAAAATTTTTATTTTTATTTTTTATTCTTAATGTTTAGATTATTTTATTAAATTTATAATTTTAAAAATAAAATTATAAAAAATAATTTTTTCACAATAATAGAAAAGCGGCTGAATCGTGCCTGTTGAGCCGCTAGTAATATATAAAGATAAAAGTGTTCTTTCATACCATTATTTATTGTTTCCTTGCTTTTCATTTTTCTTCTATTCAAATATCTCTAAAAAAAAAAATAAAAATCTACTCAACTTTTTTTCCTTCTCTTCATGAGATTTGATGACTTAGAGACATAGTAATATGGAATCTAGATTTTAGTTGGGTTATTAACATTGTTTGTCAGTTTGCTACATGAAAGTGTGTTAAATACGCCATTATGAAAGATTACCAAACTTTATGTAGTAAAATGATAAATCTCTCATATAGTAAGGATTCTCCTAATTTATGCTTTTTGAATTTCATGTGCGCATATTGATTTAAAGGGGAAGCTTGGAAACCATCACCCTACTTAGAGTACTGCAAGGAAGTCTTATATCTCCTTATCTATTTGTGTAGCGTATAGAAATCTCACTTCTTTCCGTTACTTGGAAGGTTAGTGCTGGTGATTAGGACCCAATTCCTATTTCGAGATGTGGACGAGGTATCCACATTATATTTTTCACGAATGATCCACTCATTTTTTTGTATTGCAAAATCATCTTAGGTTGGAGTGTTGGTTTCTCCACATTCTTGAGAATGCTACCTTATTGTTCTATGTCTACACACTTTCGCCTCCATGAGAAGTTACCATTATAAGAAAGGTAGATAGAAGCAGTGCATACCTTCATTCATTCTTCTGCCACTCCTTTGCATTCGAAATATCTTTCCATGAAAATTTCTAAACTTCTTGGATTGCTTTGGCTTTCAAAGATCAATCATTGGAGCATCTCTTATGGGTAATGAGTTTGAATTGCTTTGGCTTTCAAAGATCAATCCTTGGAGCATCCCTTGGAGGAGATTGAGCTCCATCATTGGCCATACATGGTCAAAGCTAGGGGTGTTCAAAATCGATTCAAACCGAACTAAACCGATCAACCGAACTAAAAAAATCGAAAACCGAACAAATCGAAAACCGAAAAAATATGTTTTGTTGTTTTTGTTGCGGTTTGGTTCGGTTTTCAGTTCTGACATTGAAAATTCCAACCGAACCGAACCGAATCGAAAAGATAAAAAACCTAAAAAAACCAAGCCCACCCCACCCCCTAAATGCACGTAACCTAGCCTACCCCAGCAATCCCCAAGCCCTACCCCCAAACAAAGAACATAACCTAGCCGCTCTCTCCCTAGGTCTCAGCACAGCCTCGCTCTCTGCACCTCTCAACGTCGGCGAGGGTCCGTTCCTCCCACCACCTCGCCGCGCCGCCGACCTTCCTCGCAGCATCACCTTTCCACTGCACCCTTACCACCTTACCCCCACACCCCACACCCAACCTAACCCCTTACCCCACACCTTACCCCCAAATGAAACCTAGCTAGTAGCCACTCTCTTCTCACACTCTCGCTCTCTGCACTCTCGAGGCCTGCGGCGAACCCACCTAGCACCGGCGAGACCGTTCCTCCCACCACCTTGCAGCGCCGCCGAACTCTCCCCCCTAGCGCCTCTGAACCTTCCTCCAATTGCTCCCTGGACCTCCTCGCGGACAGAGCACAACGAAGCCCCAACCCCAGCCAGCAGTGAGCAGCCCAACACCACCCTCGCACCCAGCAGTAGCATAGCACCACCCAGTCACCCAGCACAGCATCACGCCACCACACAGTAGCATTTCTGGCCACCCACAACTTAGCACCTCCGACCCAGCCACCGATTCAAGTCAGATATGGAGTCGGAGTCACCGAGTCAGGTATGTAATTTGACTAATTTCTGTTTTGAATTACTGAAAGTGCTCCTGTTTGTATTGTTGGTAGCTTGGTATTGTTGAAAAAATAATATAAACTGCTTCTGGTTATTATTAGTTTTTTTGGAAGAATAATATAAAATAAAAAGAAACTTTTGAAGTGATGTAGTAAGAAATCAGATTTGAAATCAGATAAATTGGTTCTGGATCTTGATAGGAAGATATTGAAATTAGATTTGAAGCATATTTGAAGAATTAAATTTGGAGCAGATTTGAAATCTGTGTATTATTGTTGATTGTTGGTTGAATTACTTTTGCTGAATTACTTTATTCTTTGTTGCTGGTATTGTTGTTGGTTTTTAATTTATTTGTTGTTGTGTTTTTGCTAGATTTTAATTTATTTGTTGTTGTTGACAAGTATGGAGCTTTCAGGATCTTTGTCTCCTTTTGTTGCCAATATGACAGCTCTGACTAATATGTAAGTGCTTAACTCTAAATCTCAGTTCATTGACTCTGGTATTTACAAGTTCTAATTGGAAAATCATTGCTTCTCTGTAGCTGGCTTGGGAATAACAATTTGTCAAGGCACATTCCTGACCTAGGTTCACTAACACTGTTAGAAACATTGTAAGTAACTCATTTTGTATGCAATTCCATGATCTAAATGTTTGAAATCAGAGAACTTTGATGTATTCATGCCATGAAGCTCACTATCTGGATATTATTATCGTATTTAAAGGCACTTGGAAGACAATCAATTCGACGAAGAGATTCCTTCATCCTTAGGGAACATAAACACTTTGCCTAAAGTATAAGCTCTGTCCTCTTTATACAAGAGAATTAAACTGGTTTTTGTGCTGTTTCTTGAATCCTGAGTAGATATTTAAGTCAGCCCTGTACAACTACGTTGTTTACATGAGTATGGCCCAAAAATTGTACAATTTATTTGAATTCCTTTTGTCGATAAATTTCATTGGATCAAGACTTTGTTAGCTATTGTGTATTTGCGTTTGTCGATTTCAATTTTATGACTTTGTGAAATAGTATGGCAGTATTTTTTTTGAATTGATTGAAAAACTGAACAAACCGAACCAAACCAAACCGATTTTAATTGGTTTGGTTTGGTTCGGATGGCCTTGATAAAAAACCGAACCAAACCGAACCGCAGTTTAATTAAATGATTGGATCAGATGGCTTTTCTCTCAAAAACCGAACCAAACCGCACCGCGAACACCCCTAGTCAAAGCTAGCAAAAAATTAAACTTAGTTTCAGTTAACCATAAATTTGGTTTTGGTTAAATACATTAACCAGTAACTAGGGGTAGCAAACGGGCCTAAATTTACCGGCCCGACCTGTGTAACCTGCCAAAAAAGATGGGCCGGACTGAAAAATTGGGACCGCCAAATAGCAAAAGCCCACTTAACCTGCACCGCTTAAACCGCGGGCTTTGGCGGGGCAGGACAGGCTTCCTCATCGGGCTTAGTGTTTTTTTGGTAAGGGGTATTTTTGTAAATTTTTGGCCAAAACCTAACTTCTACCAACCAAACTTACAAGAGAATAAAGATGAAAATTGAGTGTTTTGGATTATGTTTATTTTGTTTTGGAGACAATATTTATAATTATGCTTTGGATTATGTTTATTTTGATTTGAAAACAAGATTTATAATTATGTTTTGGATGAAAACATGGTTTATAAATTATGTTTATTAGATATTTATAATTACAAAGACTTTAATGTTTGTGAATATAAAAATTATAATTTTTTTATACCTTTATAAATTATAAATTTATTAAAATGATTGTGAAATTATATATATAATTTAATAGTTAATAGTAAAAAAGAGGAGTTTTGGCGGGTTTATCCCGCTAGCCTGTAGTTAGGCGGGACGGAGTGTGATTTTAGGACCGCCTCACTAGGCGAGGCTGGGAGGAATTCCCTGCTTGCCACCCCTACCAATAACCCAAGGTAACAAACTAGTTTTAAATGCAACTTATACAAAAAATTGATATTTTCATTTAGAGTTAAGTATGTTTTTGTCCTTAACATAGACTCCGAAAATTTGTTTCGTCCCCAAGTTTTTTTGCAAACAAAATCGTTCCCAAAGTTCATGCTTGTTTTAAAATGGACCTTTGGCACCAAAAATAAATTTTAATGACAAGTTTGCCCCTTGTGGTTTGTGTCCCTTGATTTCATTCCCGTGAATTATACTCCTACTCCTCAAGTAACTCCTAATGTTCCTTAAAATACTTGAAAGCTGAAACGTTGCTGTGAAATCCTCGAATACAGAGGTGCAAAGAGAGTCTACTGAACGGGTTGTCGTGATTTGGCTGGTTTAAACCTTAGAATCGGTGTGGTGAAACATTAGTGAGTGATCTTTGTAAGAACTGGAGTTTTTACATTCTAAAATCATTTTAATAAAATAATTTTAGTGTCAGGAATAGATTCAAAATTTAGAAGTTTTAATTTGAATATATGAAGGTGAAATTTGATTTCAATAAATTTTACTGAGTTGGAAATTGTATCTTTTTTGAAAAGTTTTTGTAAAAATGTGTACTGGAGCTTAAGATGGCAGTACTGGCTCTAGTCTGTCCAGTACCGCATTTTTAGGAAAATAAGATTTTGAAAATTGATTTTTTGTTTTGAAAGGACAAAAATAATTTTGAATTAAAAACCGGGCACTAATCTTAAAGATTTTGGCCCAAAGTAGGTTAAACGGACCTAAAACGCTAACGGATTGGACCAGACCCAAGGCCCAACATATATATGCTCATTTAATGAGTGTTTCAGCCCATTCCACTTCATTTTGAAGAAGGGGGGTGCAGCTGCTATGGGAGAAGAGGGAGAAGAAAGAGCACTATTCACTCTCACCTTCATTTGCTTGTAACTTGAGCTACGGAACTCCGATTGACAAGCCGTTTGTGGTCACGCGAAGCTCTTGACAAGCTCTTCCTTTTTATCTAGATTTTGCTGGTAAGATCTCGAAACTCACCTACCAGTTTCCTGCCCTAACTTCTGCATTTTTGGAAGGTTTGGCTTTTGAGTATATTTTGTAGTTTTGCTTGTTTAGGTGAGCTCTAGTAGCGGGTAATTATTGGATTTTATCCCTAATCGCGTTGAGTAAGGTAAGTCTCTTCAAACTCTTGTGGATTGATGTTTTGGTTAGCCATAGTGTTGATTCTTGGTATGTTATGTGTATGGCTTGATAGTTGGTGAGTCTTGGAAGCTTGTTTGGACTCAAAGTGGTGGTTTGTGCATATTGAGAATCGGCCAAGGTATGATTTCGGTTTTGTTTATGTAATATGTAATGTTTCTGGACACTTAGACTAGTTGACCCTTGATGAGAGAATTTTGTGTCGGTATAAAATTTATCAATGAAATTCTGTCGTGAGTATAGTCTAAACCAACACGCAATCCTCACGTCAAACTTAGAAAAGGTGTCACCACAATTCAAAATCAATAACCGGGAGTAGAGTCCCAAGTCATTTTCCCTAGGAGTTGCTCTAAGATGCACATCATTGGTTAGGAGTTCTCTTGGTATTTTGGAGTTGAGTACAAGAAAAATAAATGGACAAGAATTGAAACAATGAGCAATTAACAATTGGAACAAGGAACCAAGAAATCAAGCTAATAAAGATATATGACAATCGATCAATGTAAAAGCCTTGGCTAGGGGTGAGAATTGGAAGTCCTATCATCATAGTCTCCATCAATTGTGATAAGAATTGGTTATTGCTCCACTTAGTCAACCTCTAACTATGAAGGCAAGTCAAGTGAAGATAATCAATTTGGATCCACAAGTTCTAGCCTAATCCAAGGGAAAGCCTAGCTTTAGGGGCATTCAAATCAATTAGCAATTTTCAATTATGAACCAACAAAAGATATTGACAATTCAGGTGTCTTCAATAATGAGAAATCTACTCCATAGCTATAATGAACATTTCTTCAAACACTTGGTGAGAAAAATTGGAAGACATTATGAAATTGAGAAGAAAATCCAAATCAAGGTTATCTACCACAAGCAATTAACAACAATCAAACAATTAATAACAATGAACATGAAATTCCTCAATGCATTAATAGAAATCAAAGTAATAAGATCCAAATCTAAGATCCAAAGTAACTTGAGCAACAAGAACACTAAATTGAGAGTAGAAGAATTAGATCTACAAATTGAAGCAATGGAGAATTGAATTGACAATAGATCTAACCAATGGATCCAAGAGAATTCCAAATTAAGAAAGCCAAAACCTAGAGAGAAGCTAGAGTTTCTCTCTCTAAAACCTAACTTTTAAAACTAACTAAAAGTGTGTAATAGTGTGAATGATGTGAATCCCCTCATCCTTTGGTCCTTTTAAGTCTTTTCCCTCCAAAATTCGTCCAGATTGGGCCCCACAGCTCCTGTGAAGTCGCCAGCCATAATTTCACTTAAAAATTCCTTCCACTTATGCATGTTTCCTTCCTCTCTTCTAAGCCATTCTTTCCCTATAAACTCTGAAAACACTTAACAAACATATCACGGATTTGAATGGTAATAGAAGAGGATTAAAATATAGCATATTTGGTGTAAAAGAAGCATGTTGTCAACCATGAAGCAAAATTGGGAAAGAAACACAAAATCATGCATTTTACGTGAATAAGTGTGAAAGAATATTGATGAAACCCCCAAATTCCATACAAGATAAACCTTAAAAGTGGGGTTTATCAACCCTAAGATAGGATTGTATGATATTGGTGTATAAATAATTATATGTGAATTGACGTTAATTGTTGGTTGTACTTGATTATTGTGGTTGATGATGATTTTTGGGAATTATTGGTGTTGATGAGTATTGATGGTGGGTTGGATTATGTATAAGGTATGTGAATTGGGATGAAGATTTTATGAATTGTATGTATTGGTGTGTAATTATGATTTTGATGAGGAAATTTATTATTGGTGTTGTTGATGAGAATTGATAGATAAAGTGGTGTTGTTGTGTGGAATGAATCCGAATGAAAATAATGGTGATTACATGTTTTGATGATGAATGTTGTGAACTATTATTGTTGATGAGGGTTGTTGATATGGTTGATGAGTATTGACGAATATTGATGTTGTTGGTAATTGAAGGTGAGTGTTGAGATTGTCGATAAATGATATGAATTATGAATTTGGATGGGTAATGCTATTGATATTGAGAATGATTGGGGTTGAATGGGGGTAAACTCATGATGATTTTTAGTGATATGATGATGATGGATGATAGTGTGGATTAAAAATAGTTTTTAGTATGATATGTTGATGTTTGAGGTTGGTGATATTGTAATGTGTCGGAGGAGGATTGATTATAATGTTATATATTTGATATTTGAGGTTGAGAATAACGAAGTGTGAAGGAAAGATTTGGTATAAATGGTGGGATGTGACACAAACTAAAAAGGGTGAGTGATGATGTAATTTGGAGTTTGTTATGGCTTTGGTTTGATTTTGGTTGAGGATTGTGGAAAGTTGAGGATTTGTGATTTTTTTGGTAAAAATGGATTTTTTTGGTGAATTTTGACGGATTATAACTTGAGCCTCGGTTTTCAAAATTTGTTGAACTTTGATTTACATTAAAGTTCATTGAAAAATCTTTAAATTGATATAAAGTTTGTAAAATTTGGATTTTATTAGAGGAAGTTATGACCATTCAAAATTTTGTGTCAAAATCTGAAATTCTGCAAAGTTACAGAATTTTGTGATTTCAGATATGTGCGCACGCACAATCCTGTGAAATTTCAATTCTGTGCACACGCACAGCCTTGTGCGTACACACCAGTAAGGAAAGGCTTGCTGGTGAGAGCGCTAGCACGATCTGTGCGCGCACATATCCAATGGAATATTACAATCTGTGCACACGCATAGCTCTGTACACACGCACACGTTGGGAAGGCTAGTCTGTTGGGGGCGCTAGCACACCTTGTGCAAGCGGACAGAACTGTGAAATTTTGTATTTGTGCGTACGCACACCCCCTATGCGTACGCACACATTTTAAAAATCTCTTTGGGTGTGCGCACGCACATCCCTGTGCGTACGCACACGCCCTATTTCTCAAACTTAAACCTTGTTTTTAACTATTTCACCTTCCCAGCAAGCTGGTAAGCTTCTATGACTCCATTTCACGTCTATGTGGCTTATTCAAGTATCAAAACATGGGAAAGGTCCTAGGGAATGTAAATTGGCATTGTTTGGAAAAGTTAGCTAACGGAGGTTTAGGTTTCTAGTGTATTGAGTATGAGTTGGTTGAAAGAGAAGGAAGAGTAGTAAACTTGGTGATTGTTGACAACGAGTCGAGAAGTTGATGAACTAATGAGTTGGAAATGTAAAAATTGATGATAGTTATGATGAGTTAATGTCTCAAAAAAGAATGATGAACTTGTTGAATGTTGAGAGTGTGCCAGGCATTATATCCTTGGGTTAAGTACGATGAGAATTTAAAGAGGAACGATGATCTGGTTGAATGTGAAAAACGTGCCAGGCACTATATCCTTGAGTTAATCATGATAGTGTGCATGGCACTATATACCTGGGAATGAATTATGATTAGTAACCTTTTCTACTGCAAGAGTTTGCCAGACACTATATCCTTGGGTTACGGATGCGAGTGTGCTTGACACTATATCCGTGGGTGAATAGAGTGTGCCCGGCACTATATCCGTGGGTCAATAGAGTGTGCCCGTGATAAACCACCATTTTATGGTTTATCTTGTGCTAATTTGAGTGGTTTTTATCAACTCTTTACTCACTTATTCATATGATTTGCATGATTTTACAATTCCTTCCCAATTTTATACTATGGTTGAAAACTTGCTTCCTAGACATCTAAATTATATATTTTTAATTTCCCATTATACCATTCGATGCCGTGATCTGTGCGTTAAGTGTTTTCAGGCTTTATAGTGCAAGAATGGCTTAGAGAATGGAAAGGAAGCTTGCAAAAATGGAAAGAACGCAAGGAAACAAAGAAGCTGACCGGCGAGGAGCGACGCGGACGCGCACCTGGCGCGCACGCGCACATTAGCGCATTCACACCTCGACACGCATGCGCACTTGGCGCGTACGCGCAACAGGCAAGGAGGACAATCGACACGCGCGTTCACCTGGCGCGCTCACGTGACATGCGCAATCTACAAAAATTTCAGAAAACGCTGGGGGCGATTTCGGGCCAGTTTTAAACCCATTTTTTGGCCCAAAAACACAGACTAGAGCCAGGGAACAGCAGAAACTCAACACACATTCTCATTCTACATAGTTTTAGGTTTAGTTTGGAATTTTAGAGAGAATTCTACTTCCTCCTCTAGGTTTTCTTCACATTCATAGTTCTTAGAATTTTATTGCTTTTGCTTGGGATATTGAGAAGAGTCACCACCTCCGTGAAGTTTCATCTATTCTAGTTTGTTTTCTTTGTCCCTTACTCTTTCATATTCTTAATCCTTGTTCAAAGTTACAATTGGATTATTTTTAGAATTTATTAATGCAAAGAACCATTTTTACTTTTAATTAATTTTCAGTTATTATTTATCATGTCTCACTTTTATTCCTCTCTTAATTCTATGAAAGTTATATTCATGATAATGGAGTAGTTCCTTCACTTGATTGGGAGTTGATTAAGAGGAGAACCTTGAGTTGGAATACTCAAGTGTTAATCCTTATTGGGAGTTATTGGCTGACTCTCCTGTCTCCGACTCTCCTGTCTCCGACTCTAATCCTTTCTTAGGAAAGGATTAGGACGCAAGTGATAGGATTAGTTGGAGAGTTACTTGACTTTCCTTATTACGTAAGAGATAACTAAGTGGAACGACAACCCTTTTATTATTACACTTGAGAAAATTCAACAAGGATAGAACTTCCAATTAATCTCCTTCCGGTCAAGACTTTTATTCGAATTATACAAATTCTCTCATTTATTTCTCTGTTTCTCAACTCAAACATTTATTGAAAACCTCTGACCAATAAGCTGCACTCTTTTGTCAACTCGTTGGGAGAGGACCTGGGATTCATACTCCCATTATTTTATTTCTAAAAATCGTGACAATCCTTTTCTAAATTGATACGCGGAATCTTCATTGGTTAAGAGCTATAGTTGCAATGCTGTTTTCTCTACAAACTCTTAATCGGTGATTTTTCGCCACGTCAGCCCGACACTATATCCGTGGATGTGGCAGAAAAGCTACATCCAAAAAGATGTGTCGGGTTGGCATTTATGGACCGACAAGTGATATCACGAGCCAATAGGATAGACATTCATCATATGCATCTCTTATGTGCTTGTTTGCTTTGATTACTTTAGTTTGCCTAATTGTATAACATGCCTACTTGCTTCTTGAGTTACTTGTTATATATGAATACTATTTGTGCTTTACTTGTTTGCATTACCTGTGATTGTCTGGTGCTGAGGAGGATAGGAAGGCGGTGGCAATGGGTCGCGTGGAGGGTTGGTTGGCGAAGGCTGTGGGATACAGCGGTATGGTTAGTATTAGTTAGAGATTCCCTAAATTTAGATAACCTGTTTATGGTTTATGGTTTAAGTTATTTATTTTATATTGTTAAGGCTTGAATATTCTGTATCGATGTGAAGTTCTAGGATTGCCTTCGGCGTCATAGAATCTTATATCTTACATTATTGGACATTGTTACCATACTGAGAACCTCCGGTTCTCATACTATATTTTGTTGTTCTTTTTCAGATGCAGGTTGCAACCCACCTCGGTGAGTTATTTTTGGTGGTGACAGAGTGGAGGATCTTTATCTGTTTTGGAGTCTTTTTGCTTATTTTGTATTATCTCTCGCATTTGTATTTACTTTGCCTATAGGCTTACTTTGAGAGGAAAAATTGTATAAGCTATTTTGCTTCCTTCAATTCTGTATGTTTGTATTTAATTAGTTGGCCTAAACTCCGCAGGCTTAGACTAGTATCTTACGATTATTATACTCTTATAAGCGTGGGTTGTGCACTCAGGACTAGGGACACGGACGCGTCAGGCGCGCGTACGCATGAGTGGGGTCTGCGTGGGGCTCAGTGCTAGCTCAATTCTTGCATAACTCTCTAGAATTTTGTACCAGGAGTTGTGAAGGTCATCGATGCATACGCGTCAAGCACACTCACGCGTGGATACCTCTTTTTTTTCATAGACATGAAGAGATGCATTTTTAGCACAAATTTAGTAGGCATGCAAGCTAAAAGGACCAAAACACTCAAAAATCCATGCAATACTTAAAATGGTGTGTTTTCTTCCACACTATGAATCCACCTACTTAAGATCAATGCAATCCTTCATGAACAAATTAACTAAGGCAACCAAAATCAAGTCTAGAACTAAGCAATCACCAAATCAACAAAGAGTTCAAGAACTATGTACAAAAGATACAAATAGGAAGATCTTACCATGGTGGGGTGTCTCCCACTAGCACTTTTGTTTAACGTCCTTAAGTTGGATGGTCATGAGCTCATGGCTTTTCTTCTTCGGGTGCAACCTCTAGGAGGAATACCTCAACTTCCTTGTTGCTTTTCACTTTTTCCCAATGGTATAGCTTTAGACGATGACCATTAACCTTGAAGATTGTGGGGCTAGAAGGATGACGCAAGCGATACACCCCATACGGCTGCACCTTCTCTACTCTATAGGGTCCTTCCCATCTTGATCTAAATTTTACGGGCATCAACCTCAATCTAGAGTTGTAGAGAAGGACAAGCTCTCTGACTCTAAATTCTCTTTTTCGGATGTTTTTGTCATACACCACTTTCATTTTCTCTTTGTAGAGTCTAGAACTCTCATAAGCTTATAATCTCAAACACTCCAATTCTAGTAACTGTAGCTTTCTTTCACTTCCGCCCCCCAAACTTGAGTTGTACTATTTGACGACCCAATACGCCTTGTGCTATATCTCCACCAGTAAATGGCAAGCCTTTCCATAGACCAACCGAAACAGGCTCATGCTAATTGGCATCTTGTAAGCCGTTCGGTAGGCCCATAGCGCATCAGTGAGCTTAGCACTCCAATCCTTCTGATGAGGTTTCACAATTTTCTCCAAGATGCGCTTGATCTCCCAGTAGGAAACCTCGGCTTGGCCATTCGTTTGGGGATGGTAGGCCGTGGCCACTTTGTGAATGATGCCAAACTTCTTTATTAGCCCTGTCATTCTCTTGTTGCAAAAATGTGAGCCTTGATCACTCACGATTGCTCGTGGTGATCTAAAGCGACAAATTATATTATTCCGAACAAAAGAAAGAACCACATTAGCATAATCCTTCCGGGTGGGTATCGCTTCCACCCATTTGGACATATAGTCAACAGCTAGTAGAATATAGAGAAAATTATTAGAGTTTGGGAAAGGCCCCATGAAGTCAATGCCCCACACATCAAAGATCTCACAAAACAATATAGTTTGTTGGGGTATCTTGTAACAACCCCGTTTTTCGAGTACGCGAGATCTTTTATGAAGGCACGGATTTCTCTGGAAGATCAGTAAAGGGAACACCTCTGATATATCATCAAGCATCTCAATCATCATTGTCATTATGTCATCTTTAAGCTAGAACCTCTTTTGAGATAAGCTCAACAACGTAATCATGAATAACCTATATTTTGAACCGTATCGATTAGGAGTTTTGATTCTAGTTTTGGTAAATAGTCACTGTTTGATGAACCGGACACGATTCATGAGAGAAGAGAGATAATAGAATAATATTATCATTAAATTAGTATTAGAAGATGCTTGAATGATATTATAAGGTTACCTGGTATGTTTTTGTTAAAAACAGAAAATTGGTTTAACTGGTGTTCCGAGGGCTACCTGAAACTGTAGGTCGATCTCGGACGAGATCTTTTGTGCTGATCGAATATGACGGGTCCGGCTTGTGTGTGGTGGCCGGAGCTGTCGTGTCTGACTTGTTGGACTGGCAATGCTGCTGATCCTTTGTCACCGGAGGTTGGTGGTACCTGCAGGGGACTCTGATGCTTAAGTTAGCAAGGGTATTAAATAGGTTTTTAGTAGAATCAGAGTATGAGTTATACCTGGGTGCTCCAGTATATTTATAATAGCGTAGAGTGACCTTCTTTGATAAGATAAGTTAGTTATTGATGAGCGGATATTTTATACGCTTTTTGGGGGTAATTTCATGTAGATTTTAGCATGTTTTAATTAGTTTTTAGTAGAATAATATTAGTTTTTAGGCAAAAATCATATTTCTGGACTTTACTATGAGTTTGTGTGTTTTTCTGTGATTTCAGGTATTTTCTGGCTGAAATTGAGGGAGCTGAGCAAAAATCTGAGTTAGGCTGAAAAAGGACTGCTAATGCTGATGGATCCTGACCTCCCTGCACTCGAAATGAATTTTCTGGAGCTACAAGTGTCCAATTGGCGCGCTCTCAACGGCGTTGGAAAGTAGACATCCAGGGCTTTCCAGCAATATATAATAGTCCATACTTTGCGCGAAGATAGACGACGTAACTTGGCGTTGAACGCCAAGTACATGCTGCTGTCTGGAGTTAAACGCCAGAAAAACGTCATAATCCAGAGTTGAACGCCCAAAACACGTTATAACTTGGAGTTCAACTCCAAGAAAGGCCTCAACTCGTGGATAGCTTTAAATGTGTGGTTGTCAGGCACACGTTCATAGGTGAGAATGATGATGAATGTCACGGATCATCACATTCATCAAGTTGAGAAACAAGTGATATCTTAGAACAAGAATAAGCCGAATTGAATAGAAGAACAATAGTAATTGCATTGATACTCGAGGTACAGCAGAGCTCCACACCTTAATCTATGGTGTGTAGAAACTCCACCGTTGAAAATACATAAGAACAAGGTCTAGGCATGGCCGTGAGGCCAGCCCCATGATCTAAGATAGCATAAGACTGATCAAAGATAGCTACCAAGATGAAAATACAATAGTAAAAGGTCTTATTTATAGAGAACTAGTAGCTTAGGGTTTACAGAAATGAGTAAATGACATAAAAATCCACTTCCGGACACACTTGGTGTGTGCTTGGGCTGAGCATTAAAGCTTCTATGTGTAGAGACTTTTCTTGGAGTTAATCGTCAGCTTTTGTGCCAGTTTGGGCGTTTAACTCCCATTCTTGTGCCAGTTCCGGCGTTTAACGCCAAAATTCTTGAGCTGACTTGGAACGCCTGTTTGGGCCATCAAATCTCGGGCAAAGTACTGACTATTATACATTGCTAGAAAGCTTAGGATGTCTACTTTCCAACGCAATTAATAGCGCGCCAATTTCTGTAGCTCCAGAAATTCCACTTTGAGTGCAGGGAGGTCAGAATCCAACAGCATCTGCAGTCCTTTTCAGCTTCTAAATCAGATTTTTGCTCAGGTTCCTCAATTTTAGCCAGAAAATACCTGAAATCACAGAAAAAAAATACAAACTCATAGTAAAGTCCAGAAAAGTGAATTTTAACTAAAAACTAATAAAAATATAATAAAAACTAACTAAAACATACTAAAAACATACTAAAAACAAAGCCAAAAAGTATATAAATTATCCGCTCATCACACAACACCAAACTTAAATTGTTGCTTGTCCCCAAGCAACTGAAAATCAAATAAGATAAAAAGAAGAGAATATGCAATGAATTCCAAAAACATCTATGGAGATCAGTATTAATTAGATGGGCTTTTAGCTTTTTGCCTCTGAACTCTTTTGGCATCTCACTCTATCCTTTGAAATTCAGAATGATTGGCTTCTATAGGAACTCAGAATCCAGATATTATTATTGATTCTCCTAGTTAAGTATGCTGATTCTTGAACATAGCTACTTTATGAGTCTTGGTCGTGGCCCAAAGCACTCTGTCTTCCAATATTACCACCGGATACATACATGCCACACACACATAACTGGGTGAACCTTTTCAGATTGTGACTCAGCTTTGCTAGAGTCCCCAATTAGAGGTGTCCAGGGTTCTTAAGCACACTCTTTTTTTGCCTTGGATCACGACTTTATTTTTACCCTTGCATTTTTCTCTCTCTTTTTTTAGTATTCCTTGCTTTTTCTTGCTTCAAGAATCATTTTTATGATTTTTCAGATCCTCAGTAACATGTCTCCTTTTTTTTCATCATTCTTTCAAGAGCCAACATTCATGAACAACAAATTCAAAAGACATATGCACTGTTCAAGCATACATTCAGAAGTCAAAGTATTGCCACCACATCAAAATAATTAATCTGTTATAAAATTCAAAATTCATGCAATTCTTCTCTTTTTTAATTAAGAACATTTTTCATTTAAGAAAGGTGATGGATTCATAGGACATTCATAACTTTAAGGCATAGACACTAAGACACTAATGATCATAAGACACAAACATAAAGCATAATTTTCGAAAAAAACAGAAAAATAAAGAACAAGGAGATTAAAGAACGGGTCCACCTTAGTGATGGCGGCTTGTTCCTCCTCTTGAAGATCTTATGGAGTGCTTGAGCTCCTCAATGTCTCTTCCTTGCCTTTGTTGCTCCTCTCTCATGATTCTTTGATCTTCTCTAATTTCATGGAGGAGGATGGAATGTTCTTGGTGCTCTACCCTTAGTTGTCCCATGTTGGAACTCAATTCTCCTAGGGAGGTGTTGATTTGCTCCCAATAGTTTTGTGGAGGAAAGTGCATCCCTTGAGGCATCTCAGGAATTTCATGATGAGGAATTTCCTCATGTCCATGAGTGGGATCTCTTGTTTGCTCCATCATCTTTTTAGTGATGGGCTTGTCCTCATCAATGAGGATGTCTCCCTCTATGCTAATTCCAACTGAATTACAGAGGTGACAAATAAAATGAGGGAAGGCTAACCTTGCCAAGGTAGAAGACTTGTCTGCCACCTTATAATGTTCTTGGGATATAACCTCATGAACTTCTACTTCCTCTCCAATCATGATGCTATGAATCATGATAGCCCGGTCTATAGTAACTTCGGACCGGTTGTTAGTGGGAATGATTGAGCGTTGGATAAACTCCAACCATCCCCTAGCCACGGGCTTGAGGTCATGCCTTCTCAGTTGAACCGGCTTCTCTTTTGAATCTCTCTTCCATTGAGCGCCCTCTTCACAAATGTCTATGAGAACTTGGTCCAACCTTTGATCAAAGTTGATCCTTCTAGTGTAAGGGTGTTCATCTCCTTGCATAATGGGCAAGTTGAATGCCAACCTTACATTTTCCAGACTAAAATCTAAGCATTTCCCCCGAACCATTGTAAGCCAATTCTTTGGGTCCGGGTTCACACTTTGATCATAGTTCTTGGTGATCCATACATTGGCATAGAACTCTTGAACCATTAAGATTCTGACTTGTTGAATGGGGTTGGTAAGAACTTCCCAACCTCTTCTTTGGATCTCATGTCGGATCTCCAGATATTCACTCTTTTTGAGTTTGAAAGGGACCTCGGGGATCACCTTCTTCATGGCCACGACTTCATAGAAGTGGTATTGATGCACCCTTGAGATGAATCTCTCCATCTCCCATGACTCGGAGATGGAAGCTTTTGCCTTCCCTTTCCTCTTTCTAGAGGTTTCTCCGGCCTTAGATGCCATAAATGGTTATGGAAAAACAAAAAGCAATGCTTTTACCACACCAAACTTAGAAGGTTTGCTCGTCCTCGAGCAAAGGAAGAAAGAAGAGAGTAGAGAAAGAAGAAATAGAGGAGATGGAGGTGGCTTTGTTTTTCGGCCAAGGGGGAGAAGTAGTGTGTAGGTTGTGTGAAAATGAAAGAGTGAAGATGGGTTTATATAGGAGTGGAAAGGGGGTGTATGGTTCAGCCATTATGAGTGGTGAAGAGAATGGTGGGATTTGATAGGTGAGGGGTGGTGCACGAAATTGCAATAACACTTTTTGCAATCCGCACAACTAACCAGCAAGTGCACTGGGTCGTCCAAGTAATACCTTACGTGAGTAAGGGTCGAATCCCACGGAGATTGTTGGATTGAAGCAAGCTATGTTTATTTTATAAATCTTAGTCAGGATACCAATAGGGTTCTTTAGCCTTGTATAAAGTAAAAAGGGCATAAAATAAATAGTTGTTACTTTAATAATGGAGAATATGTTGGAGTTTTTGAGATGCTTTGTCCTCTGAATTTCAACTTTTCCTTGAAATCCTTTTCCCACACACAAGGTTCCTTCCATGGCAAGCTCTATGTAGGGTGTCACCGTTGTCAATGGCTACTTCCCATCCTCTCAGTGAAAATGGTCCAAATGCTCTGTCACAGCACGGCTAATCATCTGTCGGTTCTCAATCAGGTTGGAATAGAATCCATTGATTCTTTTGCGTCTGTCACTAACGCCCAGCCTTCAGGAGTTTGAAGCTCATCACAGTCATTCAATCCCAGAATCCTACTCGGAATACCACAGACAAGGTTTAGACCTTCCGGATTCTCATGAATGCCGCCATCAATCCGGCTTATACCACGAAGATTCTGATTAAGGAATCTAAGAGATACTCATTCAATCTGATGTAGAACGGAGGTGGTTGTCAGGCACACATTCATGGATTGAGGAAGGTGATGAGTGTCACGGATTATCACCTTCTCCATAATTAAGCGCGAATGAACATCTTAGATAAGAACAAACGTGTTTGAATGGAAAACAAAAGTAATTGCATTAATTCATCGAGACGCTGCAGAGCTCCTCACCCCCAACAATGGAGTTTAGAGACTCATGCTGCCAAAGAGTGTATAATTCAGATCTGAAAATGTCATGAGGTACAAGATAAGTCTCTAAAAGTTGTTTAAATAGTAAACTAGTAACCTAGGTTTACAGAATATGAGTAAACTAAGATAATTGGTGCAGAAATCCACTTCTGGGGCCCACTTGGTGTGTGCTGGGGCTGAGACTAAAGCTTCTCACGTGCTTGGGCTGTTTCTGGAGTTGAATGCCAGGTTGTGACGTGTTTTGGGCGCTGAACTCCAACTTGTAACCTGTTTCTGGCGCTGGACGCCAGACAGCAGCATGAAACTGGAGTTGAACGCCAGTTTACGTCGTCTATCTTCGCACAAAGTATGGACTATTATATATTGCTGGAAAGCCCTGGATGTCTACTTTCCAACGCCATTAAGAGCGTGCTAATTGGACTTCTGTAGCTCCAAAAAATCCATTCCGAGTGCAGGGAGGTCAGGATCCAACAGCATTAGCAGTCATTTTTCAGCCTAACTCAGATTTTTGCTCAGCTCCCTCAATTTCAACCAGAAATTACCTGAAATCACAGAAAAACACAAAAACTCATAGTAAAGTCCAAAAATATGATTTTTGCCTAAAAACTAATAATATTCTACTAAAAACTAATTAAAATATACTAACATCTACATGAAATTACCCCCAAAAAGCGTATAAAATATTCGCTCATCACAACACCAAACTTAAACTGTTGCTTGTCCTCAAGCAACTAGATAAATAAAATAGGATGAAAAGAAATTAAGAAGTAATAAAATTTCTGAGTTTTAAGTGAAGCTCAGATTCTAATTTAGATGAGTGGAGCTAGTAGCTTTTTGTTTCTGAACCGTTTTGGCATCTCCCTTTATCCTTTGAAATTCAGAATGATTGGCATCCATAGGAACTCAGAATTCAGATAGTATTATTGATTCTCCTAGTGTAGTATGTTGATTCTTGAACACAATTACTTTATGAGTCTTGGCCGTGGCCTTAAGCACTTTGTTTTCCAATATTACCACCGGATACATAAATGCCACAGACACATGACTGGGTGAACCTTTTCAGATTGTGACTCAGCTTTGCTAAAGTCCCCAGTTAGAGGTGTCCAGAGCTCTTAAGCACACTCTTTTTGCTTTGGATCACGACTTTAACCACTCAGTCTCAAGTTTTTCACTTGGACCTGAATGCCACAAGCACATGGTTAGGGACAACTTGATTTAGCCGCTTAGGCCTAGAACTATTTCCTTGGGCCCTCCTATCCACTGATACTCAAAGCCTTGGATCCTTTTCACCCTTGCCTTTTGGTTTTAAAGGGCTGTTGGCTTTTATTCCCTTTCTTGATCCAATAATTCCTTGTAATTTTTTTTCGCAAGCTTGTTTTTCACTGCTTTTTCTTGCTTCAAGAATCAATTTCATGATTTTTCAGATCCTCAATAAGATTTCTCTTGTTCATCATTCTTTCAGGAGCCAACAATTTTAACATTCATAAAATTCAATATAAAAAATATGCACTGTTCAGGCATTCATTTAGAAGACAAAAAGTATTGCCACCACATATAAAAATTAGAATTTTCCTTATTAAGAACTCGAAAAAAAATATTGCCTCTTTATTCTACAAATCTACTATTTTATTCATGTTTGATGATGATGAGAAAAATAAATTATAACTTAATTGGAAATAAAACCAAAATAGATATGCTAATTACTACTACTCCTATATAACTTCTAAGGTAAATTTCTATAATAATACTATCACAGAGTTAAAGCTTAAAATTAGAACTTAACAACCTGTATTTTGGGAAGTGGATGTTCCTCTAGTCTGTGGGGTGCTTGGTCCTTCAAGGAATAGCTTCTGACGCTTTAGTTCCTTCAGTTCACATCCTTGCTCTTCCTGTTCCCTTAGGTGCCATGATCTTGATGAGTTTTAGCTCAGTGATAATGGCAAATCACACCAAACTTAGAGGTTTGCTTGTCCTCAAGCAAAAGAAAGGATAGGAGAGGAATAGAGGGAGAGGCAATTTCGAAATCCAAAAGATATGATGAGTTGAAAAAGATTTGAAAAAGATTTGGATTGGAAAAAGATTTGTGTTTATGTATGAAGCCATATTATAAAAAAAGGGTTTTAGAAATTAGGGTTTTTAGAAAATTAATTTGATTTGAAGGATGACATTTTGAAACATGTTTATGCAAGAAATCATGAATTGAAACATATAAAAAATTAGAAAATTTGTAAAGAAAAACGAATTTTACCTCCTCCCCACCATCCTGGCGTTAAACGCCCAACTACTGCATGTTTTGGGCGTTTAACGCCCAATTGTTGCTTCTCCTGGGCGTTCAACGCCCAACTGTTGCTTCTTTCTAGCGTTGAACGCCAGGGAGTCCTTTGTTACTGGGCGTTTTTCTAAACGCCCAGGATGCTGTCGTTCTGGCGTTAAACGCCTAGAAGGTGCTTCTTTCTGGCATTCAACGCCCGGAAGATGCTCCTTTCTGGCGTTTAACGCCCAGATGGCTACCCTTACTGGCGTTGAACGCCCAGTGGGTGCTTCTTTTGGGCGTTCAACGCCCAAAATGTTTCTTACTGGCTTTTTCACGCCAGTGAGCTTCCAAATTCCCTTGTAACTCTGTGAATCCAATCAATTGCTATTTTACCTTGAAGATACTTTGACATATACCTGTAAAAATTAATTAATTAATCAAAACGAATAAAATTAAATTTTGTGATTAGCTGGGTTGCCTCCCAGCAGCGCTTCTTTAATGTCGTTAGCTGGACTATTACTGAGCTTTAATTAAGTCTCAGTTTTGAGCATTCTTGCTCAAAATTGCTTTCAAGATAATGTTTAACTCTCTGTCCATTAACAATGAACTTTTTGTTAGAGTCATTATCCTGAAGCTCTACGTATCCATATGGTGATACACTTGTAATTACATGTGGACCTCTCCACCGGGATTTTAATTTCCCAGGGAATAATTTGAGCCTAGAATTAAATAGCAGAACTTTCTGCCCCGGCTCAAAGACTCTGGATGACAATTTCTTATCATGCCATCTTTTTGCTTTCTCTTTATAAATTTTTGCATTCTCGAAAGCATTGAGTCTAAATTCCTCTAGCTCATTTAACTGAAGCAATCGTTTTTCTCAAGCTAACTTGGCATCAAGGTTCAAGAATCTGGTTGCCCAGTAGGTCTTATGTTCCAGTTCCACTGGCAAGTGACATGCCTTTCCATACACCAGCTGGTATGGAGAGGTCCCTATAGGGGTCTTGAATGCTGTTCTGTATGCCCACAAAGCATCATCTAAGCTTCTTGCCCAATCCGTTCTACGGTTAATTACAGTCCGTTCCAGGATTCTTTTAAGTTTTCTGTTAGAGACTTCAGCTTGCCCATTTGTCTGTGGATGATATGGAGTGGCTACCCTGTGGCTAACTCCATAACGAAAGCAGAGTAAAGCTGTTTATTGCAGAAATGAGTGCCCCCATCACTGATTAATACTCTAGGGGTACCAAATCTGCTGAAGATGTGTTTCTGGAAGAATTTTAACACTGTTTTAGTGTCATTAGTAGGTGTTGCAATAGCTTCCACCCATTTGGATACATAATCCACTGCCACCAGAATATAAGTGTTTGAGTATGATGGTGGGAAAGGTCCCATGAAGTCAATGCCCCATACATCAAACAACTCAATCTCCAAGATCCTTTGTTGAGGCATGGCATAACTGTGAGGCAGATTGCCAGATCTTTGGCAACTATCACAATTAAGCACAAACGCTCGGGAATCTTTATAGAGAGTAGGCCAATAGAAGCTACATTGGAGAACTCTTGTGGCTGTTCGCTCACTTCCAAAATATCCTCCATACTGTGATCCATGGCAATGCCATAGGATTCTCTGTGCTTCTTCTTTAGGCACACATCTACGGATTACTCCATCTGCACATCTCTTGAAGAGATAGGGTTCATCCCAAAGGTAGTACTTTGCATCTGTGATCAACTTCTTTGATTGCTGCCTACTATACTCTTTGGGTATGAATCTTACTGCCTTGTAGTTTGCAATGTCTGCAAACCATGGCACTTCCTGGATGGCAAAGAGTTGCTCATCCGGAAAGGTCTCAGAGATCTCAGTGAGAGGGAGGGATGCCCCTTCTACTGGTTCTATTCGGGACAGGTGATCTGCTACTTAGTTTTCTGTCCCTTTTCTGTCTCTTATTTCTATATCAAACTCTTGCAGAAGCAACACCCATCTGATGAGTCTGGGTTTTGAATCCTGCTTTGTGAGTAGATATTTAAGAGCAGCATGATCAGTGTACACAATCACTTTTGATCCTACCAAATAGGATCTGAACTTGTCAATGGCGTAAACCACTGCAAGCAGCTCTTTTTCTGTGGTTGTGTAATTCTTTTGTGCGTCATTTAAAATACGACTGGCATAGTAAATGACGTGCAGAAGCTTGTCATTCCTCTGTCCCAATACTGCACCAATGGCATGGTCACTGGCATCACACATCAATTCGAATGGTAATGTCCAGTCTGGTGCAGAGATGACTGGTGCTGTGACCAGCTTAGCTTTCAGGGTCTCAAACGCCTGCAGACACTCCTTATCAAAGATAAATGGCGTGTCAGCAGCTAGCAGATTGCTTAGAAGTTTGGCGATTTTTGAGAAGTCATTTATAAACCTCCTATAGAATCCTGCATGCCCCAGAAAGCTTCTGATTGCCTTAACATTGGCTGGTGGTGGTAATTTTCAATTACCTCTACTTTAGCTTGATCCATCTCTATTCCTTTGTTCGAAATTTTGTGCCCAAGGACAATTCCTTCAGTCACCATAAAGTGACATTTCTCCCAGTTTAAAACTAGGTTGGTCTCTTGGCATCTCTTTAGAACAAGTGCTAGATGGTCAAGACAGGAGCTGAATGAGTCTCCAAATACTGAAAAGTCATCCATGAAAACTTCCAGAAATTTTTCCACCATATCAGAGAAAATTGAGAGCATGCACCTCTGAAAGGTTGCAGATGCATTGCACAGGCCAAATGGCATCCTTCTGTATACAAATACTCCAGATGGACATGTGAATGCCGTTTTCTCCTGATCCTGGGGATCTACTGCAATTTGATTATAACCTGAATATCCATCCAGGAAGATGTAGTATTCATGACCTGCTAGTCTTTCTAGCATCTGGTCTATGAATGGTAAAGGAAAATGATCCTTTCTGGTGGCTGTATTGAGCCTTCTATAATCAATACACATACGCCACCCTGTAACTGTTCTTGTAGGAACCAGTTCATTTTTTTTATTATGAACCACTGTCATGCCTCCCTTTTTAAGGTCGACTTGGACAGGGCTTACCCAGGGGCTATCGAAAATAGGATAAATAATCCCAGCCTCTAGTAACTTAGTGACCTCTTTCTGCACCACCTCCTTCATGGCTGGATTCAGCCGCCTTTGTGGTTGAACCACTGGCTTGGCGTCACCCTCCAGTAAGATCTTGTGCATGCATCTGGCTGGGCTAATGCCCTTGAGATCACTGATGGACCACCCTAGAGCTGTCTTGTGCGTCTTTAGCACTTGAATTAGTGCTTCCTCTTCCTGTGGCTCTAAGGTAGAGCTTATGATTACAGGAAATGTATCACCTTCTCCCAGGAATGCATATTTTAGGGATGGTGGTAATGGTTTGAGCTCGGGTTTAGGAGGTTTCTCCTCTTCCTGAGGGATTTTCAGAGGTTCTACTATTCCCTCTGATTCCTCCAGATCAGGCTGAACATCTTTAAAGATGTCCTCGAGCTCTGATTCGAGACTCTTAGCCATATTGACCTCTCTTACCAGAGAGTCAATAATATCAACACTCATGCAGTCATTTGGGGTGTCTGGATGTTGCATGGCTTTGACAACATTCAACTTGAACTCCTCCTCATTGACTCTCAAGGTTACTTCCCCTTTTTGGACGTCAATGAGGGTTCGGCCAGTTGCTAGGAAAGGTCTTCCTAAAATGAGAGTTGCACTCTTGTGCTCCTCCATTTCCAGCACCACAAAGTCAGTAGGAAAGGCAAATGGCCCAACCTTGACAATAATGTCTTCAATCACGCCTGATGGGTATTTAATGGAGCCATCAGCAAGTTGAAGACATATCCTGGTTGGTTTGATTTCTTCAGTCAAACCAAGCTTTCTGATAGTAAATGCAGGTATTAGGTTGATACTTGCCCCAAGATCACATAAAGCTTGCTTGGTACAAGTACCCTCTAATGTGCATGGTATCATAAAGCTCCCAGGATCTTTAAGCTTCTCAGGTAAGCTTTTCAGAATGACTGCACTGCACTCTTCAGTGAGGTAAACCTTTTCAGTCTCCCTCCAATCCTTCTTATGACTTAAGATCTCTTTCATGAACTTAGCATAAGAGGGTATTTGCTCAAGTGCTTTTGCAAACGGAATCTTTATTTCAAGAGTTCTGAGATAGTCTGCAAAGCGGGCAAATTGCTTATCCTGTTCCGCTTGGTGGAGTTTTTGAGGATAAGGCATTTTGGCTTTGTATTCCTCAACCTTAGTTGCTGCAGGTTTATTGCCTGTAGAAGTGGGTTGGGAAGCCTTTTTAGAAGGGTTGTTATCAGCACTTATATGTTACTGATCCCCTACTGGCGTTTGAATGCCAGGGGTGGAAGCTGGAGTGGCGTTAGACGCCACTTCCTTAATTGTTACTGGCGTCTGAACGCCAGAACTGTGCTCCCCTTGGGCGTTCAACGCCGGATTCATGTTTGTTTCTGGCGTTGAACGCCAGGAATGAGCATGGGCTGGGCGTTCAGCGCCAGCCTTATTCCTCTCTGGGCTCTAATTGTCCTCAGAGGGATTTTTAGTAGCCATTTGTTCATTTCTTGGCTTCCTGCTGCTTTGAAGTGAGGTATTTAATGTTTTATCACTTCTTAATTGAACTGCTTGGCATTCTTCTGCTATTTGCCTTGACAGTTGCCTCTCTGTTTGCTTTAACTGTACTTCCATATTCCTGTTAGCCATTCTTGTTTCCTGTAGTATTTCCTTGAATTCGGCTAGCTGCTTGGTTAGAAAGTCTAATTGCTGATTGATTTCATTAGCTTGATCCACAGGACTGAGTTCAGCAGTTACTGTTTTAGCTTCTTCTTTCATGGAAGGTCCACTGCTTAGGTACATATGCTGATTTCTGGCAACTGTATCAATAAGCTCTTGAGCTTCTTCAATTGTTTTTCTCATATGTATAGATCCACCAGCTGAGTGGTCTAGAGAAATCTGAGCTTTTTCTGTAAGCCCATAGTAGTAGATGTCTAATTGCACCCACTCTGAAAACATTTCAGAGGGGCATTTTCTTAGCATCTCTCTGTATCTCTCCCAGGCATCATAAAGGGATTCATTATCTCCTTGTTTGAAGCCTTGGATGCTTAGCCTTAGCTGTGTCATCCGTTTTGGAGGGAAATAGTGATTCAGGAAATTTTCTGACAGCTGTTTCCATGTTTTTATGCTGTTCTTAGGCTGGTTATTCAACCACCTCTTAGCTTGATCTTTTACAGCAAATGGAAATAGTAATAATCTGTAGACATCCCGATCTACTTCCTTACCATGTACTGTGTCAGCAATTTGTAAAAATTGTGTCAGAAACTCTGTAGGTTCTTCATGTGGAAGACCAGAATACTGGCAGTTTTGCTGCACCATGATAATGAGCTGAGGATTCAACTCAAAGCTACTAACTCCAATGAAGGGTATACAGATACTACTCCCATATGAAGCAGTAGTGGGGTTAGCATATGACCCCAGAGTCCTCCTGGACTGTTCATTCCCACTTAGTTCCATGATGGAATAAAGGAGATGATATGTATGTTGATATTATTTATTTTATAAAAAATTTATTTTATAAAATAAAATAAAAACGAAATAAATAAAAGAAATTGAAAATATTTTGAAATTGAAATCTGAATTTTTATATAAAATTTTCGAAAATGTAGTTCAAAATTAGTTAGAAAAGATTTTTTTTTTGAATTTTGAATTTTATGATGGAAGAGGAAAACACACAAAAGACACAAGACTTAAAATTTTTAGATCCAATGCTCCTTATTTTCGAAAATTTTGGAGGAAAAACACCAAGGAACACCAAACTTAAAAATTTTAAGATCAAAACACAGGAAAGACTCAAGAACACCTTGAAGATTCACAAGAACACCAAGAACAAAAGAAAGAACACCAAACTTAAAATTTTTAGAAAACCAAGATAAATTTTCGAAATTTAAAGAAAAATTAACAAGGAAACACCAAACTTAGAGTTTGGCACAAGATTCAATCAAAGAAAAATTATTTTTGAAAAAGATTCCAAAGAAGATACCCAATTATCAAGAACAACTACTAATGCTCCAGCCAATTGGGCAGTAACTTCAGTGTTGATTTTAAAGATGTATTATATTTATGGATAAAAGTATAAATTTTTGAAAGTTAATGTTTTGAAAAAGCACAAGAAAAACAAGAAAAGACACAAAACAAGAAAAACTCAAGATCAAACAAGAAAAATAAACAAGAACAACTTGAAGATCAATGAAGAACAAAGAACACAAGTTCGAAAATTTAAAGAAAAATATAAAATATGCAATTAACACCAAACTTAGAACAAGACACTAAACTCATGAAAATTAGCAATTAATTAAGAAAAATAATGTTTTTGAAAAGAAATTTTTGAAAAGAAACTATCCTATCAAGATTTAATGACTCTATAACAATAAAAATAAATTATTCCTAATCTAAGAAATAAAATAAACCTTTAGTTGTTCAAACGCGAACAATCCCCGGCAACGGCGCCAAAAACATGGTGCACGAAATTGCAATAACACTTTTTGCAATCCGCACAACTAACCAGCAAGTGCACTGGGTCGTCCAAGTAATACCTTACGTGAGTAAGGGTCGAATCCCACGGAGATTGTTGGATTGAAGCAAGCTATGTTTATTTTATAAATCTTAGTCAGGATACCAATAGGGTTCTTTAGCCTCGTATAAAGTAAAAAGGGCATAAAATAAATAGTTGTTACTTTAATAATGGAGAATATGTTGGAGTTTTGGAGATGCTTTGTCCTCTGAATTTCAACTTTTCCTTGAAATCCTTTTTCCACACGCAAGGTTCCTTCCATGGCAAGCTCTATGTAGGGTGTCACCGTTGTCAATGGCTACTTCCCATCCTCTCAGTGAAAATGGTCCAAATGCTCTGTCACAGCACGGCTAATCATCTGTCGGTTCTCAATCAGGTTGGAATAGAATCCATTGATTCTTTTGCGTCTGTCACTAACGCCTAGCCTTCAGGAGTTTGAAGCTCATCACAGTCATTCAATCCCAGAATCCTACTCGGAATACCACAGACAAGGTTTAGACCTTCCGGATTCTCATGAATGCCGCCATCAATCCGGCTTATACCACGAAGATTCTGATTAAGGAATCTAAGAGATACTCATTCAATCTGATGTAGAACGGAGGTGGTTGTCAGGCATACGTTCATGGATTGAGGAAGGTGATGAGTGTCACGGATCATCACCTTCTCCATAATTAAGCGCGAATGAACATCTTAGATAAGAACAAGCGTGTTTGAATGAAAAACAAAAGTAATTGCATTAATTCATCGAGACGCTGCAGAGCTCCTCAGCCCCAACAATGGAGTTTAGAGACTCATGCTGCCAAAGAGTGTATAATTCAGATCTGAAAATGTCATGAGGTACAAGATAAGTCTCTAAAAGTTGTTTAAATAGTAAACTAGTAACCTAAGTTTACAGAATATGAGTAAACTAAGATAATTGGTGCAGAAATCTACTTCTGGGGCCCACTTGGTGTGTGCTGGGGCTGAGACTAAAGCTTCTCACGTGCTTGGGCTGTTTCTGGAGTTGAACGCCAGGTTGTGACGTGTTTTGGGCGCTGAACTCCAACTTGTAACCTGTTTCTGGCGCTGGACGCCAGACAGCAGCATGAAACTGGCGTTGAACGCCAGTTTACGTCGTCTATCTTCGCACAACGTATGAACTATTATATATTGATGGAAAGCCCTGGATGTCTACTTTCCAACGCCGTTGCGAGCGCGCCAATTGGACTCTTGTAGCTCCATAAAATCCATTCCGAGTACAGGGAGGTCAGGATCCAACAGCATCAGCAGTCCTTTTTCAGCCTAACTCAGATTTTTGCTCAGCTCCCTCAATTTCAGCCAGAAATTACCTGAAATCATAGAAAAACACACAAACTCATAGTAAAGTCCAAAAATATGATTTTTTCCTAAAAACTAATAATATTCTACTAAAAACGAATTAAAATATACTAACATCTACATGAAATTACCCCCAAAAAGCGTATAAAATATCCGCTCATCAAGGGGTTTTTGGGGAAGAGGTGTTGAGGTGATTGGTGAATGGGTGAAGAAGAGTGAGAGTGGTGGGTTAGGTGGGGATCCTGTGGGGTCCACAGATCCTGAGGTGTCAAGGATAATTCATCCCTGCACCAAGTGGCGAGCAAAAATGCTCCTTCTGCCAATCCTGGCGTTAAACGCCGGGCTGCTGTTCTGGCGTTTAACGCCAGCTCCTTGCCCATTCCTGGCGTTAAACGCCAGTCTGGTGCCCCCTTTCTGGCGTTAAACGCCCAGAATGGTGCCAGACTGGGCGTTAAACGCCCATTTGCTGTCTTCACTTGCGTTTAAACGCCAGCAAGTTTTCCTCCAGGGTGTGCTATTTTTCTTTCTGTTTTTCATTCTGTTTTTACTTTTTCAATTGATTTTGTGACTTCCCATGATCATCAACCTATAGAAAACATAAAATAACAAAGAAAAATAGATAAATATAACATTGGGTTGCCTCCCAACAAGCGCTTCTTTAATGTCAGTAGCTTGACAATGGGCCCTCATGGAGCCTCACAGATGCTCAGAGCAATGTTGGAACCTCCCAACACCAAACTTAGAGTTTGAATGTGGGGGTTCAACACCAAACTTAGAAGTTGGTTGTGGCCTCCCAACACCAAACTTAGAGTTCGACTGTGGGGGCTCTGTTTGACTCTGTTTTGAGAGAAGCTCTTCATGCTTTCTCTCCATAGTTACAGAGGGGTATCCTTGAGCCTTAAACACAAAGGATTCTTCATTCACTTAAATGATCAATTCTCCTCTGTCAACATCAATCACAGCCTTTGCTGTGGCTAGGAAGGGTCTGCCAAGGATGATGGATTCATCTATGCACTTCCCAGTCTCTAGGACTATGAAATCAGCAGGGATGTAATGGTCTTCAACCTTTACCAGAACATCCTCTACAAGTCCATAAGCTTGTTTTCTTGAATTGTCTGCCATCTCTAGTGAGATTCTTGCAGCTTGCACCTCAAAGATCCCTAGCTTCTCCATTACAGAGAGAGGCATGAGGTTTATGCTTGACCCTAAGTCACACAGAGCCTTCTCAAAGGTCATGGTGCCTATGGTACAAGGTATTGAGAACTTCTCAGGATCCTGTCTCTTTTGAGGTAATCTCTGCCTAGTCAAGTCATCCAGTTCTTTGGTGAGCAAAGGAGGTTCGTTCTCCAAGTCTCATTACCAAATAACTTGTCATTCAGCTTCATGATTGCTCCAAGGTACTTAGCAACTTGCTCTTCAGTAACATCTTCATCATCTTCAGAGGAAGAATACTCATCAGAGCTCATGAATGGCAGAAGTAAATCCAATGGAATCTCTATGGTCTCATTATGAGCCTCAGATTCCCATGGTTCCTCATTAGGGAACTCATTAGAGGCCAGTGGACGTCCATTGACGTCTTCCTCAGTGGCGATCACTGCCTCTTCCTCCTCTCCAAGTTCGGCCATGTGGGTCATGTTAATGGCCTTGCAATCTCCTTTTGGATTCTCTTCTGTATTGCTTGGAAGAGTACTAGGAGGGAGTTCAGTAACTTTCTTACTCAGCTGACCCACTTGTGCCTCCAAGTTTCTAATGGAGGACCTTGTTTTAGTCATGAAACTTTGAGTGGTTTTGATTTGATCAGAGACCATGGTTGCTAAGTCAGAGTGGCTCTGCTTAGAATTCTCTGTCTGTTGCTGAGAAGATGATGGAAAAGGCTTGCCATTGCTAAACCTGTTTTTTCCACCATTATTGTTGTTGAAACCTTGTTGAGGTCTCTGTTGATCCTTCCATAAGAGATTTGGATGATTTCTCCATGAAGGATTATAGGTGTTTTTATAGGGTTCTCCCATGTAATTCACCTCTTCCATTGATGGGTTCTCAGGATCATAAGCTTCTTCTTCAGATGAAGTGTCCTTAGTACTGCCTGGTGCAGCTTGCATTCCAGACAGTATTTGAGAAATCATATTGACTTGCTGAGTCAATATTTTGTTCTGAGCCAATATGGCATTCAGAGTATCAATCTCAAGAACTCATTTCTTCTGATTCGTCCCATTGTTCACGGGATTCCTTTCAGAAGTGTACATGAATTGGTTATTTGCAACCATTTCAATGTGTTCTTGAGCTTCTATAGGCGTCTTCTTCAGATGAAGAGATCCTCCAGCAGAGCTGTCCAATGACATCTTGGATAGTTCAGACAGACCATCATAGAAGATACCTATGATGCTCCATTCAGAAAGCATGTCAGAAGAACACTTTCTAATCAATTGTTTGTATCTTTCCCAAGCTTCATAGAGGGATTCACCTTCCTTCTATCTGAAGGTTTGGACTTCCACTCTAAGCTTACTCAATTTTTGAGGTGGAAAGAACTTTGCCAAGAAGGCATTGACTAGCTTTTCCCAAGAGTTCAGGCTTTCTTTAGGTTGTGAGTCCAACCATATCCTAGCTCTGTCTCTTACAGCAAAAGGGAATATCATAAGTCTGTAGACCTCAGGGTCAACCCCATTGGTCTTGACAGTGTCACAGATTTGCAAGAATTCAGCTAAAAACTGATGAGGATCTTCCAATGGAAGTCCATGGAACTTGCAATTCTGGTGCATTAGAGAAACTAATTGAGGCTTAAGCTCAAAGTTTTTTGCTCCAATGGCAGGGATAGAGATGCTTCTCCCATAGAAGTCGGGAGTAGGTGTAGTAAAGTCACCCAGCACCTTCCTTGCATTGTTGGCATTGTTGTTGTTTTTGGCTGCCATGTCTTCTTCTTGTTTGAAGATTTCTATTAGGTCCTTTGCAGAGAGTAGTGCTTTAGCTTCTCTTAGCTTTCACTTCAAGGTCCTTTTAGGTTCAGGGTCAGCCTCAACAAGAATGCTTTTGTCTTTGCTCCTGCTCATATGAAAGAGAAGAGAACAAGAAAATATGGAATCCTCTATGTCACAGTATAGAGATTCCTTGAGGTGTTAGAGGGAAAGAAGAATAGAAGGAGAAGGTAGAAGAATTCGAACTTATTAAGAGGGATAGAGTTCGAATTGTGCATTGAGGAGGAGTGTTAGTCCATAAATAGAAGGATGTGAGAAGAGGGGAAGAATTTTCGAAAATAAATTAAAAGATTTTGAAGAAATTTTGAAAAATTGATTGATGATTTTCAAAAACCAAGATTGAGAAAGAAATAAAGTGATTTTTGAAAAAGATTTTGAAAGTAGAAATCAAAAAGATTTGATTGAAAAATTAAAAAAAAAGTGTGATAAAAAGATGTGATTGAAAAAATATAGTTTTAAAAAGATATGATTGAAAAATAACAAAAAATAGATTTGATTTTTTTAAAATTAATGACTTGGTTAACAAGAAATTTAAAAGATATGATTCAGACATTAAACCTTTCTCAACAGAAAAGGCAACATACTTGAAATGTTAAATCAAATCATTAATTGTTAGCAAGTATTTTTGAAAATAGAAAGAAATTGATTTTGAAAATATATGATTGAAAAGATATGATTTGAAAAAGATTTGATTTTGAAAAATTATGGAAACTTGAAAAAAATTTGAATTAAAAACAAAATCTTCCCTCTTGTGCCATCCTGGCGTTAAACGCCCAGAGTGGTGTCCATTCTGGCGTTTAACGCCCAAAAATCTACCCTTTTGGGTGTTAAACGCTCAGCCAGGTACCCTGGCTGGCGTTTAAACGCCAGTTTTCCTTCCTCAATAGGTGTTTTGAACGCCCAGCTTTTTCTGTGTAATTCCTCTCATGTATGTTCTGAATCTTCAATTCTCTGTATTATTGACTTGAAAAGACACAAATAAATTTTTTTTTGAATTTTTTAATGATGAGGAATAATCAAAATGCAACTAAAATCAAATAAACAATGCATGCAAGACACCAAACTTAGAAGTTTGTATACTATTGACACTAACAAATTGAGAATGCATATGAGAAACAACAAAACACTCAAGACAAGAGAATTTAAAGATCAGAGCAAGGAAATCATCAAGAACAACTTGAAGATCAAATGAAGAACATAATGCATGTAATTTTCGAAAATTAGAAGACTAAAAACATGCAATGGACACCAAACTTAAAATTAGACACTAGACTCAAACATAAAATTATTTTTTTGGTTTTAAGATTTTATAATTTTTTTGGATTTTTTTGAAAATTATATGGAAAAGAAAATAAAGAGATCCAAAATTTTTAATAGGAATTCCAGGAATCATGCAATGTTAGTCTAAAGCTTTAGTCTAAAGAAATTAGACATGGCTAGCCAAGCTTCAGCAGGACATTGCATTCAAGAGCTAAATTGATGAGAATCAATCAGCTTTGGTGATGATGAAAACATCACCTTGAAACTCTAGAAATTATTCTTAAAAATTCTGAAGAAAAATACCTAATCTAAGCAACAAGATGAACCGTCAGTTGTCCAAACTCAAACAATCCCCGGCAACGGCGCCAAAAACATGGTGCACGAAATTGTGATCATCAATGGTGCCATCAACATGGTACGCTCAATTGAAATCTCAACTCTTTATCACAACTTCGCACAAATAACCAGCAAGTGCACTGGGTCGTCCAAGTAATAAAGCTTACGCGAGTAAGGGTCAATCCCACAGAGATTGTTGGTATGAAGCAAGCTATGGTCATCTTGTAAATCTCAGTCAGGCGGATTCAAATGGTTATGGAGGATTAATAATTAAAAGATAAATAAAACATAAAATAAAGATAGAGATACTTATGTAATTCATTGGTGAGAGCTTCAGATAAGCGTATGGAGATGCTTTGTCCCTTTTATCTCTCTGCTTTCCTACTGTCTTCATCCAATCCTTCTTACTCCTTTCCATGGCAAGCTGTATGTTGGGCATCACCGTTTTCAATGGCTACAGTCTCGTCCTCTCAGTGAAAATGTTCAACGCGCTCTGTCACAGCACGGCTAATCAGCTGTCGGTTCTCGATCATGTCGGAATAGAATCCAGTGATTCTTTTGCGTCTGTTACTAACGCCCCACAATCACGAGTTTGAAGCTCGTCACAGTCATTCAATCCTTGAATCCTACTCAGAATACCACAGACAAGGTTTGGACCTTCCGGATTCTCTTGAATGCTGCCATCAATTCTAGCTTATACCACGAAGATTTCGATTAAGGGATCCAAGAGATATCCACTCAATCTATGGTAGAACAGAGGTGGTTGTCAGGCACACGTTCATAGGTGAGAATGATGATGAGTGTCATGGATCATCACATTCATCAAGCTGAGGAACAAGTGATATCTTAGAACAAGAATAAGCCGAATTGAATAGAAGAACAATAGTAATTGCATTGATACTCGAGGTACAGCAGAGCTCCACACCTTAATCTATGGTGTGTAGAAACTCCACCGTTGAAAATACATAAGAACAAGGTCTAGGCATGGCCATGAGGCCAGCCCCATGATCTAATATAGTATAAGACTGATCAAAGATAGCTACCAAGATGAAAATACAATAGTAAAAGGTCTTATTTATAGAGAACTAGTAGCTTAGGGTTTACAAAAATGAGTAAATGACATAAAAATCCACTTCCAGACCCACTTGGTGTGTGCTTGGGCTGAGCATTGAAGCTTCTATGTGTAGAGACTTTTCTTGGAGTTAAACGCCAGCTTTTGTGCCAGTTTGGGCGTTTAACTCCCATTCTTGTGCCAGTTCCGGCGTTTAACGCCAGAATTTTTGAGCTGACTTGGAACGCCTATTTGAGCCATCAAATCTCGGGCAAAGTATGAACTATTATACATTTATGGAAAGCCCAGGATGTCTACTTTTTAACGCAATTGAGAGTGCACCAATTGGGATTTTGTAGCTCCAGAAATTCCACTTCGAGTGCAGGGAGGTCAGAATCCAACAGCATCTGCAGTCCTTTTCAGCCTCTGACTCAGATTTTTGCTCAGGTCCCTCAATTTCAGCCAGAAAATACCTGAAATCACAGAAAAACACACAAACTCATAGTAAAGTCCAGAAAAGTGAATTTTAACTAAAAACTAATAAAAATATAATAAAAACTTACTAAAACATACTAAAAACATACTAAAAACAATGCCAAAAAGCGTATAAATTATCTGCTCATCAGTTGGCCAGACCTCTTTCCAGGGATTTGTTGATAACTTGGGTTGACTTGGTCCAATTTTTTAGTATCGGCAGTCTTTTTAAGTGATTATATAGCAATCCATAAGACTTCGTCAGGTTCTTTCTTGGGATCACTTTCGATAACTTCTTGCATTATTCTGTGTTCATCTTTGCCGATTTGTAGATGGCGGTTTTTGTCCTGGTTTGATCGTCCTTTAGGTGAATCGTGTTTTCACCTTTGTCAGTCGATCATTCCTATCGAGATCGTACAGTGAATCTGTTCTTCACTTTCTATCGATCTGTTGCTTTATAATCGGACGATGAATGCTTCAGATTAATGCGTCTTAGGAATTTGTAGAATATCTGAAATGTATTTTATTCAAAGAAAGTGCAAATATATACAAGCGGGAGTTTTTCGTTCCCTTAAGTCGGATTAAATCTCAGTCTTGATGCTTCATTAAAAAACCATTTCAAGAAAAAGAGTGCATCTTGTGATGAGATCTTTTACCTTTCCTAGCTATAGTACCTTCCTAGGTTACAGGCGTGCCATGATCTAAGGAGTTCTCGTCCCTTGAGTTCGGACAGTCTGTAGTAGCCCTTCCCAAGTACTTCTTTGACTCAGTAGGGTCCTTACCAGTTGGCTGCCAGCTTTTCATCTCCAGGTCGAGTTGTTCCAATATCATTTCGGATTAAGATGAGATTGTTCTCAGCGAAACCTCTTGGCACTACCTTTTGATTATACCTGGAAGCTATTCGCCGTTTTAGTGCTTCTTCTCTGATCCGAACTCTTTCTTGGATTTCCAGAAGTAGGTCGAGCTCTTCTCTTTGAAGTTGAGAGTTGGTTTGTTCATTGTAGTGGACTACTCGGGGAGACCCTTCTTCGACTTCTATTGGAATCATTGCCTCCACTCCGTATGCTAATCGAAATGGTGATTCGTTCGTAGTAGAATGGGGGGTTGTTTGATACGCTCATAGGACTTGTGAAAGTTCCTCGGCCCAAGCTCCCTTTGCTTCTTGCAGTCTCCATTTCAGCCCGGCCAATATGACTTTGTTGGCCGCTTCGGCTTGTCCACTGGCTTGGGGATGTTCGATGGAGGTGAACTGGTGTTTTATATTCAAGTCGGCCACTAGTTTTCTGAAGGCTGCATTTGTGAATTGGGTGCCATTATCTGTGGTGATGGAGTATGGGACCCCGAACCTTGTAATGATGTTCCTATGTAGGAATTTCCGGCTTCTTTGAGCAGTGGCGTTGGCTAGGGGTTCTGCCTCGATCCATTTTGTGAAATAGTCTAACCCTACTATGAGGAATTTGACTTGTCCCGATCCCTGGGGAAAGGGTCCGAGAAGATCGAGTCCCCACTTTGCAAATGGCTAGGGTGAGGTCACACTGATGAGCTTTTCTGGCGGGGGGATGTGAAAGTTGGCATGCTTCTGACATGGTGGACATGTCTTTACAAATTCTGTAGCTTCCTTTCGTATAGTTGGCCAATAGAATCCTGCCCAGAGTACCTTTTTGGTGAGAGCTTGCCCTCCGAGATGATTGCCACAAATGCCGCTGTGTAGTTCCTCCAAAACTCCTTTGTATTGGAGGTCGGTACGCATTTTAACAATGGTACTGGGATCCCTCTTTTGTATAAGGTGTTGTTTATGATAGTGTTGTACTGTGCCTCCCTTTTTAACCTCTTTGCGTCCTTTTCATCTATAGGGAGCGCTTCTGTGGAAGACCAGAATACTGGCAGTTTTGCTGCACCATGATAATGAGCTGAGGATTCAGCTCAAAGCTACTAACTCTAATGGAGGGTATACAGATACTACTCCCATATGAAGCAGTAGTGGGGTTAGCATATGACCCCAGAGTTCTCCTGGACTGTTCATTCCCCCTTAATTCCATGATGGAATAAAAGACATGGTATGTATGTTAATATTATTTATTTTATAATAGTGGAATAAATAAAAATGGAATATAAAAAAAATTTGAAAATATTTTGTGAAAATTTTTCGAAAAATTTTGAAATTGAAATCTGAACTTTATAAAAAAAAAATTTCGAAAAAGTAGTTCAAAATTAGTTAGAAAATATAAATTTTTTTGAATTTTGAATTTTATGATGAAAGAGAAAAACACACAAAAGGCACAAGACTTAAAATTTTTAGATCTAATGCTCCTTATTTTTAGAGCTTGGAAGTACGGGCGAAGTCGTCGGAATGTTAGTATGAGAGCGTAGGCAAACTTCTCTATTTTCTAGTAGTTCAGCTTTGACCCTTGCAGTGCTTTACTAATGAAGTTGACGGGTTGTTGCCCACCCTCGTCTTCTCTAATTAGTGCTGAGGCTGTTGCCCGACTTCCTACTGCGAGGTACAATATGAGTGGTTCTCCTTCTCGTGGTCGAGATAGGATAGGTGGTCGTCCCAAGAATTCTTTGAAGTCTCAGAAGGCTTGCTCACATTCCGTTGTCCACTCGAAGTTTTTTCCCTTCCTTAAAGTAGCGTAGAAAGGGAGGGACCTTATCGCTGACCTTGCTAGGAATCTGGACAAGGCCGCCAATCTCCCATTGAGTTGTTGTACCTCTTTGACGCAGTTTGGGCTCTTCATGTTGAGTATGGCCTGGCATTTATCTGGATTTGCCTCGATTCCTCTTTGTGTGAGCATAAAGCCCAAGAACTTACCTGCTTCCACTACGAAGGTGCATTTAGCTGGGTTAAGTCGCATGCCATGCTTCTATATGGTGTCGAACACTTGAATCAAGTCGGTCAGTAATGTCTCTTCACTTTGTGTCTTTATCAACATGTCGTCCACGTAGACCTCCATGATTTTTTCGATGTGGTCTGAAAAGACCTTATTCATTAGTGGTGCACGAATTTGTAATCCGCACAACTAACCAGCAAGTGCACTGGGTCGTCCAAGTAATACCTTACGTGAGTAAGGGTCGATCCCACGGAGATTATTGGTTTGAAGCAATCAATGTTTATTTTATTAATCTTAGTCAGGAGGCCAGCAAGATTATTTGGTTTTAATTGTAAGAAGTCAAAGTATTTAAAATTATTAGAAAAATAAAAGAGAATCAAATCGTTACTTGTTGTGCAGTAATGGGAAATACGTTGGAGTTTTGGAGATGCTTTGTCCTCTGAATTTCTGCAATGTAATATTCAACTCAATTGTTTGTAAAGCACGTCTACAGCAAGCTGTATGTAGGGTGTCACCATTGTCAGTGGCTACTTCCCATCCTCTCAGTGAAAACGTTCCAGATGCTCTGTCACAGCACGGCTAATCAGCTGTCGGTTCTCGATCATGTTGGAATAGGATCCATTGATCCTTTTGCGTTTGTCATCACGCCCAGCAATCGCGAGTTTGAAGCGCGTCACAGCCATTCAATCCTTGAATCCTACTCGGAATACCACAGACAAGGTTTAGACCTTCCAGATCCTCAAGAGTGGCCGCCATCAATTCTAGCTGATACCGCGGAGATTCTGATTAAGGAATGTAAGAGAAGTTCATTCAGTCTGATGTTGAACGGAGGTGTTTGTCAGGTACACGTTCATAGATTGAAGGAGGTGATGAGTGTCACGGATCATCACCTCTTTCACAATTAAGCGCGAATAAACATCTTAGATCGGACCATACACACGTTTGAGTGAAATAGAAACAATTGCATTAATTCATCGAGACGCTGCAGAGCTCCTCACCCCCAACAATGGAGTTTAGAGACTCATGCCATCACAAAGTATGTAATTCAGATCTGAAAATGTCATGAGGTACAAGATAAGTCTCTAAAAGTTGTTTAAATAGTAAACTAGTAGCCTAGATTTACAGAATATGAGTAAACTAAGATAATTGGTGCAGAAATCCACTTCTGGGGCCCACTTGGTGTGTGCTGGGGCTGAGACTAAAGCTATCCACGAGTAGAGGCCTTACTTGGAGTTAAACTCCAAGTTATGACGTGTTTTGGGCGTTCAACTCCGGATCATGACGTTTTTCTGGCGTTTAACTCCAGACAGCAGCATGTACTTGGCGTTCAACGCCAAGTTACGTCGTCTTTCTTCGCGCAAAGTATGGACTATTATATATTGCTGGAAAGCCCTGGATGTCTACTTTCCAACGCCGTTGAGAACGCGCCAATTGGACTCCTGTAGCTCCAAAAAATCCATTCCGAGTGCAGGGAGGTCAGGATCCAATAGCATCAGCAGTCCTTTTTCAGCCTAACTCAGATTTTTTCTCAGCTCCCTCAATTTCAGCCAGAAAATACCTGAAATCACAGAAAAACACACAAACTCATAGTAAAGTCCAGAAATATGATTTTTGCCTAAAAACTAATAATATTCTACTAAAAACTAATTAAAACATGCTAAAATCTACATGAAATTACCCCCAAAAAGCGTATAAAATATCCGCTCATCACAACACCAAACTTAAACTGTTGCTTGTCCTGAAGCAACTAGATAAATAAAATAGGATGAAAAGAAATTAAGAAACAATAATATCTCAGAGTTTCAAGTGAAGCTCAGATTCTAATTAGATGAGCGGGACTAGTAGCCTTTTGCTTCTGAAAAGTTTTGGCATCTCACTTTATCCTTTGAAATCAGAATGGTTGGCATCCATATGAACTCAGAATTCAGATAGTATTATTGATTCTCCTAGTTTAGTATGTTGATTCTTGAACACAGCTACTTTATGAGTCTTGGCCGTGGCCCTAAGCACTTCGTTTTCCAGTATTACCACCGGATACATAAATGCCACAGACACATAATTGGGTGAACCTTTTCAGATTGTGACTCAGCTTTGCTAGAGTCCCTAGTTAGAGGTGTCCAGAGTTCTTAAGCACACTCTTTTGCTTTAGATCACGACTTTAACCACTCAGTCTCAAGCTTTTCACTTGGACCTGCATGCCACAAGCACATGGTTAGGGACAGCTTGATTTAGCCGCTTAGGCCTGGATTTATTTCCTTGGGCCCTCCTATCCATTGATGCTCAAAGCCTTGGATCCTTTTTACCCTTGCCTTTTGGTTTTAAGGGCTATTGGCTTTTTCTTTTTTCTTTATCTAATGATTCCTTGTAATTTTTTTTTCACTCTCTTTTTTTTTTCGCAAGCTTGTTTTTCACTGCTTTTTCTTGCGTCAAGAATCAATTTCATGATTTTTCAGATCATCAATAACATTTCTCTTGTTCATCATTCTTTCAGGAGCCAACAATTTTAACATTCATAAAATTCAATATCAAAAATATGCACTGTTCAGGCATTCATTCAGAAGACAAAAAGTATTGCCACCACATATAAATAATTAGAATTTTCCTTGTTAAGAACTCGAAAAAATATTGCCTCTTTATTCTATGAATCTACTAATTTATTCATGTTTGATAATGATGAGAAAAATAAATTATAGCTTAAATAGAGATACTAATTACTACTACTCTTATATAACTTGTAAGGTAAATTTCTATAAAAATACTATCACAGAGTTAAAGCTTAAAATTAGAACTTAACAACCTGTATTTTTGGGAAGTGGATGTTCCTCTAGTCTGTGGGGTGCTTGGTCCTTCAAGGAATAGCTTCTGACGCTTTAGTTCCTTCAGTTCACATCCTTGCTCTTCCTGTTCCCTTAGGTTCCATGATCTTGATGAGTTTTAGCTCAGTGATCATGGCAACTCACACCAAACTTAGAGGTTTGCTTGTCCTCAAGCAAAAGAAAGAAAAGGAGAGGAATAGAGGGAGAGGCAATTTCGAAATCCAGAAGATATGATGAGTCGAAAAAGATTTGAAAAAGATTTGGATTGAAAAAAGATTTGTGTTTATGAATTAAGATATATTTGATACTTTTGAAAAAGGGATTTTAGAAATTAGGATTTTTAGAAAACTAATTTGATTTGAGGATGACAATTTGAAACATATTTATGCAAGAAATCATGAATTGAAACATAAAAATTTAGAAAAATTATAAAGAAAAACGAATTTTACCTCCTCCCACCATCCTGGCGTTAAACGCCCAAATGATGCATGTTTTGGGCGTTTAACGCCCAAATGCTGCTTCTCCTGGGCGTTCAACGCCTAGCTGATGCTTCTTTCTGGCGTTGAACGCCAGGAAGTCCTTTGTCACTGGGCGTTTTTCTGAACGCCTAGGATGCTAACAATCCGGCGTTGAACGCCCAGAAGGTGCTTCTTTCTGGCGTTCAACGCCCAGAAGATGCTCCTTTCTGGCGTTTAACGCCCAGATGGCTACCCTTACTGGCGTTGAACGCCCAGTGGGTGCTTCGTTTGGGCGTTCAATGCCCAAAATGTTTCTTACTGGCTTTTTCACGCCAGTGAGCTTCCAAATTTCCCTGTAACTCTGTGAATTCAATCAATTGCTATTTTTACCCTTTGAAGATACTTGGACTCATACCTGTAAAAAAAGGAAATTTATTTAATTAGTAAATAAACTTTGTAAATGGCTGGGTTGCCTCCCAGCAAGCGCTTCTTTATTGTCTTTAGCTGGACTACCATTGAGCTCTAATCAAGTCTCAGTTTTGAGCATTCTTGCTCGAAGTTATTTTCAAGATAATGTTTAATTCTCTGTCCATTAACAATGAACTTTTTGTTAGAGTCATTATCCTGAAGCTCTACGTATCCATATGGTGATACACTTGTAATTACATATGGACCTCTCCACCGGGATTTTAATTTCCCAGGGAATAATTTGAGCCTAGAATTAAATAGCAGAACTTTCTGCCCCGGCTCAAAGACTCTGGATGACAATTTCTTATCATGACATCTTTTCGCTTTCTCTTTGTATATTTTTGCATTCTCAAAAGCATTGAGTCTAAATTCCTCTAGCTCATTTAACTGGAGCAATCGTTTTTCTCCAGCTAACTTGGCATCAAGGTTTAGGAATCTGGTTGCCCAGTAGGCCTTGTGTTCCAGTTCCACTGGCAAGTGACATGCCTTTCCATACACAAGCTGGTATGGAGAGGTCCCTATAGGGGTCTTGAATGCTGTTCTGTATGCCCACAGAGCATCATCCAAGCTCCTTGCCCAATCCCTTCTACGGTTAATTACAGTCCGTTCCAGGATTCTTTTGAGTTCTCTATTTGAGACTTCAGCTTGCCCATTAGTCTGTGGATGGTATGGAGTGGCTACCCTGTGGCTAACTCCATAACGAACCAAAGCAGAGTAAAGCTGTTTATTGCAGAAATGAGTGCCCCCATCACTGATTAATACTCTAGGGGTACCAAATCTGCTGAAGATGTGTTTCTGGAGGAATTTTAACACTGTTTTAGTGTCATTAGTGGGTGTTGCAATAGCCTCCACCCATTTGGATACATAATCCACTGCCACCAAAATATAAGTGTTTGAGTATGATGGTGGGAAAGGTCCCATGAAGTCAATGCCCCATACATCAAACAACTCAATCTCCAAGATCCCTTGTTGAGGCATGGCATAACTGTGAGGCAGATTGCCAGATCTTTGGCAACTGTCACAATTAAGTACAAACGCTCGGGAATCTTTATAGAGAGTAGGCCAGTATAAGCCGCATTGGAGGACTCTTGTGGCTGTTCGTTCACTTCCAAAATGTCCTCCATACTGTGATCCATGGCAGTGCCACAGAATCTTTTGCGCTTCTTCCTTAGGCACACATCTACGGATTACTCTGTCTGCACATCTCTTGAAGAGATATGGTTCATCCCAAAGATAGTACTTTGCATCTGTGATTAATTTCTTTGATTGCACCCTACTGTACTCTTTGGGTATGAATCTCACTGCCTTGTAGTTTGCAATATCTGCAAACCATGGCACTTCCTGGATGGCAAAGAGTTGCTCATCCGGAAAAGTTTCAGAGATCTCAGTGAGAGGGAGGGACGCCCCTTCCACTGGTTCTATTCGGGACAGGTGATCTGCTACTTGATTCTCTGTCCCTTTTCTGTCTCTTATTTCTATATCAAACTCTTGCAGAAGCAACACCCATCTGATGAGTCTGGGTTTTGAATCCTGCTTTGTGAGTAGATATTTAAGAGCAGCATGATCAGCGTACACAATCACTTTTGATCCTACTAAATAGGATCTGAATTTGTCAATGGCGTAAACCACTGCAAGTAGCTCTTTTTCTGTGGTTGTGTAATTCTTCTGTGCATCATTTAGAACACGGCTAGCATAATAAATGACGTGCAAAAGCTTGTCATGCCTTTGTCCCAACACTGCACCAATGGCATGGTTACTGGCATCACACATCAATTCAAATGGTAATGTCCAGTTTGGTGCAGAGATGATTGGTGCTGTGACCAATTTAGCTTTCAGAGTCTCAAATGCCTGCAGACACTCTTTATCAAAGATAAATGGCGTATCAGCAGCTAGCAGGTTGCTCAGAGGTTTGGCGATTTTTGAAAAATCCTTTATAAACCTCCTATAGAATCCTGCATGCCCCAGAAAGCTTCTGATTGCCTTAACATTAGCAGGTGGTGGCAATTTTTCAATTACTTCTACCTTCGCTTGATCCACCTCTATTCCCTTGTTCGAAATTTTGTGCCCAAGGACAATTCCTTCAGTCACCATAAAGTGACATTTTTCCCAGTTTAAAACCAGGTTAGTCTCTTGGCATCTTTTCAGAACAAGTGTTAAATGGTTAAGGCAGGAGCTGAATGAGTCTCCAAATACTGAAAAGTCATCCATGAAGACTTCCAGGAATTTTTCCACCATATCAGAGAAAATTGAGAGCATGCACCTCTGAAAGGTTGCAGGTGCATTGCACAGGCCAAATGGCATCCTTCTGTATGCAAATACTCCAGATGGGCATGTAAATGCCGTTTTCTCCTGATCCTGGGGATCTACTGCAATTTGATTATAACCTGAATATCCATCCAGGAAGCAGTAGTATTCATGACCTGCTAGTCTTTCTAGCATCTGGTCTATGAATGGTAGAGGAAAATGATCCTTTCTGGTGGCTGTATTGAGCCTTCTATAATCAATGCACATACGCCACCCTGTAACTGTTCTTGTAGGAACCAGTTCATTTTTTTCATTATGAATCACTGTCATGCCACCTTTCTTAGGGACAACTTGGACAGGGCTCACCCAGGGGCTGTCAGAAATAGGATAAATAATCCCAGCCTCTAGTAATTTAGTGACCTCTTTCTGCACCACTTCTTTCATAGCTGGATTCAGCCGCCTTTGTGGTTGAACCACTGGCTTGGCGTCATCCTCCAGCAAGATCTTGTGCATGCATCTGGCTGGGCTAATGCCCTTAAGATCACTGATGGACCACCCAAGAGCTGTCTTGTGCGTCCTTAGCACTTGAATTAGTGCTTCCTCTTCCTGTGGCTCTAAGGTAGAGCTTATAATTACAGGAAAGGTATCACCTTCTCCCAGAAATACATATTTCAGGGATGGTGGTAATGGTTTGAGTTCGGGTTTTGGAGGTTTCTCCTCTTCTTGAGGGATTTTCAGAGGTTCTATTATCTTCTCTGATTCCTCCAAATCAGGCTGAACATCTTTAAAGATGTCCTCTAGATCTGATTCGAGACTCTCAGCCATATTGACCTCTCTTACCAGAGAGTCAATAATATCAACACTCATGCAGTCATTTGGGGTGTCTGGATGCTGCATGGCTTTGACAACATTCAACTTAAACTCCTCTTCATTGACTCTCAAGGTTACTTCCCCTTTTTGGACATCAATGAGGGTTCGGCCAGTTGCTAGGAAAGGTCTTCCTAGAATGAGAGTTGCACTCTTGTGCTCCTCTATTTCCAGCACCACAATGTCAGTAGGAAAGGCGAATGGCCCAACCTTGACAATCATGTCTTCAATCACTCCTGATGGGTATTTAATGGAGCCATCAGCAAGTTGAAGACACATCCTGGTTGGTTTGATTTCTTCAGCTAAACCAAGCTTTCTGATAGTGGATGCAGGTATTAGGTTGATACTTGCCCCAAGATCACATAAAGCTTGCTTGGCACAAGTACCCTCTAATGTGCATGGTATCATAAAGCTCCCAGGATCTTTAAGCTTCTCAGGTAAGCTTTTCAGAATGACTGCACTGCATTCTTCAGTGAGGTAAACTTTTTCAGTTTCCCTCCAATCCTTCTTATGACTTAAGATCTCTTTCATGAACTTAGCATAAGAGGGTATTTGCTCAAGTGCTTCTGCAAACGGAATCTTTATTTCAAGAGTCCTGAGATAGTCTGCAAAGCGGGCAAATTGCTTATCCTGTTCCGCTTGGCGGAGTTTTTGAGGATAAGGCATTTTCGCTTTCTATTCCTCAACCTTAGTTGCTGCAGGTTTATTACTTACAGAAGTGGGTTGGGAAGCCTTTTTAGAAGGGTTGTTATCAGCACTTGTATGTGACTGATCACCCACTGGCATTTGAATGCCAAGGGTGGAAGCTGGAGTGGCGTTAGACGCCACTTCCTTATTGGTTACTGGCGTTTGAACGCCAGAACCATGTTCCCTTTGGGCGTTCAACGCCGGATTCATGCTTGTTTCTGGCGTTGAATGCCAGGAATGAGCATGGTCTGGGCGTTCAGCGCCAGCATCATTCCTCTCTGGGCTCTGATTGTCCTCAGAGGGATTTTGAGTAAACATCTGTTCATTTCTTGGCTTACTGCTGCTTTGAAGTGAGGTATTTAATGTTTTTCCACTTCTTAATTGAACTGCTTGGCATTCTTCTGCTATTTGTTTTGACAGTTGCTTTTCTGTCTGCTTTAATTGCACTTCCATATTCCTGTTAGCCATTCTTGTTTCCTGTAATATTTCCTTGAATTTGGCTAGCTGCTGAGTTAGAAAGTCCAATTGCTGATTAATTTCATTAGCCTGATCCACCGGACTGAGTTCTGCAGTTACTGTTTTAGCTTCTTCTTTCATGGAAGATTCACTGCTTAGGTACAGATGCTGATTTCTGGCAACTGTATCAATGAGCTCTTGAGCTTCTTCAATTGTTTTTCTCATATGTATAGATCCACCAGCTGAGTGGTCTAGAGAAATCTGAGCTTTTTCTGTAAGCCCATAATAGAAGATGTCCAATTGCACCCACTCTGAAAACATTTCAGAGGGGCATTTTCTTAGCATCTCTCTGTATCTCTCCCAGGCATCATAAAGGGATTCATTATCTCCTTGTTTGAAGCCTTGGATGCTTAGCCTTAGCTGTGTCATCCGTTTTGGAGGGAAGTAGTGATTCAGGAATTTTTCTGACAGCTGTTTCCATGTTTTTTTGCTGTTCTTAGGCTGGTTATTTAACCACCTCTTAGCTTGATCTTTTACAGCAAATGAAAACAGTAATAATCTGTAGACATCCTGATCTACTTCCTTATCATGTACTGTATCAGCAATTTGCAGAAATTGTGTCAGAAACTCTGTAGGTTCTTCATGTGGAAGACCAGAATACTAGCAGTTTTGCTGCACCATGATAATGAGCTGAGGATTCAGCTCAAAGCTACTAACTCCAATGGAGGGTATACAGATACTACTCCCATATGAAGCAGTAGTGGGGTTAGCATATGACCCCAGAGTCCTCCTGGACTGTTCATTCCCCTTAATTCCATGATGGAATAAAAGACATGGTATGTATGTTAATATTATTTATTTTATAATAGTGGAATAAATAAAAATGGAATATAAAAAAAATTTGAAAATATTTTGTGAAAATTTTTCGAAAAATTTTGAAATTGAAGTCTGAACTTTATAAAAAAAAAATTTCGAAAAAGTAGTTCAAAATTAGTTAGAAAATATAAATTTTTTTGAATTTTGAATTTTATGATGAAAGAGAAAAACACACAAAAGGCACAAGACTTAAAATTTTTAGATCTAATGCTCCTTATTTTTAGAGCTTGGAAGTACGGGCGAAGTCGTCGGAATGTTAGTATGAGAGCGTAGGCAAACTTCTCTATTTTCTAGTAGTTCAGCTTTGACCCCTGCAGTGCTTTACTAATGAAGTTGACGGGTTGTTGCCCACCCTCGTCTTCTCTAATTAGTGCTGAGGCTATTGCCCGACTTCCTACTGCGAGGTACAATATGAGTGGTTCTCCTTCTCGTGGTCGAGATAGGATAGGTGGCCGTCCCAAGAATTCTTTGAAGTCTCAGAAGGCTTGCTCACATTCCGTTGTCCACTCGAAGTTTTTTCCCTTCCTTAAAGTAGCGTAGAAAGGGAGGGACCTTATCGCTGACCTTGCTAGGAATCTGGACAAGGCCGCCAATCTCCCATTGAGTTGTTGTACCTCTTTGACGCAGTTTGGGCTCTTCATGTTGAGTATGGCCTGGCATTTATCTGGATTTGCCTCGATTCCTCTTTGTGTGAGCATAAAGCCCAAGAACTTACCTGCTTCCACTACGAAGGTGCATTTAGCTGGGTTACGTCGCATGCCATGCTTCTGTATGGTGTCGAACACTTGAATCAAATCGGTCAGTAATGTCTCTTCACTTTGTGTCTTTATCAACATGTCGTCCACGTAGACCTCCATGATTTTTTCGATGTGGTCTGAAAAGACCTTATTCATTAGTGGTGCACGAATTTGTAATCCGCACAACTAACCAGCAAGTGCACTGGGTCGTCCAAGTAATACCTTACGTGAGTAAGGGTCGATCCCACGGAGATTATTGGTTTGAAGCAATCAATGTTTATTTTATTAATCTTAGTCAGGAGGCCAGCAAGATTATTTGGTTTTAATTGTAAGAAGTCAAAGTATTTAAAATTATTAGAAAAATAAAAGAGAATCAAATCGTTACTTGTTGTGCAGTAATGGGAAATATGTTGGAGTTTTGGAGATGCTTTGTCCTCTGAATTTCTGCAATGTAATATTCAACTCAATTGTTTGTAAAGCACGTCTACGGCAAGCTGTATGTAGGGTGTCACCATTGTCAGTGGCTACTTCCCATCCTCTCAGTGAAAACGTTCCAGATGCTCTGTCACAGCACGTCTAATCAGCTGTCGGTTCTCGATCATGTTGGAATAGGATCCATTGATCCTTTTGTGTTTGTCATCACGCCCAGCAATCGCGAGTTTGAAGCGCGTCACAGCCATTCAATCCTTGAATCCTACTCGGAATACCACAGACAAGGTTTAGACCTTCCAGATCCTCAAGAGTGGCCGCCGTCAATTCTAGCTTATACCGCGGAGATTCTGATTAAGGAATCTAAGAGAAGTTCATTCAGTCTGATGTAGAACGGAGGTGTTTGTCAGGCACACGTTCATAGATTGAAGGAGGTGATGAGTGTCACGGATCATCACCTCTTTCACAATTAAGCGCGAATAAACATCTTAGATCAGACCATACACACGTTTGAGTGAAATAGAAACAATTGCATTAATTAATCGAGACGCTGCAGAGCTCCTCACCCCCAACAATGGAGTTTAGAGACTCATGCCGTCACAAAGTATGTAATTCAGATCTGAAAATGTCATGAGGTACAAGATAAGTCTCTAAAATTTGTTTAAATAGTAAACTAGTAGCCTAGGTTTACAGAATATGAGTAAACTAAGATAATTGGTGCAGAAATCCACTTCTGGGGCCCACTTGGTGTGTGCTGGGGCTGAGACTAAAGCTATCCACGAGTAGAGGCCTTACTTGGAGTTAAGCTCCAAGTTATGACGTGTTTTGGGCGTTCAACTCCGGATCATGACGTTTTTCTGGCGTTTAACTCCAGACAGCAGCATGTACTTGGCGTTCAACGCCAAGTTACGTCGTCTTTCTTCGCGCAAAGTATGGACTATTATATATTGTTGGAAAGCCCTGGATGTCTACTTTCCAACGCCGTTGAGATCGCGCCAATTGGACTCCTGTAGCTCCAAAAATTCCATTCTGAGTGCAGGGAGGTCAGGATCCAACAGCATCAGCAGTCCTTTTTCAGCCTAACTCAGATTTTTGCTCAGCTCCCTCAATTTCAGCCAGAAAATACCTGAAATCACAGAAAAATACACAAACTCATAGTAAAGTCCAGAAATATGATTTTTGCCTAAAAACTAATAATATTCTACTAAAAACTAATTAAAACATGCTAAAATCTACATGAAATTACCCCCAAAAAGCGTATAAAATATCCGCTCATCAATTAGCCTTTGATAAGTAGCTCCCGCATTCTTAAGGCTGAAAGGAATTACGATGTAGCAATAGTTTGCTTCAGGTGTTAGAAACGAGGTTTTTTCTTGATCCAGTGGATACATTGGGATCTGGTTGTACCCTGAGTATGCGTCCATAAACGAGAGATACTTATATCCAGATGAGGCATCTACTAGAGCGTCGATGCTTGGGAGTGGATAAGGATCTTTTGGGCAGGCTTTGTTGAGGTGAGTGTAGTCGGTGCACATTCGCCACTTACCATTTGACTTTCTTACCAAGACGACATTTTCTAGCCATAGTGGGTACTTAACTTCTCTTATGAATCTTGCCTCTAGCAGTGCTTGCACCTGTTCTTCCACAGCCTGAGACCGTTCTGGCCCGAGTTTTCTTCGTTTTTGTTGTATCCGCCGGGATCCTGGATAGACTGCCAACTTGTGGCTCATTAGTTCGCGATCTATGCCTGGCATGTCGGCGGCTTTCCATGTGAAGAGATCAACATTATCTTGTAGGAACTATATGAGTGATTCCTTTGCGTCTCCTTGTAGGATTGTGCCAATATTAGTTGTCTTGTCCGAGGTGTCTCCGATCTGAACTTTCTCTACTTCTCTTTCGGGCTGTGGACGGAGTTCTTCTCGCCTCTGAACTCCACCAAGTTCGATTGTGTAGAATTCTTCTCCTTCGCCTCTGAGGTTTAGACTTTCGTTATAACAGCGACGCACCATCCTTTAATCTGCTTTTATCGTAGCTATCCCTTCTACAGTTGGAAATTTCATACATAAGTGTGGAGTTGAAACTATTGCGTCGAGTTGGTTTAACGTTGTCCGACCTATTAAGGCATTGTAGGCTGAGCTTACGTTGACTACGATGTAGTCTATCTTGAGTGTTCTGGATTGGTTCCCCTTTCCGTAGGTTGTATGTAGAGATACGTATCCCAGTGGTTGTACTGGGGTATCCCCAAGTCCGAATAGGCTGTTCGGATATGCTCTTAGCTCTTTTTCTACTAAGCCGAACTTGTTGAAGGCAGTTTTGAATAAGATGTCAGCGGAGCTTCCTTGGTCAATTAATGTACGGTGGAGGTTGGCGTTTGCCAGTATGATAGTGATGACCATGGGGTCGTCGTGTCCTGGGATGATTCCAGATGCGTCTTCTTTGGTAAACGTAATTGCTGGGATGTCTGGCGCCTCCTTCTTTCCTTCGACATGGTATACTTCTTTGAGATGTCACTTGCAGGATGATTTGGAGATTCCTCCTCCCGCAAATCCGTCGTGTATCATGTGGTCGTGTCTTTCCGGTGTGCGAGGTGATCGCTCAGACCATCCGACATCTTCATCCCTTCTTCTTTTTCTTGTCTCTTCATCCTGGTTGGCCAAAAACCGATCTAGTTTTCCTTCTCTTACTAATTATTCTATGACATTTTTCAAGTCGAAGCATTCGTTGGTGGAATGTCCTCGGACTTGATGATACTCAAAGTATTCGTTCCGATTTCCTCCTCCTCTTTTGCCTTTGAGTGGCCGAGCTGGGGGTATTTTTTTCGTATGGCAGACTTCTTTGTAAACATCTACCAAGGATATCCTAAGAGGGGTGTAGTTATGATATTTTTTGATTTTCTCCCCGGAGCGATCTTCTTTTTTCTTGGATTCTTTGTCTTTGTCTCGGTAGGCGGAACCGAACCTCGAGGCTACCCCAAGTCGTGAATTCTCCTCCACGTTGATGTACTTCTGCACCCGTTCTTGTACTTCGTCCAGGGATGCAGGGTATTTCTTAGATATAGATTGGCTAAAAGGTCCTTCTCGTAGGCCATTTATGAGGCCTATAATGGCAGCTTCTGTTGGTAGACTTTGTATGTCCATGCATGTTTTGTTGAATCTTTCCATGTAGTTACGAAGACTTTCCCGATCTCCTTGCTTGATTCCTAATAGGCTGGGGGCGTGTTTAGCCTTATCTTTTTGTATGGAAAATCTGACCAGGAACTCTTTTGCCAGGTCGTCGAAGCTCGAGATAGACTTTGGAGGTAGGCTGTCGAATCATCTAATGGTTGTCTTGGTAAGAGTTGGAAAGGCTTTGCAGCGAACTGCATCCGAGGCGTTAGTAAGGTACATTCTACTTCTGAAATTGCTAAGCTGATGGTTAGGGTTTGAAGTGCCGTCGTACAGAGTCATATCCGAAAGTTTAAAGTCCTTTGGGATTTTGGTCTTCATGATTTCCCTGGTGAATGGATCTTGATCCTTGCGAGAGCTATCCTCTGGAGTGGATCGAGTAGCTTTGGTTTTGAGATCGGCTTCGAGTTTTAGAAGCTTATCTTCTAATTCCCGGCGTCGCCTTATCTCCTGATGTAGATCCTCTTCTTTTTCGCGTTGATGTTGGGCTTCTTTCTCGAGTTGCTTTAATCGATCTTGAAGCGCCTCTATAGCTCCCGCGTTTGGGGAATTCTTTTTGTTGTTAAGTTGAGGAGTATCCTTTGGCGTAGTGTCCGCGTTTTTGTGCGGCGTTCTATCCTCTAGATCTGAGTCGTGGTCGTTGTCATGGTCGTCCGCCATGGTGATAGGATGACTTCCAAGTTCCCCAACAATGGCGCCAATGTTCCGATGGTTACCTGAAACTATAGGTCGATCTCGGTCGAGATCTTCTGTGTTGGTCGGAGCCGACGTGTCCGGCCGGTGTATAGCGGCCGGAGCTGGTGTAATGGGGCTATGAATACCTATATCATGAGGTCTTTTCTTAGGTTGTAATGGGGCTAGGGTCAAGGTAGGGTTATATATATGGTTAAGTGGACTTGAATTTGAATCTTTGATTAACCTAAGCTTTCCACCTAACCTATGTAACAACCTATACAGTGCTAACCTAACTACCCATTATCCACTTTTTCACATACTCATCCATTTTCTTTTCACTTCTCAACACATATGCATTGATTTTTATTGATCTTTACTTTGGGGCATTTTGTCCCCTTTTTATTTCTTTCTTTTTCTCTTTCTTTTCTTTCTATTTTTTTCTTTTTTTGTATTCATTTTTCTTTTCTTTTTTTGTTTTTCTCTTTTTTTTTCTTTTGATGTTCTTATATACGACGGTATCAATGCATATGGTTTACACATTTAATTAACACATGAGTATGTACCTAATTCCCATTTTTTATCAAAACAAAAACATACCCTCACCTGAACCAATGTCCCAAGTTTTCCCACACTTAAATGAACACACACACACTAGTCTAAGCCAATCAAAGATTCAAATAAAGACATTTATGGTTTTCCGCTCTAGGCTTGTAATGTGCTCAAATTAAGAACAAGTGGGTTAATTACAGGCTCAAAGTTGGCTAACAAAGGTTGTTGTAAGGTAAGGCTATTTAGGCGAGTGGCTTAAACAAAATGATGGCCTCAATCACATACATGCATTCATACACACAATAATGGACATATAGAGTCAAACAAATCAAGGATCACAATTATAGAAGGAGAACAATGCACACAAGAAGGAAGATAAGTGGTTATAAGATGTAACCACGTAATTAGGCTAAAGACTCGCAAGCTTGTGTTCTTAGCTCAAATCCATGTTTAAAATACATTCTTCAAGCAAGCTTAACACCAAATATTTTTTAATTGGTAGGATGCTGGTGCACGAAATTGCAATCACACTTTTGCAACTCCGCACAACTAACCAGCAAGTGCACTAGGTCGTCCAAGTAATACCTTGCGTGAGCAAGGGTCGATCCCACGGAGATTGTCGACTTGAAGCAAGCTATGGTTATCTTGTAAATCTTAGTCAGGATATCAGAAATTATCAAGATTGATTGTGAAAAACAAAAGAACATGAAATGATTACTTGTTTTGCAGTAATAGAGAATAGGTTGAGGTTTTGGAGATGCTCTATCTTCTGGATCTCTGCTTTCCTACTGTCTTCTTCATCAAACACGCAAGGCTCCTTCCATGGCAAGCTGTATGTAGGGTTTCACTGTTGTCAATGGCTACCTCCCATCCTCTCAGTGAAAATGTTCCTATGCTCAGTCACAGCATGGCTAATCATCTGTCAGTTCTCGGTCAGGCCGGAATAGAATCCAGTGATTCTTTTGCGTCTGTCACTAACGCCCCGCCTGCTAGGAGTTTGAAGCACGTCACAGTCATTCAATCATTGAATCCTACTCAGAATACCACAGACAAGGTTTAGACCTTCCGGATTCTCTTGAATGCTGCCATCAATTCTAGCTTATACCACGAAGATTCCGATTAAAGAATCCAAGAGATAACTACTTAATCTAAGGTAGAACGGAGGTGGTTGTCAGGCACGCGTTCATAGTTGAGAATGATGATGATTGTCACGGATCATCACATTCATCCGGGTTAAGAACAAGTATTATCTTAGAATGGAAGCAAGCATGATTGAATAAGAAACAGTAGTAATTGCATTAATCCATCAAGACACAGCAGAGCTCCTCACCCCCAACCATGGGGTTTAGAGACTCATGCCGTGGAAAGTACACAAAGAAAACGTGTAAAGTGTCATGAGGTACAGATACAATGTCAAAAGATCCTATTAATAGTAAACTAGTAACCTAAGGTATACAGAAATGAGTAAATGACGTAAAAATCCACTTCTGGGTGCAGGGAGGTCAGAATCCAACAGCATCTGTAGTCCTTTTCAGTCTCTGAATCAGATTTTTGCTCAGGACCCTCAATTTCAGTCAGAAAATACCTGAAATCACAGAAAAACACACAAACTCATAGTAAAGTCCAGAAAAGTGAATTTTAACTAAAAACTAATAAAAAATATACTAAAAACTAACTAAAATATACTAAAAACATACTAAAAACAATGCCAAAAAGCGTACAAATTATCCGCTCATCACAACACCAAACTTAAATTGTTGCTTGTCCCCAAGCAACTGAAAATCAAAATAGGATAAAAAGAAGAGAATATACTATAGACTCCAAAATATCAGGGAAACATAGCTCCAATTAGATGAGTGGGTTTGGCATCTCACTCTATCCCTAGAAGTTCAGAATGATTGCCATCTATAAGAACTCAGAACTCAGATAGTGTTATTGATTCTCCTAGTTAAGTACAATGATTCTTGAACATAGCCAGTGTATGAGTCTTGGCTGTGGCCCAAAGCACTCTGTCTTCCAGTATTACCACCGGATACATACATGCCACAGACACATAATTGGGTGAACCTTTTCAGATTGTGACCCAGCTTTGCTAGAGTCCCCAATTAGAGGTGTCCAGGGTTCTTAAGCACACTCTTGTTGCCTTGGATCACAACTTTATTTCTTTCTTTTTCTTTTTCTTTTCTCTCCTTTTTTTTTTGAATTTTTTTTCATTTTTCACTGTTTTTTCTTGCTTCAAGAATCACTTTGATGAATTTTTTAGATACTCAATAACAGTTCTCTTTTTCCTTCATTCTTTCAAGAGCCAACAATTTTAACATTCTTAAAACAACAAATTCAAGAGACATATGCACTGTTCAAGCATTCATTCAGAAAGCAAAAAGTATTGTCACCACATCAAACTAATTCAACTAGTTTCAATGATAAATTTCGAAATCCTGTACTTCTTGTTCTTTTGTGATTAAAGCATTTTTCATTTAAGAGAGGTGATGGATTCATAGGACATTCATAGCTTTAAGGCATAAAATTTCAATTTTATTAATTATGAATTAAGAGCAAGACTCAAAGATAGATATAAGATGAGACTAAAAAATAAAAATAGAAAACAAAACAAAAGAAAAAAAAAACGCAAAAACATAGGCTCCTAATGATAGAGGTTTTCACAGAGTTAGGACTCAACAACCTTGATTTTGAGAAGTGGATGCTCCCTCAACTTGAGAGGAGAGCTTTTGGCGTTTCAGCTCTTGGAGTTCACGCCCCTGCTTCTCTTGTTCCTTCAGCAATTTGCAGAGCATGCAGTTCTGATTCTGCTGTTCTTCCTTCAGTTGCTCCATAGTCTCTTGCAACTTGGTGATAGATGCTTCTAGGCTGGTCCAGTAGTCAATTCTTGGGAATTCAGGGAGGAATTCCTGCGCCCTCCTCTTGATAGAGTTGTCTTGCATTTGTCCTTCCATTGACTTCTTGGTGATTGGGTGTTCAATGGGTATGAACTCATCTACTCCCATCTTCACCCCAGCCTCTTTACAGAGCAAGGAGATCAAGCTTGGGTAAGCCAGTTTGGCTTCAGTGGAATTCTTATTTGCAATTGTGTAGATCTCACAAGCAATCACATGATGAACCTCCACTTCTTTTCCAAGCATAATGCAATGAATCATCACTGCTCTCTTGATGGTGACCTCAGAACGGTTGCTAGTGGGCAATATGGAACGCCCAATAAAGTCTAGCCAACCTCTTGCAATTGGCTTGAGGTCTCCCCTCTTGAGTTGGTTTGGGACACCCTTTGAATTGGTTATCCACTTAGTTCCAGGGAGGCATATGTCCTCTAGAACTTGATCCAACCCTTTATCTGCTCTCACCATCCTCCTATTAAAGGATTCAGGATCATCTTGCAGTTGAGGTAGTTTGAAGATTTCTCTTATTTTGTCCAGATGGAAGTACATAACTTTCCCTCTGACCATGGTTCTGTAGGTATGGTAAGCAGTTCCAGTCATTCTCTGCTTATCTGTTAGCCACAGATTTGAGTAGAATTCCTGAACCATGTTCCTTCCAACTTTTATTTCAGGATTGGTTAGAACTTCCCATCCTCTGTTTCGAATTTGCTCTTGGATCCCCGGATATTCATCTTCTTTCAGATCAAATTTTACTTCCGGGATCTGATGAGCGGATAATTTGTATGCTTTTTGGCATTGTTTTTAGTATGTTTTTAGTATAATCTAGTTAGTTTCTAGTATATTTTTATTAGTTTTTAGCTAAAATTCACTTTTCTGGACTTTACTATGAGTTTGTGTGTTTTTCTGTAATTTCAGGTATTTTCTGGCTGAAATTGAGGATTCTGAGCAAAAATCTGATTCCGAGACCAAAAAGGACTGCAGATGCTGTTGGATTCTGACCTCCCTGCACTCGAAGTGGATTTTCTGGAGCTACAGAAGCCCAATTGGCGCGCTCTCAACGGCATTGGAAAGTAGACATCCTGGGCTTTCCAGCAATATATGATAGTCCATACTTTGCCCAAGATTTGATGGCCCAAACCGGCGTGGCAAAACAGCCTCAGAAATTCCAGCGTTAAACGCCGGAACTGGCATAAAATTTGGAGTTAAACGCCCAAACTGGCATGAGAACTGGCGTTTAACTCCAGAAAACGTCTCTACACATAAAAGCTTCATTGCTCAGCCCAAGCACACACCAAGTGGACCCAGAAGTGGATTTTTACGTCATTTACTCATTTCTGTACACCCTAGGCTACTAGTTTACTATTAATAGGATCTTTTGACATTGTATCAGGACCTTTTGCTGACCTTATGACATTTTTACACGTTTTCTTCCATGGCATGAGTCTCTAAACCCCATGGTTGGGGGTGAGGAGATCTGCTGTGTCTTGATGGATTAATGCAATTACTACTGTTTCTCATTCAATCATGCTTGCTTCCATTCTAAGATAATACTTGTTCTTAATCCGGATGAATGTGATGATCTGTGACAATCATCATCATTCTCAACTATGAACGTGTGCTTGACAACCACCTCCGTTCTACCTTAGATTAAGTAGTTATCTCTTGGGTTCTTTAATCGGAATCTTCGTGGTATAAGCTAGACTGATGGCGGCATTCAAGAGAATCCGGAAGGTCTAAACCTTGTATGTGGTATTCTGAGTAGGATTCAATGACTGAATGACTGTGACGTGCTTCAAACTCCTGAAGGCGGGGCGTTAGTGACAGACGCAAAAGAATCACTGGATTCTATTCCGGCCTGATCGAGAACCGACAGATGAATTCCGCTATGCTGTGACAGAGCATATGCAATTGCTTTCACTGAGAGGATGGGAGGTAGCCATTGACAACGGTGAAACCCTGCATACAGCTTGCCATGGAAGGAGACTTGCATGTTTGAAGAAGAAGACAGTAGGAAAGCAGAGATTCAGAAGATGGAGCATCTCCAAACCTCAACCTATTCTCCATTACTGCAAACCAAGTAATCATTTCATGTTCTTTTGCTTTTCACAATCAATCCTGATAATTTCTGATATCCTGACTAAGATTTACAAGATAACCATAGCTTGCTTCAAGCCGACAATCTCTGTGGGATCGACCTTTGCTCACGCAAGGTATTACTTGGACGACCCAGTACACTTGCTGGTTAGTTGTGCGGAGTTGCAAAAGTGTGATTGCAATTTCGTGCACCAAGTTTTTGGCGCCGTTGCCGGGGATTGTTGAGTTTGGACAACTGACGGCTTGTCTTGTTGCTTAGATTAGGACTTTTTTTTATTTTATTTATTTTTGTTGGTTTAGAGTCTTTTAGTTGAGTCTAGTTTCATATTCTAAGTTTGGTGTCAATTGCATGCTTTTGTTTTTCTTTTAATTTTCGATTTTGCATGTTCCTAGTCCCTTTTTGATTCAAAAAAATTCTAAGTTTGGTGTCCTCTTTGTGTTTTTCCCTTAAAAATTTTCGAAAATTTTGAGTTTGATTTTCTAAAATTTTAAGTTTGGTGTCTTTTTGTGTTTTTCTCTCTCCTCTTTTTTTCAAAATCAAATCTTTTTCATAAAAATTTTTCAATCATATCTTTTTAATTGCTGTTTCCAAAATCTTTTTTATTAACTAATTGATTCAGTTTTCAAATTGCCTTGATCTTATTTTCTTTTTGATTTTCGAATTTTTATTTTAATTTTCTTTTTTTTATTATTTTATTTTTTTCGTTAATTCAAAAAAAAAAACAACATTTATCTCCTTGCAATCATCATCATTTCCCTTTTGTCCATCATGGACTTAAGTGGGATTAATCAGTCCAAAAGGACTCTGGGGTCATATGCTAACCCCATTACAGCTGCATATGGGAGTAGCATCTGTACACCTCCCATCAAAGCAAGCAGCTTTGAGCTAAATCCTCAACTCATTATCATAGTGCAGCAAAATTGCCAGTATTCCGGTCTTCCACAGGAAGAACCTACTGAGTTTCTGGCACAGTTTTTACAAATTGCTGACACAGTACATGATAAAGAGGTAGATCAGGATGTCTACAGACTATTACTGTTTCCATTTGCTGTAAAAGATCAAGCTAAAAGGTGGTTGAGTAACCAACCTACAGCAAGCATAAAGACATGGAAACAGTTGTCAGACAAATTCCTGAATCATTTTTACCCTCCTAGGAGGATGACACAGCTAAGGCTGGACATCCAAGGCTTTAAACAAGAGGATAATGAATCCCTTTATAATGCCTGGGAGAGGTATAGAGGTATGCTAAGGAAATGTCCCTCTGAAATGTTCTCAGAGTGGGTACAGTTAGACATTTTCTACTATGGGCTTACAGAAAAAGCTCAGATGTCTTTAGACCACTCAGCTGGTGGATCTATACACATGAGGAAGACAATTGAAGAAGCTCAAGAGCTTATAGACACTGTTGCTAGAAACCAATATTTGTATTCTAGCAATGAGTTCTCTCCAAAAGAGGAGGTCATGGCAGTAGTCACTGACCCTAGTCCTCAAGAACAGATAACTAAGCTTAATCAACAATTGCTCCTAATGACAGAACAGTTAGCAGACTTAAAAGAGATGCTCCATGAAACTAAAGTTGCTAACAAGAGCATAGAACTGCAGTTGAATCAAGCAAAACAGCAATTATCTAAACAGATAACAGAGGAATGTCAAGCAGTTCAATTGAGGAGTGGGAAGACCCTGAATAACACTGCTCAAAAGAGTAAAAAGCCAAACAAGGAACAATTGACAGAGGACAACCAAACTACTGTTCAAAATCCCTCTGAGGACAGTAAGAGCCCAGAGAGGAACATTGTTGGCGTTGAAACGCCAGAAAGGGAAGGAAAGCTGGCGTTAAACGCCCATTCCTTGCCCAGTTCTGGCGTTCAAACGCCAGAAAAGGGGGAAAAGTTGGCGTTAAACGCCCAATTTCCTCCCAATCCTGGCGTTCAAACGCCTAGGGAGAATCAGACACCTGAGAGTGCTGACAGTAATCCCTCTAACAAGACTTCTTCAACCACTTCTATAAGGAATAAACCGGCAGCAACTAAGGTTGAAGAATATAAAGCCAAGATGCCTTATCCTCAAAAACTCCGCCAAGCGGAACAGGATAAGCAATTTGCCCGCTTTGCAGACTATCTAAGGACTCTTGAAATAAAGATTCCGTTTGCAGAGGCACTTGAGCAAATACCTTCTTATGCTAAGTTCATGAAAGAAATCTTAAGTCATAAGAAGGATTGGAGAGAAACTGAAAAGGTATTTCTCACTGAGGAATGCAGTGCAGTCATATTAAAAAGCTTACCAGAAAAGCTTCAAGATCCAGGAAGCTTTATGATACCATGCACATTGGAAGGTGCTTGCACTAAGACAGCTCTATGTGATCTTGGAGCAAGCATCAATCTAATACCTGCATCCACTATCAGAAAGCTTGGGTTGACTGGAGAAGTCAAACCAACCCGGATATGCCTCCAACTTGCTGATGGCTCCATTAAATACCCATCAGGCATAATTGAGGACATGATTGTCAAGGTTGGGCCATTTGCCTTTCCAACTGATTTTGTGGTGCTGGAAATGGAGGAGCACAAGAGTGCAACTCTCATTCTAGGAAGACCCTTCCTAGCAACTGGACGAACCCTCATTGATGTACAAAAAGGGGAAGTAACCTTGAGGGTCAATGAGGATGAGTTCAAGTTGAATGCTGTAAAAGCCATGCAGCATCCAGACACACCAAATGACTGCATGGGCGCTGACATTATTGACTCTCTGGTAGAAGAGATCAATATGGCTGAGAGCCTAGAATCAGAGCTTGAGGACATCTTCAAAGATGCTCAACCTGATCAAGAAGAACTAGAGGAGGCAAAGGAATTTTCGAAAATTCCTCAGGAAGAGGATAAGCCTCCCAAGCCTGAACTCAAACCACTACCACCATCCCTGAAATATGCATTTCTGGGAGAGGGTGACACTTTTCCAGTGATTATAAGCTCTGCTTTAAATTCACAGGAAGAGGAAGCACTGATTCAAGTGCTAAGGACACACAAGACAGCTCTTGGGTGGTCCATAAGTGATCTTAAGGGCATTAGCCCAGCTAGATACATGCACAAGATCCTATTGGAGGATAATGCCAAACCAGTGGTCCAACCACAGAGGAGGCTAAATCCTGCCATGAAGGAGGTGGTGCAGAAAGAGGTCACTAAATTACTGGAGGCTGGGATTATTTATCCGATTTCTGATAGCCCCTGGGTGAGTCCTGTCCAAGTTGTTCCCAAAAAGGGAGGCATGACAGTGGTTCATAATGAAAAAAATGAACTGGTTCCTACAAGGACAGTCACAGGGTGGCGCATGTGTATTGACTACAGAAGGCTCAATACAGCCACCAGAAAGGATCATTTTCCTTTACCATTCATAGACCACATGCTAGAAAGACTAGCTGGCCATGATTATTACTGCTTTTTGGATGGCTATTCAGGCTACAACCAAATTGCAGTAGACCCTCAGGACCAAGAGAAAACAGCATTCACTTGCCCTTCTGGCGTGTTTGCCTATAGGAGGATGCCTTTTGGTCTGTGCAATGCACCTGCAACCTTTCAGAGGTGCATGCTCTCTATCTTTTCAGATATGGTAGAGAAATTTCTGGAAGTCTTCATGGATGACTTTTCAGTATATGGAGACTCATTTAGCTCCTGTCTTAATCACCTAGCACTTGTCTTGAAAAGATGCCAAGAGACTAACCTGGTTTTAAACTGGGAGAAATGTCACTTTATGGTGACTGAAGGAATTGTCCTTGGGCACAAAATTTCAAGCAAGGGAATAGAGGTGGATAAGGCAAAAGTAGAGGTAATTGAAAAATTACCACCACCTGCCAATGTTAAGGCAATCAGAAGCTTTCTGGGGCATGCAGGATTCTACAGAAGGTTTATAAGGGATTTTTCGAAAATTGCAAAACCTCTGAGTAACCTGTTAGCTGCTGACACACCATTTGTGTTTAACACACAGTGTCTGCAGGCATTTGAGACCCTGAAGGCTAAGCTGGTCACAGCACCAGTCATCTCTGCACCAGATTGGACATTGCCATTTGAACTAATGTGTGATGCCAGTGACCATGCCATTGGTGCAGTGTTGGGACAGAGGCATAACAAGCTTCTGCACGTCATTTACTATGCCAGCCGTGTTCTAAATGACGCACAGAAGAACTACACAACCACAGAAAAAGAGTTACTTGCAGTGGTCTATGCCATTGACAAGTTTAGATCCTATCTAGTGGGATCCAAAGTGGTTGTGTACACTGACCATGCTGCTCTTAAATATCTACTCACAAAGCAGGATTCAAAACCCAGGCTTATAAGATGGGTGTTGCTTCTGCAAGAGTTTGATATAGAAATAAGAGACAGAAAAGGGACAGAGAACCAAGTAGCTGATCATCTGTCCCGAATAGAACCAGTAGCTGGGGCGTCCCTCCCTTCTACTGAGATTTCTGAGACTTTCCCAGATGAGCAACTATTTGCCATTCAGGAAGCTCCATGGTTTGCAGATATTGCAAATTTTAAAGCTGTGAGGTTCATACCCAAAGAGTACAGTTACATGCAGAGAAAGAAATTAATTTCAGATGCCAAGTACTACCTCTGGGATGAACCATATCTCTTTAAGAGATGTGCTGACGGAGTGATCCGCAGGTGTGTACCCAGAGAAGAAGCACAAAGGATCCTATGGCACTGCCATGGATCACAGTATGGAGGACATTTTGGAAGTGAGCAAACAGCCACTAAAGTCCTCCAATGTGGCTTCTACTGGCCTACTTTCTATAAAGATTCCCGAGAGTTTGTCCGTAACTGTGACAGTTGCCAAAGAGCTGGTAACCTGCCTCATGGATATGCCATGCCTCAACAAGGGATATTAGAGATAGAATTGTTTGATGTATGGGGAATTGACTTCATGGGGCCATTCCCACCATCATACTCAAACACTTACATTCTGGTGGCAGTGGACTATGTATCTAAGTGGGTAGAAGCAATTGCTACACCCACTAATGATACAAAGACCGTACTGAAATTCCTCCAGAAAAACATTTTCAGCAGGTTTGGCGTTCCCAGAGTGCTAATCAGTGATGGGGGCACTCATTTCTGCAATAAACAGCTACACCTTGCTATGGTTAGATATGGAATTAGCCACAAAGTGGCAACTCCGTATCATCCACAGACAAATGGGCAAGCTGAAGTCTCTAACAGAGAGCTAAAGAGAATCCTAGAACGGACTGTGATGGCCCGTAGAAAGGATTGGGCAAAGAGCTTGGATGATGCTCTGTGGGCATACAGAACAGCATTCAAGACTCCTATAGGAACCTCTCCATACCAACTGGTGTTTGGGAAGGCCTGTCATTTGCCTGTGGAACTGGAACATAAAGCCTACTGGGCAACCAGATTCCTAAACATGGATGCACAGTTAGCTGGTGAAAAAAGATTGCTCCAGCTAAATGAGCTAGAGGAGTTCAGACTCAATGCCTTTGAAAATGCAAAAATTTATAAGGAAAAGGCAAAGAAATGGCATGACAAGAAGTTGTCAACCAGAGTCTTTGAGCCAGGACAAAAAGTTCTGCTCTTCAACTCTAGGCTCAGACTGTTTCCAGGAAAACTCAAATCCCGTTGGAGGGGTCCATATGTGATTACAGGAGTGTCACCATATGGATATGTTGAGCTTCAGGATATTGATTCTGACAAGAAGTTCATTGTTAATGGACAGAGAATCAAGCATTATCTTGAAGGAAATTTTGAGCAGGAATGCTCAAAACTGAGGCTTGAGTGATTCTCAGTGAAAGTCCAGCTAAAGACAGTAAAGAAGCGCTTGCTGGGAGGCAACCCAGTCATTAGTAGGTTGTATGATTAGTTCTTACAGAGGCAAATATCAAAAATGAAGGAATTCACAGAGTTACAGAAGGATTCAGCTCAAAAAGCAGAGAAAATGAGCTTACTGGCGAAAAAACGCCAATAAGGTGCATTTTGGGCCTTAAACGCCAGAATGGGTACCATTCTGGGCGTTTAACGCCAGGAATGGTGCCATTTTGGGCGTTAAACGCCAGAATGGGCACCATTCTGGGCGTTTAACGCCAGGTGTGCAGCATCCTGGGCGTTTTGAAAAAACGCCCAGTGATAAAGACTTTCTGGCGTTTAACGCCAGCCAGGGCACCTGGCTGGGCGTTAAACGCCCAAAAGGGGTGCCATATGGGCGTTAAACGCCAGAATGGGTGCCATTCTGGGCGTTTAACGCCAGAAAGGTGGGGGGACCACATTTTTGTTTTCAACTCAAATTTTTTCAAACTTTCCTCTTTTTACCCATACTCTTCTACATCAATGCACTTCAACCTTTCATCATTCACTTTCAAATCTTCACAAATCAAAACCATTTTTCAAATCTATTTCAAATTAATCCCAAATCTTCTTCAAAAACTCACCTTTTTCTCAATTTTTTTATATCTTCTCAAATCTCCTTTCAAATCTCTCTTTTTTTTCGAAAATACTCTCCCCCTCACCTTATAAATTCGTGTTTGGCTTCCTCTTTCCACCACACCATTCGAATTTCCTCTTCCTCTCTCTCTCTCTTCTCTTCTTTCTTCTCTTTTTGCTTGAGGACAAGCAAAACCTCTAAGTTTGGTGTGCTTTTCCGTGATCACTAAGCCAAGATTCATCAAGATCATGGCTCCTAAGGGAAAACAAACCAACTCAAGAGGAAAGAAAGAGACTAATCCAAAGAATCTTTGGAATCAAGAGAAGTTCTTAACCAAAGAACATGAAGACCATTATCACAAAATAATGGGTCTGAGGTCAGTGATCCCGGAAGTTAAATTTGATCTGAAAGAAGATGAATATCCGGAGATCCAAGAGCAAATTCGAAACAGAGGATGGGAAGTTCTGACCAATCCTGAAATAAAGGTTGGAAGGAACATGGTTCAGGAATTCTACTCTAATCTGTGGCTAACAGATAAGCAGAGAATGACTGGAACTGCTTACCATACCTACAGAACCATGGTCAGAGGGAAAGTTATGTACTTCCATCTGGACAAAATAAGAGAAATCTTCAAACTACCTCAACTGCAAGATGATCCTGATTCCTTCAATAGGAGGATGGTGAGAGTAGATAAAGGGTTGGATCAAGTTCTAGAGGACATATGCCTCCCTGGGACTAAGTGGATAACCAATTCAAAGGGTGTCCCAAACCAACTCAAGAGGGGAGACCTCAAGCCAATTGCAAGAGGTTGGCTAGACTTTATTGGGCGTTCCATATTGCCCACTAGCAACCGTTCTGAGGTCACCATCAAGAGGGCAGTGATGATTCATTGCATTATGCTTGGAAAAGAAGTGGAGGTTCATCATGTGATTGCTTGTGAGATCTATACAATTGCAAACAAGAATTCCTCTGAAGCCAAACTGGCTTACCCAAGCTTGATTTCCTTGCTCTGTAAAGAGGCTGGGGTGAAGATGGGAGTAGATGAGTTCATACCCATTGAACACCCAATCACCAAGAAGTCAATGGAAGGACAAGTGCAAGACAACTCTATCAAGAGGAGGGCGTAGGAATTCCTCCCTGAGTTCCCAAGAATTGACTACTGGACCAGCCTAGAAGCATCTATTAACAAGCTGCAAGAGACTATGGAGCAACTGAAGGAAGAACAGCAGAATCAGAACTGCATGCTCTGCAAATTGCTGAAGGAACAAGAGAAGCAGGGGCGTGAACTCCAAGAATTGAAACGCCAAAAGTTCTCCTCTCAAGCTGAGGGAGCATCCACTTCTCAAAATCAAGGTTGTTGAGTCCTAACTCTGTGAAAACCTCTATCATGAGGAGCCTATGTTTGCGTTTTTTTTCCTTTGTTTTGTTTTTATTTTTCGTTTTTTTTTAGTTTCATTTTATATCTATTTTTTTTGTCTTGTTTTAATTCATAATTAATAAAATTGAAATTTTATGCCTTAAAGATATGAATGTCCTATGAATCCATCACCTCTCTTAAATGAAAAATGCTTTAATCACAAAAGAACAAGAAGTACAGGATTTCAAAATTTATCATTGAAACTAGTTGAATTAGTTTGATGTGGTGACAATACTTTTTGCTTTCTGAATGAATGCTTGAACAGTGCATATGTCTCTTGAATTTGTTGTTTTGAGAATGTTAAAAAATTGTTGGCTCTTGAAAGAAGGAGGAAAAAGAGAACTGTTATTGAGGATCTAAAAAAATCATTAGACTGATTCTTGAAGCAAGAAAAAGCAGTGGATACAAAAAAAAAATTTCGAAAAAAAAAAAGAAAAGAGAAGAAGAAAAGAAAAAGAAAAAGAAAGAAATAAAGTTGTGATCCAAGGCAACAAGAGTGTGCTTAAGAACCTTGGACACCTCTAATTGGGGACTTTAGCAAAGCTGAGTCACAATCTGAAAAGGTTCACCCAATTATGTGTCTGTGGCATGAATGCATCCGGTGGTAATACTGGAAGACAGAGTGCTTTGGGCCACAGCCAAGACTCATACACTAGCTATGTTCAAGAATCATTATGCTCCACTAAGAGAATCAATAACACTATCTGAGTTCTGAGTTCTTATAGATGCCAATCATTCTGAACCTCAAGGGATAGAGTGAGATGCCAAAACTGTTCGGAGGCAAAAAGCTACTAGTCCCGCTCATCTAATTGGAACTATGTTTCCTTGATATTTTGGAGTCTATAGTATATTCTCTTCTTTTTATCCTATTTTGATTTTCAGTTGCTTGGGGACAAGCAACAATTTAAGTTTGGTGTTGTGATGAGCGGATAATTTGTATGCTTTTTGGCATTGTTTTTAGTATGTTTTTAGTATAATCTAGTTAGTTTCTAGTATATTTTTATTAGTTTTTAGCTAAAATTCACTTTTCTGGACTTTACTATGAGTTTGTGTGTTTTTCTGTAATTTCAGGTATTTTCTGGCTGAAATTGAGGATTCTGAGCAAAAATCTGATTCCGAGACCAAAAAGGACTGCAGATGCTGTTGGATTCTGACCTCCCTGCACTCGAAGTGGATTTTCTGGAGCTACAGAAGCCCAATTGGCGCGCTCTCAACGGCATTGGAAAGTAGACATCCTAGTTTCCAGCAATATATGATAGTCTATACTTTGCCCAAGATTTGATGGCCCAAACCGGCGTGGCAAAACAGCCTCAGAAATTCCAGCGTTAAACGCCGGAACTGGCATAAAATTTGGAGTTAAACGCCCAAACTGGCATGAGAACTGGTGTTTAACTCCAGAAAACGTCTCTACACATAAAAGCTTCATTGCTCAGCCCAAGCACACACCAAGTGGACCCAGAAGTGGATTTTTACGTCATTTACTCATTTCTGTACACCCTAGGCTACTAGTTTACTATTAATAGGATCTTTTGACATTGTATCAGGACTTTTTGCTGACCTTATGACATTTTTACATGTTTTCTTCCACGGCATGAGTCTCTAAACCCCATGGTTGGGGGTGAGGAGCTCTGCTGTGTCTTGATGGATTAATGCAATTACTACTGTTTCTCATTCAATCATGCTTGCTTCCATTCTAAGATAATACTTGTTCTTAATCCGGATGAATGTGATGATCTGTGACAATCATCATCATTCTCAACTATGAACGTGTGCTTGACAACCACCTCCGTTCTACCTTAGATTAAGTAGTTATCTCTTGGGTTCTTTAATCGGAATCTTCGTGGTATAAGCTAGACTGATGGCGGCATTCAAGAGAATCCGGAAGGTCTAAACCTTGTCTGTGGTATTCTGAGTAGGATTCAATGACTGAATGACTGTGACGTGCTTCAAACTCCTGAAGGCGGGGCGTTAGTGACAGATGCAAAAGAATCACTGGATTCTATTCCGGCCTGATCGAGAACCGACAGATGAATTCCGCTATGCTGTGACAGAGCATATGCAATCGCTTTCACTGAGAGGATGGGAGGTAGCCATTGACAACAGTGAAACCCTACATACAGCTTGCCATGGAAGGAGACTTGCGTGTTTGAAGAAGAAGACAGTAGGAAAGCAGAGATTCAGAAGATGGAGCATCTCCAAACCTCAACCTATTCTCCATTACTGCAAACCAAGTAATCATTTCATGTTCTTTTGCTTTTCACAATCAATCCTGATAATTTCTGATATCCTGACTAAGATTTACAAGATAACCATAGCTTGCTTCAAGCCGACAATCTCTGTGGGATCGACCCTTGCTCACGCAAGGTATTACTTGGACGACCCAGTACACTTGCTGGTTAGTTGTGCGGAGTTGCAAAAGTGTGATTGCAATTTCGTGCACCAGGATCACTGACCTCAAACCCATTATTTTGTGATAATGGTCTTCATGTTCTTTGGTTAAGAACTTCTCTTGATTCCAAAGATTCTTTGGATTATTCTCTTTCTTTCCTCTTAAATTGGTTTGTCTTCCCTTAGGAGCCATGATCTTGATGAATCTTGGCTTAGTGATCACGAAAAAGCACACCAAACTTAGAAGTTTGCTTGTCCTCAAGCAACAGAAAGGAAAGAAGAGAGAGAGAAAGAGGAAATTCGAATGGTGTGGGGAATGAGGGGGGTCAAACGTGTATTTATAAGGTGGGGAGGGGAGTTTTTTTTCGAAAAAAAAAAGAGAACTTTGAAAGGAGATTTGAGAAGATATGGAAAGAAATTGAGGAAAGGGTGATTTTTTTGAACAAAATTTGAGAATGATTTGAGAGATTTGAAGAGTGATTTTAGATATTTGAAAATTTGAAAGTGAATGATGAGAGATTGAAATGTATTTTTGTAGAAAAATATGGGTAAGAAAAGGAAAGTTTGAAAAAATTTGATTTGAAAACAAAATTGTGGTCCCCCCACCTTACTGGCGTTAAACGCCCAGAATGGCACCCATTCTGGCGTTTAACGCCCATTTGGTGCCCCTTTTGGGCGTTTAACGCCCAGCCAGGTGCCCTGGCTGGCGTTAAACGCCAGAAATCCTTTATCACTGGGCGTTTTTCTGAACGCCCAGGATGCTGCACACCTGGCGTTAAACGCCCAGAATGGTGCCCATTCTGGAGTTAAACGCCCAGAATGGTACCCATTCTGGCGTTTAACGCCCAAAATGCCCCTTACTGGCGTTTTTTCGCCAGTAAGCTCTTTTTCTCTACTTTTTGAGCTGAATCCTTCTGTAACTCTGTGAATTCCTTCATTTTTGATACTTGCCTCTGTAAGAACAAATCATATAACCTCCTAATGACTGGGTTGCCTCCCAGCAAGCGCTTCTTTACTGTCTTTAGCTGGACCTTTACTGAGAATCACTCAAGTCTCAGTTTTGAGCATTCCTGCTCAAAATTCCCTTCAAGATAATGCTTGATTCTCTGTCCATTAACAATGAACTTTTTGTCAGAATCAGTATCCTGAAGCTCAACATATCCATATGGTGACACTCCTGTAATCACATACGGACCCCTCCACCGGGATTTGAGTTTTCCTGGGAACAGTCTGAGCCTAGAGTTGAAGAGCAGAACTTTTTGTCCTGGCTCAAAGACTCTGGTTGACAACTTCTTGTCATGCCATTTCTTTGCCTTTTCCTTATAAATTTTTGCATTTTCAAAGGCATTGAGTCTGAACTCCTCTAGCTCATTTAGCTGGAGCAATCTTTTTTCACCAGCTAACTGTGCATCCATGTTTAGGAATCTGGTTGCCCAGTAGGCTTTATGTTCCAGTTCCACGGGCAGATGACAAGCCTTCCCATACACCAGTTGGTATGGAGAGGTTCCTATAGGAGTCTTGAATGCTGTTCTGTATGCCCACAGAGCATCATCCAAGCTCTTTGCCCAATCCTTTCTTCGGGCCATCACAGTCCGTTCTAGGATTCTTTTTAGCTCTCTGTTAGAGACTTCAGCTTGCCCATTTGTCTGTGGATGATATGGAGTTGCCACTTTGTGGCTAATTCCATATCTAACCATAGCAGAGTATAGCTGTCTGTTGCAGAAATGAGTGCCCTCATCACTGATTAGTACTCTGGGAACACCAAATCTGCTGAAGATATGTTTCTGGAGGAATTTCAGCACAGTTTTGGTATCATTAGTGGGTGTAGCAATTGCTTCTACCCACTTAGATACATAGTCCACTGCCACCAGAATGTAGGTGTTTGAGTATGATGGTGGGAATGGCCCCATGAAGTCAATTCCCCATACATCAAACAATTCTATCTCTAATATCCCTTGTTGAGGCATGGCATATCCGTGAGGCAAGTTACCAGCTCTTTGGCAACTGTCACAGTTACGCACAAACTCTCGGGAATCTTTATAGAGAGTAGGCCAGTAGAAGCCACATTGGAGGACTTTAGTGGCTGTTCGCTCACTTCCAAAATGTCCTCCATATTGTGATCCATGGCAATGCCATAGGATCCTTTGTGCTTCTTCTCTGGGTACACATCTGCGGATCACTCCGTCAGCACATCTCTTAAAGAGATATGGTTCATCCCAGAGGTAGTACTTGGCGTCTGAAATTAATTTCTTCCTTTGCACGCTGCTGTACTCCTTGGGTATGAACCTCACAGCTTTATAATTTGCAATATCTGCAAACCATGGAGCTTCCTGAATGGCAAAGAGTTGCTCATCTGGGAAAGTCTCAGAGATCTCAGTAGAAGGGAGGGACGCCCCAGCTACTGGTTCTATCCGGGACAGATGATCAGCTACTTGGTTCTCTGTCCCTTTTCTGTCTCTTATTTCTATATCAAACTCTTGCAGAAGCAACACCCATCTGATAAGCCTGGGTTTTGAATCCTGCTTTGTGAGTAAGTATTTAAGAGCAGCATGGTCAGTGTACACAACCACTTTGGATCCCACTAGATAGGATCTAAATTTGTTAATGGCATAGACCACTGCAAGTAACTCTTTTTCTGTGGTTGTATAGTTCTTCTGTGCGTCATTTAGAACACGGCTAGCATAATAAATGACGTGCAGAAGCTTGTTATGCCTCTGTCCCAACACTGCACCAATGGCATGGTCACTGGCATCACACATTAGTTCAAATGGCAATGTCCAATCTGGTGCAGAGATGACTGGTGCTGTGACCAGCTTAGCTTTCAGGGTCTCAAATGCCTGCAGACACTGTGTGTCAAACACAAATGGTGTGTCAGCAGCTAACAGGTTACTCAGAGGTTTTGCAATTTTCGAAAAATCCTTTATAAACCTTCTGTAGAATCCTGCATGCCCCAGAAAGCTTCTGATTGCCTTAACATTGGCAGGTGGTGGTAATGTTTCTATTACCTCCACCTTTGCCTTATCCACCTCTATTCCCCTGCTTGAAATTTTGTGCCCAAGGACAATTCCTTCAGTCACCATAAAGTGACATTTCTCCCAGTTTAAAACCAGGTTAGTCTCTTGGCATCTTTTCAGGACAAGTGCTAGGTGATTAAGACAGGAGCTAAATGAATCCTCATATACTGAAAAGTCATCCATGAAGACTTCCAGAAATTTCTCTACCATATCTGAGAAGATAGAGAGCATGCACCTCTGAAAGGTTGCAGGTGCATTGCACAGACCAAAAGGCATCCTCCTGTAGGCAAACACGCCAGAAGGGCAAGTGAATGCTGTTTTCTCTTGGTCCTGAGGATCTACTGCAATTTGGTTGTAGCCTAAATAGCCATCCAAAAAGCAGTAATAATCATGACCAGCTAGTCTTTCTAGCATTTGGTCTATGAATGGTAAAGGAAAATGATCCTTTCTGGTGGCTGTATTGAGCCTTCTGTAGTCAATACACATGCGCCACCCTGTGACTGTCCTTGTAGGAACCAGTTCATTTTTTTCATTATGAACCACTGTCATGCCTCCCTTTTTGGGAACAACTTGGACAGGGCTCACCCAGGGGCTATCAAAAATAGGATAAATAATCCCAGCCTCTAGTAATTTAGTGACCTCTTTCTGCACCACCTCCTTCATGGCTGGATTTAGCCTCCTCTGTGGTTGGACCACTGGTTTGGCATTATCCTCCAATAGGATCTTGTGCATGCATCTAGCCGGGCTAATGCCCTTAAGATCACTTATGGACCACCCAAGAGCTGTCTTCTGTGTCCTTAGCACTTGAATCAGTGCTTCCTCTTCCTGTGAATTTAAAGCAGAGCTTATAATCACTGGAAAAGTGTCACCCTCTCCCAGAAATACATACTTCAGGGATGGTGGTAGTGGTTTGAGTTCAGGCTTGGGAGGTTTATCCTCCTCCTGAGGAATTTTCGAAAATTCCTTTGTTTCCACTGATTCTTCTTGATCAGGTTGAGTATCCTTGAAGATGTCCTCAAGCTCTGATTCTAGGCTTTCAGTCATATTGATCTCTTCTACCAGAGAGTCAATAATGTCAGCGCCCATGCAGTCATTTGGTGTGTCTGGATGCTGCATGGCTTTTACAGCATTTAACTTGAACTCATCCTCATTGACTCTCAAGGTTACTTCCCCTTTTTGTACATCAATGAGAGTTTGTCCAGTTGCTAGGAAAGGTCTTCCTAGAACGAGAGTTGCACTCTTGTGCTCCTCCATTTCCAGAACCACAAAGTCAGTTGGAAAGGCGAATGGCCCAACCTTGACAATCATATCCTCTATTATGCCTGATGGATATTTAATGGAGCCATCAGCAAGTTGGAGGCATATCCGGGTTGGTTTGACTTCTCCAGTCAACCCAAGCTTTCTGATAGTGGATGCAGGTATTAGATTGATGCTTGCTCCAAGATCACATAGGGCTGTCTTGGTGCAAGCACTCTCTAATGTGCATGGTATCATAAAGCTCCCTGGATCTTGAAGCTTTTCTGGTAAGCTCTTTAATATGACTGCACTGCATTCTTCAGTGAGAAACACTTTTTCAGTTTCTCTCCAATCCTTCTTATGACTTAAGATTTCTTTCATGAACTTAGCATAAGAAGGTATTTGCTCAAGTGCCTCTGCAAACGGAATCTTTATTTCAAGAGTCCTTAGATAGTCTGCAAAGCGGGCAAATTGCTTATCCTGTTCTGCTTGGCTGAGTTTTTGAGGATAAGGCATCTTGGCTTTATATTCTTCAACCTTAGATGCTGCAGGTTTATTCCTTACAGAAGTGGTTGAAGAAGCCTTGTTAGAGGGATTACTGGTGCGCGAAATTGTGAACAATACTTTTCACAACTCTCATAATCCCCGGACATGAACCCCAAAAACTTGGTGTTCAATACCATGGCATTACACAACTTCGCACAACTAACCAGCAAGTGCACTGGGTCGTCCAAGTAATAAACCTTACGCGAGTAAGGGTCGATCCCAGGGAGATTGTTAGTATCAAGCAAGCTATGGTCATCTTGTAAATCTTAGTCAGGCAAACTCAAATGGATATGGTGATGAACGCATAAGAACATAAAGATAAAGATAGAGATACTTATGTAATTCATTGGTAGGAACTTCAGATAAGCGCATGAAGATGCCTTCCCTTCCGTCTCTCTGCTTTCCTACTGTCTTCATCCAATCCTTCTTACTCCTTTCCATGGCAAGCTTTTGTTGGGTTTCACCGTTGTCAATGGCTACCTCCCATCCTCTCAGTCAAAATGTTCCTATGCTCTGTCACAGCATGGCTAATCATCTGTCGGTTCTCGGTCAGGCCGGAATAGAATCCAGCGATTCTTTTGCGTCTGTCACTAACGCCCCGCCTGCTAGGAGTTTGAAGCACGTCACAGTCATTCAATCATTGAATCCTACTCAGAATACCACAGACAAGGTTAGACCTTCCGGATTCTCTTGAATGCCGCCATCAGTTCTAGCCTATACCACGAAGACTCTGATCTCACGGAATGGTTGGCTCGGTTGTCAGGCGAGCACTCGGTTGTCAAGCGATCAACCATGCATCGTGCAATCAGGAATCCAAGAGATATTCACCCAATCGAAGGTAGAACGGAGGTGGTTGTCAGTCACACGTTCATAGGTGAGAATGATGATGAGTGTCACGGATCATCACATTCATCAAGTTGAAGAACAAGTGATATCTTAGAACAAGAACAAGCGGAATTGAATGGAAGAACAATAGTAATTGCATTAATACTCGAGGTACAGCAGAGCTCCACACCTTAATCTATGGTGTGTAGAAGCTCCACCGTTGAAAATACATAAGAACAAGGTCTAGGCATGGCCGAATGGCCAGCCTCCCAATGATCTAAGAACTAGATGTCCAAAGATGATCTAGAGATCTAAAGTGATCAAAAGATTAAAATACAATAGTAAAAGGTCCTACTTATAGAAAACTAGTAGCCTAAGGTTTACAGAAATGAGTAAATGACATAAAAATCCACTTCCGGGCCCACTTGGTGTGTGCTTGGGCTGAGCAATGAAGCATTTTCGTGCAGAGACTTCTCTTGGAGTTAAACGCCAGCTTTTATGCCAGTTTGGGCGTTTAACTCCCATTTTGGTGCCAGTTCCAGCGTTTAACGCTGGGATTTGTGAGGGTGACTTTGAACGCCGGTTTGGGCCATCAAATCTTGGGCAAAGTATGGACTATCATATATTGCTGGAAAGCCCAGGATGTCTACTTTCCAACGCCGTTGAGAGCGCGCCAATTGGGCTTCTGTAGCTCCCGAAAATTTACTTCGAGTGCAGGGAGGTCAGAATCCAACAGCATCTGCAGTCCTTTTTAGTCTCTGAATCAGATTTTTGCTCAGGTCCCTCAATTTCAGCCAGAAAATACCTGAAATCACAGAAAAACACACAATCTCATAGTAAAGTCCAGAAAAGTGAATTTTAACTAAAAACTAATAAAAATATACTAAAAACTAACTAGATCATACTAAAAACATACTAAAAACAATGCCAAAAAGCGTACAAATTATCCGCTCATCACAACACCAAACTTAAATTGTTGCTTGTCCTCAAGCAACTGAAAATCAAATAAGATAAAAAGAAGAGAATATGCAATGAATCCCAAAAACATCTGTGAAGATCAGTATTAATCAGATGAGCGGGGCTTTTAGCTTTTTGCCTCTGAATAGTTTTGGCATCTCACTCTATCCTTTGAAATTCAGAATGATTGGCTTCTTTAGGAACTTAGAATCCAGATAGTGTTATTGATTCTCCTAGTAGAGTATGATGATTCTTGAACATAGCTACTTATTGAGTCTTGGCTGTGGCCCAAAGCACTCTGTCTTCCAGTATTACCACCGGATACATACATGCCACAGACACATAATTGGGTGAACCTTTTCAGATTGTGACTCAGCTTTGCTAAAGTCCCCAATTAGAGGTGTCCAGGGTTCTTAAGCACACTCTTTTTGCCTTGGATCACAACTTTATTTCTTTCTTTTCTCTCTTTTTTTTTTCGTTTTCTTTTCTTTTTCTCTTTTTTTTCAATTTTTTTTTGCTTTTTCTTGCTTCAAGAATCATTGTAATGATTTTTCAGATCCTCAGTAACATGTCTCCTTTTTCATCATTCTTTCAAGAGCCAACATTCATGAACCACAAATTCAAGATACATATGCACTGTTTAAGCATACATTCAGAAAACAAAAATATTGCCACCACATCAAAATAATTAAACTGTTATAAAATTCAAAATTCATGCAATTCTTTTCTTTTTCAATTTAAGCACGTTTTTATTTAAGAGAGGTGATGGATTCATAGGACATTCATAACTTTAAGGCATAGACACTAAGACACTAATGATCACAAGACACAAACATAGATAAACATAAGCATAATTTTTGAAAAACAGAAGAATAAAGAACAAGGAAATCAAAGAACGGGTCCACCTTAGGGATGGCGGCTCTTTCTTCCTCTTGAAGATCCTATGGAGTGCTTGAGCTCCTCAATGTCTCTTCCTTGTCTTTGTTGCTCCTCCCTCATGATTCTTTGATCTTCTCTAATTTCATGGAGGGTGATGGAGTGTTCTTGATGCTCCACCCTTAGTTGTCCCATGTTGGAACTCAATTCTCCTAGGGAGGTGTTTAGTTGCTCCCAATAGTTTTGTGGAGGAAAGTGCATCCCTTGAGGAATCTCAGGGATCTCATGATGAGTGGGGTCTCTTGTGTGCTCCATCCTCTTCTTAGTGATGGGCTTGTCCTCATCAATAGGGGTGTCTCCCTCTATGTCAACTCCAACTGAATAACAGAGGTGACAAATGAGATGAGGGAAGGCTAACCTTGCCAAGGTAGAGGACTTGTCCGCCACCTTATAAAGCTCTTGAGCTATAACCTCATGAACTTCTATTCCTTCTCCAATCATGATGCTATGAATCATGATAGCCCGGTCTATGGTAACTTCGGACCTGTTGCTAGTGGGAATGATTGAGCGTTGGATAAACTCCAACCATCCTCTAGCCATGGGTTTGAGGTCATGCCTTCTCAATTGAACCGGCTTCCCTCTTGAATCTCTCTTCCATTGGGCGCCCTCTTCACATATGACTGTGAGGACTTGGTCCAACCTTTGATCAAAGTTGACCCTTCTAGTGTAAGGGTGTTCATCTCCTTGCATCATAGGCAAGTTGAATGCCAACCTTACACTTTCCGGACTAAAATCCAAGTATTTCCCCCGAACCATAGTAAGATAATTCTTTGGATCCGGGTTCACACTTTGATCATGGTTCTTGGTGATCCATGCATTGGCATAGAACTCTTGAACCATCAAGATTCTGACTTGTTGAATGGGGTTGGTAAGAACTTCCCAACCTCTTCTTCGGATCTCATGTCGGATCTCCGGATATTCACTCTTTTTGAGTGAAAAAGGGACCTCGGGAATCACCTTCTTCAAGGCCACAACTTCATAGAAGTGGTCTTGATGCACCCTTGAGATGAATCTCTCCATCTCCCACGACTCGGAGGTGGAAGCTTTTGCCTTCCCTTTCCTCTTTCTAGAGGTTTCTCCGGCCTTGGATGCCATAAATGGTTATGGAAAAACAAAAAGCAATGCTTTCACCACACCAAACTTAAAAGGTTTGCTCGTCCTCGAGCAAAAGAAGAAAGAAGAGAGTAGAAGAAGAAGAAATGAGGGGAAATGGAATGGCTTTTATTTTCGGCCAAGAAGGGGAGAAGTGATGTGTATGTTGTGTGAAGATGAAGGAGTGAAGGAGGGTATATATAGGAGAGGGGGAAGGGAGGGTTTGGCTATTTGAGGGTGGGTTTGGGTGGGAAAGTGGTTTGAATTTGAATGGTGGGGTATGTGGGGTTTTATGAAGGATGGATGTGAGTGGTGAAGAGAAAGATGGGATTTGATAGGTGAAGGGTTTTTGGGGAAGAGGTGTTGAGGTGATTGGTGAATGGGTGAAGAAGAGAGAGAGGGTGGAGAAGAGAGAGAGGGTGGTGGGGTAGGTGGGGATCCTGTGGGGTCCACAGATCCTGAGGTGTCAAGGAAAAGTCATCCCTGCACCAAATGGCAAGCAAAATCTCGTTTTGTGCCAATTCTGGCGTTAAACGCCGGGCTGGTGCCCATTTCTGGCGTTTAACGCCAGCTTCTTGCCCTTTTCTGGCGTTTAACGCCAGTCTGGTGCCCCTTTCTGGCGTTAAACGCCCAGAATGGTGCCAGACTGGGTGTTAAACGCCCAACAGCTAGCCTCACTGGTGTTTAAACACCAGTGGGTTCTTCCTCCAGGGTGTGCTGTTTTTCCTTCTGTTTTTCATTCTGTTTTTGCTTTTTTCATTGATTTTGTGACTTCTTATGATCATCAACCTACAAAAAATATAAAATAACAAAAGAAAATAGTTAATTATAAAACATTGGGTTGCCTCCCAACAAGCGCTTCTTTAATGTCATTAGCTTGATAGAGGACTCTCATGGAGCCTCAGAAATGCCCAGAGCTATGTTGGGACCTCCCAACACCAAACTTAGAGTTTGAATGTGGGGGTTCAACACCAAACTTAGAAGTTGGTTGTGGCCTCCCAACACCAAACGTAGAGTTTGACTGTGGGGGCTCTGTTTGGCTCTGTTTTGAGAGAAGCTCTTCATGCTTCCTCTCCATGATGACAGAGGGATATCCTTGGGCCTTAAACACCAAGGATTCTTCATTCACTTGAATGATCAACTCTCCTCTATCAACATCAATCACAGCCTTTGCTGTGGCTAGGAAGGGTCTGCCAAGGATGATGGATTCATCCATGCACTTCCCAGTCTCTAGGACTATGAAATCAGTAGGGATGTAATGGTCTTCAACTTCAATCAGAACATCCTCTACAAGTCCATGGGCTTGTTTTCTTGAATTGTCTGCCATCTCTAGTGAGATTTTTGCAGCTTGCACCTCAGAGATTCCTAACTTCTCCATTACAGAGAGAGGCATGAGGTTTACACTTGACCCTAAGTCACACAAGGCCTTCTTGAAGGTCATGGTGCCTATGGTACAAGGTATTGAAAACTTCCCAGGATCCTGTCTCTTTTGAGGCAGTTTCTACCTAGACAAGTCATCCAGTTCTTTGGTGAGCAAAGGGGGTTCATCCTCCCAAGTCTCATTTCCAAATAACTTGTCATTTAGCTTCATGATTGCTCCAAGGTATTTAGCAACTTGCTCTTCAGTGACATACTCATCCTCTTCAGAGGAAGAATACTCATCAGAGCTCATGAATGGCAGAAGTATGTCCAGTGGAATCTCTATGGTCTCATTTTGAGCCTCAGATTCCCATGGTTCCTCATTGGGGAACTCATTGGAGGCCAGTGGACGCCTAGTGAGGCCTTCCTCAGTGGCGTTCACTGCCTCTTCTCCCTCCCAAAATTCGGCCATGTTAATGGCCTTGCACTCTCCTTTTGGATTCTCTTCTGTATTGCTTGGAAGAGTACTAGGAGGGAGTTCAGTAATTTTCTTGCTCAGCTGACCCACTTGTCCCTCCAAATTTCGAATGGAGGACCTTGTTTCAGTCATGAAACTTTGAGTGGTTTTGATTAGATCAGAGACCATGGTTGCTAAGTCAGAGTTATTCTGCTTAGAACTCTCTGTCTGTTGCTGAGAAGATGATGGAAAAGGCTTGCTATTGCTAAACCTGTTTCTTCCACCATTTTTGTTGTTGAAACCTTGTTGAGGTCTCTGTTGATCCTTCCATGAGAAATTTGGATGATTCCTCCATGAAGGGTTATAGGTGTTTCCATAGGGTTCTCCCATGTAATTCACCTCTTCCATTGAAGGGTTCTCAGGATCATAAGCCTCTTCCTCAGATGAAGCTTCCTTAGTACTGCTTGGTGCATTTTGCATTCTAGACAGACTTTGAGAAATCATATTGACTTGTTGGGTCAATATTTTGTTCTGAGCCAATATGGCATTCAGAGTGTCAATCTCAAGAACTCCTTTCTTCTGACTAGTCCCATTGTTCACAGGATTTCTTTCAGAAGTGTACATGAATTGGTTATTTGCAACCATTTCAATCAGTTCTTGAGCTTCAGTAGGCGTCTTCTTCAGATGAAGAGATCCTCCTGCAGAGCTATCCAAAGACATCTTGGATAGTTCAGAGAGACCATCATAGAAAATACCTATGATGCTCCATTCAGAAAGCATGTCAGAGGGACACTTTCTGATTAATTGTTTGTATCTTTCCCAAGCTTCATAGAGGGATTCTCCTTCCTTCTGTCTGAAGGTTTGGACTTCCACTCTAAGCTTACTCAATTTTTGAGGTGGAAAGAACTTTGCCAAGAAGGCATTGACTAGCTTTTCCCAAGAGTCCAGGCTTTCTTTAGGTTGAGAGTCCAACCATATCCTAGCTCTGTCTCTTACAGCAAAAGGGAGTAGCATAAGTCTGTAGACCTCAGGGTCAACCCCATTAGTCTTGACTGTGTCACAGATTTGCAAGAATTCAGCTAAAAACTGATGAGGATCTTCCAATGGAAGTCCATGGAACTTGCAATTCTGTTGCATTAGAGAAACTAGTTGAGGCTTAAGCTCAAAGTTGTTTGCTCCAATGGCAGGGATAGAGATGCTTCTCCCATAAAAGTCGGGAGTAGGTGCAGTAAAGTCACCCAGCACCTTCCTTGCATTGTTGGCATTGTTGTTTTCGGCTGCCATCTGTTCTTCTCCTTTGAAGAATTCGGTCAGGTCCTCTAAAGAGAGTTGTGCTTTGGCTTCTCTTAGCTTTCTCTTCAAGGTCCTTTCAGGTTCAGGATCAGCCTCAACAAGAATGCCTTTGTCTTTGCTCCTGCTCATATGAGAGAGAAGAGAACAAGAAAATGTGGAATCCTCTATGTCACAGTATAGAGATTCCTTGAAGTGTTAGAGGAAAAGAAGAGTAGAAGACAGAAGTAGGAAATTCGAACTTATCAAAGAAGATGGAGTTCGGATTTTGCATTAAGGGATAGTGTTAGTCCATAAATAGAAGGATATGAGAAGGAGGGAAGTAATTTTCGAAAATTAAGTAAAAAATTTTGAAAACATTTTTGAAAAACATTACTTAATTTTCGAAAATGAAAGTGGGAAAGAAATAAAGTGATTTTTGAAAAAGATTTTGAAATTAGAAATAAAAAAGATTTGATTGAAAACTATTTTGAAAAAGATGTGGTTAAGAAGATATGATTGGTTTTAAAAAATGTGATTGAGAAGATATGATTTGAAAAACATTTTAAAAAGATTTGATTTTGAAAATTAAAAACTTGACTAACAAGAAAAGATATGATTCAAACATTAAACATTTCTCAACAGAAAAGGCAACATACTTGAAATGTTGAATCAAATCATTAATTGGTAGCAAGTATCTTTGAAAAAGGAAAGAAATTGATTTTGAAAAAGATTTGATTGAAAAATTGATTTGAAAAAGATTTGATTTTAAAAAGATTTTGAAAACCTGAAAAAAAAATTGATTTGAAAACAGAATCTTCCCCCTTGTGCCATCCTGGCGTTAAACGCCCAGAATGGTGCACATTCTGGCGTTTAACGCCCAAAATGCTACCCTTTTGGGCGTTAAACGCCCAACCAGGTACCCTGGCTGGCGTTTAAACGCCAGTCTGTCCTTCTTCACTGGGCGTTTTGAACGCCCAGCTTTTTCTGTGCAATTCCTCTGCTGTATGTTCTGAACCTTTAATTCTCTGTATTATTGACTTGAGAGGACACAAATTAAAACTATTTTTGGATTTTTAATAACAAGGAATAATCAAAATGCAACTAAAATCAAATAACAATGCATGCAAGACACCAAACTTAGCAGTTTGTATACTACTGACACTAATGAGAATACATATGAGACACACAAAACACTCAAGTCAAGAGAATTTAAAGATTAGAGTAAGAAATCATCAATAACATCTTGAAGACCACTAAGACACATGAATGAATGCATGCAATCGACACCAAACTTAAAATGAGACACTAGACTCAAACAAGAAATTTTTGGATTTTATGATTTTTTTGATTTTTTTGTGTTTTTCGAAAATTAAGTGGAAAAAGATATCAAAATTCTTAATGAGAATTCCAGGAATCAGTGCAATGCTAGTCTAAAGCTTCAGTCTAAAGGAATTAGACATGGTCAGCCAAGCTTCAGCAGAACATTGCATTCAAGAGCTAAATTGATGAAGATCAATCAGCTTTGGTGATGATAAGAACATCACCTTGAAACACTAGAATTCATTTTTAAGAACTCTGAAGAAAAAAATACCTAATCTAAGCAACAAAATGAACCGTCAGTTGTCCAAACTCAACAATCCCCGGCAACGGTGCCAAAAACTTGGTGCGCGAAATTGTGAACAATACTTTTCACAACTCTCATAATCCCCGGACATGAACCCCAAAAACTTGGTGTTCAATACCATGGCATTACACAACTTCGCACAACTAACCAGCAAGTGCACTGGGTCCTCCAAGTAATAAACCTTACGCGAGTAAGGGTCGATCCCACGGAGATTGTTAGTATGAAGCAAGCTATGGTCATCTTGTAAATCTTAGTCAGGCAAACTCAAATGGATATGGTGATGAACGCATAAGAACATAAAGATAAAGATAGAGATACTTATGTAATTCATTGGTAGGAACTTCAGATAAGCGCATGAAGATGCCTTCCCTTCCGTCTCTCAGCTTTCCTACTGTCTTCATCCAATCCTTCTTACTCCTTTCCATGGCAAGCTTATGTAGGGTTTCACCGTTGTCAATGGCTACCTGCCATCCTCTCAGTGAAAATGTTCCTATGCTCTGTCACAGCATGGCTAATCATCTGCCAGTTCTCAGTCAGGCCGGAATAGAATCCAGCGATTCTTTTGCGTCTGTCACTAACACCCCGCCTGCTAGGAGTTTGAAGCACGTCACAGTCATTCAATCATTGAATCCTACTCAGAATAACATAGACAAGGTTAGACCTTCCGGATTCTCTTGAATGCCGCCATCAGTTCTAGCCTATACCACGAAGACTCTGATCTCACGGAATGGTTGGCTCGGTTGTCAGGCGAGCACTCGGTTGTCAAGCGATCAACCATGCATCGTGCAATCAGGAATCCAAGAGATATTCACCCAATCGAAGGTAGAACGGAGGTGGTTGTCAGTCACACGTTCATAGGTGAGAATGATGATGAGTGTCACGGATCATCACATTCATCAAGTTGAAGAACAAGTGATATCTTAGAACAAGAACAAGCGGAATTGAATGGAAGAACAATAGTAATTGCATTAATACTCGAGGTACAGCAGAGCTCCACACCTTAATCTATGGTGTGTAGAAGCTCCACCGTTGAAAATACATAAGAAGAAGGTCTAGGCATGGCCGAATGGCCAGCCTCCCAATGATCTAAGAACTAGATGTCCAAAGATGATCTAGAGATCTAAAGTGATCAAAAGATTAAAATACAATAGTAAAAGGTCCTACTTATAGAAAACTAGTAGCCTAAGGTTTACAGAAATGAGTAAATGACATAAAAATCCACTTCCAGGCCCACTTGGTGTGTGCTTGGGCTGAGCAATGAAGCATTTTCGTGCAGAGACTTCTCTTGGAGTTAAACGCCAGCTTTTATGCCAGTTTGGGCGTTTAACTCCCATTTTGGTGCCAGTTCCAGCGTTTAACGCTGGGATTTGTGAGGGTGACTTTGAACGCCGGTTTGGGCCATCAAATCTTGGGCAAAGTATGGACTATCATATATTGATGGAAAGCCCAGGATGTTTACTTTCCAACGCCGTTAAGAGCGCGCCAATTGGGCTTCTGTAGCTCCAGAAAATCCACTTCGAGTGCAGGGAGGTCAGAATCCAACAGCATCTGCAGTCCTTTTTAGTCTCTGAATCAGATTTTTGCTCAGGTCCCTCAATTTCAGCCAGAAAATACCTGAAATCACAGAAAAACACACAATCTCATAGTAAAGTCCAGAAAAGTGAATTTTAACTAAAAACTAATAAAAATATACTAAAAACTAACTAGATCATACTAAAAATAATGCCAAAAAGCGTACAAATTATCCGCTCATCAATTACTGTCAGCACTTTCAGGTGTCTGATCATCCCTTAGCGTATGAATGCCAGGATTGGGTGGAAAATGGGCGTTTAATGCCAACTTTTCCCCCTTTTCTAGCGTTTGAACGCCAGAACTGGGCAAGGAATGGGCGTTTAACGCCAGCTTTCCTTCCCTTTCTGGCGTTTGAATGCCAATAGCATTCCTCTCTGGGCTCTTACTGTCCTCAGAGGGATTTTTCACAGTGGTTTGGTTGTCCTCTGTCAATTGTTCCTTGTTTGGCTTTTTGCTCTTCTGAGCAGTGTTATTCAGTGTCTTCCCACTCCTCAGTTGAACTGCTTGACATTCCTCTGTTATCTATTTGGATATTTGCTGTTTTGCTTGCTTCAACTGCAGTTCTATGCTCTTGTTAGCAACTTTAGTTTCATGGAGCATCTCTTTAAAGTCTGCTAACTATTCTGTCATCAGGAGCAATTGTTGATTAAGCTCAATTATCTGTTCTTGAGGACTAGGGTCAGTGACTACTGCCATGACTTCCTCTTTTGGAGAGAACTCATTGCTAGAGTACAAATATTGGTTTCTAGCAACAGTGTCTATAAGTTCCTGAGCTTCTTCAATTGTCTTCCTCATGTGTATAGATCCACCAGCTGAGTGGTCTAAAGACATTTGAGCTTTTTCTGTAAGCCCATAGTAGAAGATGTCTAACTGTACCCATTCTGAGAACATTTCAGAGGGGCATTTTCTTAGCATACCTCTATACCTCTCCCAGGCATTATAAAGGGATTCATTATCCTCTTGTTTAAAGCCTTGGATGTCCAGCCTTAGCTGTGTCATCCTCTTTGGAGGGTAAAAGTGATTCAGGAATTTGTCTGATAACTGTTTCTATGTTTTTATGCTTGCTGTAGGTTGGTTATTCAACCACCTCTTAGCTTGATCTTTTACAGCAAATGAAAACAGTAATAGTCTGTAGACATCCTAATCTACCTCTTTATCATGTACTGTGTCAGCAATTTGTAAGAACTGTGCCAGAAACTCAGTAGGCTCTTCCTGTGGAAGACCGGAATACTGGCAATTTTGCTGCACTATGATAATGAGTTGAGGATTTAGCTCAAAGCCGCTTGCTTTGATGGGAGGTGTACATATGCTACTCCCATATGCAGCTGTAATGGGGTTAGCATATGACCCCAGAGTCCTTTTGGACTGATCAATCCCACTTAGATCCATAATGGATTGCAAATAGATATATATATATTTTTTTGAATTAAACGAAAAAAATAAAATAAAACAAAATAAAAGAAAATTAAGATAAAAATTCGAAAATCAAAAAGAAAATAAGATCAAAGCAAATTGAGAACTGAATCAATTAGTTAATTAAAAAGATTTTGAAAAGAGCAATCAAAAAGATATGATTGAAAAATTTTTATGAAAAAGATTTGATTTTTGAAAAGAGGAAAGAGAAAAACACAAAATGACACCAAACTTAAAACTTTTAGAAAATCAAACACTAATTTTCGAAAATTTTTAAGGGAAAAACACAAAGAGGACACCAAACTTAGAATTTTTATGAATCAAAAAGGGACTATGAACATGCAAATTCGAAAATTAAAAGAAAAACAAAAGCATGCAATTGACACCAAACTTAAAATATGAACTAGACTCAACTAAAAGACTCTAAACCAACAAAAATAAAACAGTCCTAATCTAAGCAACAAGATAAGCCGTCAGTTGTCCAAAATCGAACAATCCCCGGCAACGGCGCCAAAAACTTGGTGCACGAAATTGCAATCACACTTTTGCAACTCCGCACAACTAACCAGCAAGTGCACTGGGTCGTCCAAGTAATACCTTGCGTGAGCAAGGGTCGATCCCACGGAGATTGTCGGCTTGAAGCAAGCTATGGTTATCTTGTAAATCTTAGTCAGGATATCAGAAATTATCAGGATTGATTGTGAAAAACAAAAGAACATGAAATGATTACTTGTTTTGCAGTAATAGAGAATAGGTTGAGGTTTTGGAGATGCTCTATCTTCGGGATCTCTGCTTTCCTACTGTCTTCTTCATCAAACACGCAAGGCTCCTTCCATGGCAAGCTGTATGTAGGGTTTCACCGTTGTCAATGGCTACCTCCCATCCTCTCAGTGAAAATGTTCCTATGCTCTGTCACAGCATGGCTAATCATCTGTCGGTTCTCGGTCAGGTCGGAATAGAATCCAGTGATTCTTTTGCGTCTGTCACTAACGCCCCGCCTGCTAGGAGTTTGAAGCACGTCACAGTCATTCAATCATTGAATCCTACTCAGAATACCACAGACAAGGTTTAGACCTTCCGGATTCTCTTGAATGCCGCCATCAATTCTAGCTTATACCACGAAGATTCCGATTAAAGAATCCAAGAGATAACTACTTAATCTAAGGTAGAACGGAGGTGGTTGTCAGGCACGCGTTCATAGTTGAGAATGATGATGATTGTCACGGATCATCACATTCATCCGGGTTAAGAACAAGTATTATCTTAGAATGGAAGCAAGCATGATTGAATAAGAAACAGTAGTAATTGCATTAATCCATCAAGACACAGCAGAGCTCCTCACCCCCAACCATGGGGTTTAGAGACTCATGCCGTGGAAAGTACACAAAGAAAACGTGTAAAGTGTCATGAGGTACAGATACAATGTCAAAAGATCCTATTAATAGTAAACTAGTAACCTAAGGTATACAGAAATGAGTAAATGACGTAAAAATCCACTTCTGGGTGCAGGGAGGTCAGAATCCAACAGCATCTGCAGTCCTTTTCAGTCTCTGAATTAGATTTTTGCTCAGGACCCTCAATTTCAGTCAGAAAATACCTGAAATCACAGAAAAACACACAAACTCATAGTAAAGTCCAGAAAAGTGAATTTTAACTAAAAACTAATAAAAAATATACTAAAAACTAACTAAAATATACTAAAAACATACTAAAAATAATGCCAAAAAGCGTACAAATTATCCGCTCATCAGATGCCCTAAAAACGTAGTTTCTTGGAAACGAAGTTGTTTCGATGGTTACCTGAAACTATAGGTCGATCTCGGTCGAGATCTTCTGTGTTGGTCGGAGCCGACGTGTCCGGCCAGTGTATAGCGGCCGGAGCTGGTGTGTCCGACTTGTGGAACTGAGAATACTGTTGATCCTTTGTCACTGAAGGGTGGGGGTACCTGCAAGGGACTCCGATGCTTAAGTTAGCAAGGGTATTAAGCAGGTATTGAGTAGAATCAGAGTATGAGTTATACCTGGGTGCTCCAGTGTATTTATAATGGTGAGATGTGACCTTCTTTGGATAAGATAAGTTAGTTATCTTATCTTATCTTATCTTTTGTCGAGGTCAGCTTATCTTCCATGGAACCGTCCTTATCTCTATAGGCTTGGGCTGCCTTTGGATCGGGGTCGTATTCCTTGAGTTAGGCCCTTCTTTGGGCTTTCTTGTCGATTTGGCCGAGTTCTTTACGAAGAAGTCAGTCCGCTTGACCTAAAGAGGTCGGTCGCTTTGCTACTGAACATCCCGGCTCGGAAGCTCGACCCAGGGTATGAACAGCCACCAAGAGGAAAAAGGAAAAGTTTCTAACTGGAGCAACAAACAAGTCTGCCACACAATCTTTGGAGAAAAAGTATCAGTTGGAACCACCCATTCACTTGCACATCTCTGCATGCACCGAGGACGTTGCAATCTTTAAGTGTGGGGAGGTCGATACCGATCTCCGTGGGTTAGTCACTTTCTTCTCAACACCAATCTTTGTTTTTCTTTGTTAGTTCATTGTTACATTTGCATGTTTGATTGCATGTTTGTTTGCATGTTTGTTTGATTTTGTACATTTTACCATTACTTGGTTGAAATGATGAATTATTCTTTCAAGAAACTTCTTATAGCATTTCACTAATTTGAATAAAATTTTTACTTGTTTGAAGAAATTTTATATTGGAACATGGTTTAGAGCTCGAACATACAAAACCAATGAGATTTTGAGCCTAATTGATTGGTTGCATCTTATCAACCAATGTTTTAATTTTGGTGTGTGTTGTTCTCTCTAAAATTGTGATCTTTGTCTTGTTTAATTCTATATTTCCATTGTTTGATGTATACATGCACTTATATGATTGAGGCCTTTGTTCGCTATAGCTTACATACCCATATGGCCTTACCCTTTCATTATCCTTTGCAAACCAAAGTTGGGCCTATTTTACCCCTTTGTTCTTTACTTTAGCTCATCATTAACTCTAAGCAGAAAATAATAATGTCCCTAATTTGAATCCTTAGTTAGCTTAGACTAGTGAGAGTGCTCATGAATTAAGTGTGGGAAAATTGGGTTTAGAAATATTTGGTTTGGGAGTTGGTTATGTTGTTTTGTGAAAATGTGAAAAAATGTTGAACATATATATTCTTGCACTCAATACTTTAATCATATGCATTGAGAAAGAAAAAAAAAAGAAAAGAAAAGTAGAAAGAAAAAAAATAGAGAAAAAGAAAAGAAAGAGAGCAAATAAATAAAAAGGGGACAAAATGCCCCAAAGTAAATAGTGAAAGCAATGCATATGAGTTGTACTTAAATTTGGGATGCATGAATGTGTGGTAAACATAGTTAATAGGCAGTTAAATCCTGCATTGTAATTACATGGATTGTCTTAAGTTAGGTGGGAAGTTTAGGTTAATTAAGAATTCATATTTTAGTCCACTTGATCAAATACAATCCTACCTTGACCCTAACCCCATTACAACCCTTAAAAGACCTCTTTATACGTGTATCTATGCATTAATTCTTTGTTGATTGGTAGAAGAAGAGTAAGCCTTGGATAACAAGATTAGTAGAGAATTGAGAGAATCGAACCTTAAACACTTGAGCGACTAGAGTGTATACACTTCTAGTGAGGGTTCGATGCTCGATTCTTTGTTCCCGGCTTTCATGAGCGATCTTCTTCTTGCAAGTTATTTGTACTTCATTTTTAAGATTTGAATTAGTGGAATCTAGTTCATTTTAGTTCTTGAAGATTTATTTACTTTTAACCAAGTAGGTAGAAGCATTTCACATTTAGTTGCATTCATATAGATAGGTTGCATTTCATACATTCTACCATTCCTCTTCACTCTCTTATAGTCTCTCTTGAGCTTAGCATGAGGACATGCTAATGTTTAAGTGTGGGGAGATTTGATGCACCACTATTTCGTGGCATATCTTGTGCTTAATTAAGTGAATTTTATTCATTAATCTCACACTTATTCATTGAATTCGCATATTTTACATTTTCCTTCCCGATTTTGTGCTATGATTGAAAACATGTTTCTCTGGTCTTAATTTAGCTAATTTTAACCCTGTCTCATTACCATTCGATTTTTTGATATGTGTGTTAAGTGTTTTCAGAGAATACAAGGCAGGATGGCATAGAGGATGGAAAGGAAGCATGCAAAAGTGGAAGAAATACAAGAAGCTGAAGGAACTGCAAAGTTGTCAGCCCTGACCTCTTCACACTCAATCGATCATAACTTGAGCTACAGAAGTCCAAATGAGGCGGTTCAAGTTGCGTTAGAAAGCTAACGTTCGGCGCTTCGCAACGATATATAATTTCTCATAGTTGATCTGGCGTTGAGGGACGCGCACGCGCAAAGCACATGTACGCATGGATAGTGCGGAGACAAGCGACGCGTTCGCGCGCATGAGCCACGTGATGTACGTATTAGAAATCTCCCTCAGCAAATTTTTGTGCTGTTTTTGACCCAGTTCTTATCCCAGAAAACATGGATTAGAGGATGCAGAGTGGAGAAATCAGAGAGACACTTCTCATTCACATAATTTTAGGTTTTAGATGTAGTTTTCTAGAGAGAGGCTCTCTCCTCTCTCTAAGTTTTAGGATTCCTAGTTTTTTGCTTTTGAGTTGGATATTACAAAGAGTTACTACCTCCGTGAAGTTTTTATCAATCTAGTTTGTTTTCTATTTCCTTACTCTTTTATTTCCTATTTGATTCCATTATTTCTTGATTATTTTCAATTGAGTTTAATTGCCATGTCTTCTTTCTACTCCCTTCACATGAATGTGAATTTGGCATCCATGTCAATGGAGTAGGCTTTAACTTGACTTTGGAGTTGATTAATATTTGAGACCCTTGAGTTTGAATACTCAAGAGTTACTTGGTAATTGGAGGTTGTTGGACAGCTCTCTAGTTACTAACCCTAATCCTTCCCAAGGGAGAGGATTAGGACTTGTGAATAGAAATTGGCTTCCAACTTACTTGACCTTCTTTTATTTAGTAAAGGATAACTAAGTAGAACAAAAACCTATTACTAATTAATCTTGGGAAATCCAACAAGGATAGAACTTCAGATTAATCTTTTCCTAGTCAAGGCTTCCTATTTCAATTACATAAAACCTCTTGTTAATTTTTATTGCCTTAATTTATAATCTTTTATTTTTCTACTCTCCAACTCTAAAATCGCTCAGAAAACTCATAACCAATAATAAGAACACTTCCTTAAAATTCCTTGAGAGACGACCCGAGGTTTAAATACTTCGGTTATCAATTTTACTAGAGGTTTGTTACTTGTGACAACCAAACTTTTGTACGAAAGGGTTCTTTGTCGGTCTAGAAGCTATACTTTCAACGAGAACTTACTTGTGAATTTCTTTATCAGCAAAAATTTGTTCGTCAAAATGGCGCCGTTGCCGGGGAGTTGCAACAGTGTGCTAATTTATTGGTTGGAATTTATTTATTTGCATTTTACTTTATTTAATTACCATGAGCTATTTGTTTTTTTCATTGAATGACGCGTTCACTGCCTGATCCAAGCTTAGCCATATTTGATCCTAAAATCGAAAGAACTCTTTCGTGTATTAGGCAAGCTCGGCGTCGGTTAGCCTCTGAAGGTGGTGAAGTGGTCACTACCAATTCACTAGTCCTATCCGAGGACAAATCTGAAGCGTCATTTAAGGAGGAAACAAGCTCCTCTTCTACTGACTCTGTTGATTTACGCACAGATAACATGGCAGCACTCCACAGGGTCACTCTCCAGGAAGCAGGAGCTCCGAACTTTACACTGCCCCCTTTTCAAGCGCGTCATCCAAATCTGGGTGCAGATATTGAACTAAAGACTACACTAATCAATCTACTACAAAGTTCCATGGCTTACCTGCTCAAGAGCCCCTCAAGCACCTCAGAGATTGATGAGGGAAAAATGATTCCACACAAACTCACCGGCAAGTGTACCGGGTCGCATCAAGTAGTAATTACTCACAAGAGTGAGGTCGATCCCACAGGGATTGATGGATTGAGCAATTTTAGTTAGGTGATGAATTTAGTTAAGCGAATATTTGATGATTTGAGTGAATTTTGATTTACAGAAGCTAAATTGCAAGTAAAAGAAAAGGAGAAGGGAAATTGATAGAATCTTAATGTGCAAAAAAGGAAAATTGCAGAAACTTAGAGTGCAAGAAAGTAAAAGATCTGAAACTTAAATTGCAAGAAAAATAAATTGTAAAAACTTAAAGTGCAAGGAATGTAAATTGCTGAATCTAAATTGCTGAGAAATGTAAATTGCTTGAAGAATAAAGGGATTTGGGTACTGAGATTTAAATTCAACTAGAAAATGTAAACTAAAGCAACTCAGAGAGCTATGAGATGAAGAGATTCAACTCAGTAGCCAAACAGAAATGGAAAATTTACTTGAAGAAACGAATAAAAAGAGAAACTTAGCTCAATTATGAAATTCTAAAAGAGAAATTGAAGATCGAAGGAGAGCAATGAGATCAGAAAGTAGATCTAGATCTCAATTACTCCCTTGACCAATCAGAAAGAAAGTGCAGAAGAAATGAAAATGAAAACAGCAAAGGAAATTTAGATCCAACTCCTCAATTCTTAGAACTATATAAATGAAAAACGAAGATGACCCTCAGATAAAAAAATTAAATGGAGTTGCAGAAGAAAGAAAATGAAAAGAGAATGCAAACTAGATCCAATCCCAATTCCCAAATTCCAAATGAAAACTAAAAGTGAAAAACTAAAATGAGCTAAAGGTTCTTTACAAATCAAATTGACTCCTATTTATACACTTTCTATTTTGGTCTTCAAAGCTTGGAGTGGGCTTTTCCAATTTGGCCTTGAATGAATGGATCAGGGGTGGCATGGTTCAACTGAGTCAAGGTGTGTTGGAACCTTCCAGGGGAGCGTTCAGTTGGCTTAAGTGAACGCTACGTTTAATTTGCTATGCATGTGCTTCCCTCGTGCCAATTTTGGCTCCTTGGTGCATGCGTCTTCGAATACGTTCACTAAAGTGAACGTGGAGTTCACTAGTTCAAACGCTACCCTTGTTTCCTTGCTTCCTAGCCTTCACTTTGTGGATACTCAGTTCCCTATCCCAACGCTGGCTCTTGGTCCTTTGGTGCGCGCCTTGCTTCCCTTGGTGAAAGGCACAAAGAAGTTCACAAAAGAGAATGCTAAGTTCACTTCTTTGAACGCCAGCCTTGTGTTGCCTTTGATGCGCATTGCTTCTTTGCTTCCATAAGCCAAAAACGTTCATTGTTTTGAACGCTACGTTCAATTTAGTGAGCTGGGCTTCTTGTTGTGCTTTCTTGATGCACGCCCAGTGCTTCCGCATTTACTCCTTTGCACACCACGCTCACTTGGTTGAGCGCTCCCTTGGTTGAGCGCTGGCCTTGTGCTCCCTTGCTCCCAAGCCTGAGTGTCACGAAAAAGGTGGAGATAGTGAACGTAGCGTTCACTTTAATGAATGCTAGCTTTGTGTTGCGCCTTGGCTCATTCTCTTCATAGGCGTTCACTTGATGAATGCTACGCTCATTAATTGAACACTACCCTTTGTGTCTCCAAGCTTAGCGTTGCCTTAATGAATCGCCATGCTTTGGTAATGCAACGCTTTCCTGGTTCTTTCTTTTCTTCATCATTTCTTCACCTACAAGCAACCAAACCAACATGTCAAAGTATCACCAAATTCACAAGGTTTCTGCATCATTCATAAAATCAATTAATTCTAGCCTAAACCCTATGATTTTGTGTAAAATAAATGATGGTTGATTGATTTATCATAATCATGAAAATCCACTCCAATCACTTATTTATTGAGTAAGAAAGTGCATAGAACCTAATAAAACAAGTGACAAAATGCTTGTAAAACTAGCATAAAATGACTTGTCATCACAACACCAAACTTAAATCTTGCTTGTCCCCAAGCAAGAACTAAACATGAGAATAATTGAAATCAAACAGAGAAGCATACATGTCCTTATTTAGCAGATAATAAAACTTGGTTCATGGGGTTTTATGCAGACAGATGCAGCTCACTTATTCTTTGCTGATAGATAAGAAATGTCCCTTGAGGGTTCACTAGAGTTGCTGCTATATTACCTTATTCTTCTATCAATCCCTGTTAGCTTTTTCTTTCTTTCTTTTGATTAGGAAGCTTATTTCTCTATGATAGCTTGGTGTCAAGTGTTGCATCAGCTTTTGACTTAATTTTTCTCAACACTTCTTCACTACAGACACTTGGGTCACAAATCTTCTTATGAACATTGATGTCCAGCAACTCTTTGGGTTACTAAATGTCTTGTAGCTAGGTTGCTCTTGATAATGGACTTTCGGTTGGTAATTCTGGATTAGTTAATCCAAGTTACCAAGTTTTAAAAGACTCGTCAGAACCTAATTGTCCAAGCAGATCCTAGTACAATAAGCACCACAGGCATATGTCCTAAGGTTCAAGCTATTGGTGTCTAGCCTTATTGTTTGTTTCTTTGCCACTTCTTGATTTTGCTTTTCTTTTCTTTCTCACTTTTCTTCATTTTGCAGGGATGTTCATTAATGCAAGGTTTTATAACAGTAACTTAGTTCACACTACAAGAGATATTCTATTATGCAGCTTTTATTGTTGAGCTTGTCATCAAATCAAGCAATTACCACCACTAAACTTCATTCTAATTCCTACCACATTAGACAATCACTTTCTATTTCAAACATTTTCTCTTATTAATGCAAAAGGGAAACAAGTCATGATTTTAAAGCAGGTGAATGATAACAAGCACTATGCAGATGAACATTTCAACCAATGCATTTAACAAACATCAAAACTTGCACTATTTAAACAAAGTATCAAGGTAAACAACAGCTTCTCATTCAGAATATTTCAAAGCAGAGTGAATTTTGTGACAATACAACCTATCGAGAGTGTCTTGCAGCTTTCTTGTTGTCTTCACCATCTTTTACTCTTGCATTTCTCTTGGTGATGATTCTTTTAAAAGGCCGGGTGTCTTTTCTGCATAATTATTGGAAGTTGCTTGTTTTCCAAGCACTTAGGCAGATGGTTATCATGCATGCATTATGGTAGGTCCTTGGACTTACTTTGGTGAGGGGACATAAAACTTAGTCCCTTGCTACTGTCTGTGATACATCAGTTACGTGAAACCTTGTGCTTTTGCTAAAAGTAATAAACTAAAAACTAGAAAACAGACAATGGTTTAGTGATTCCATGATTGCTTGGAGCTAGTAGCCATTTATGCATATGGTTGAAATATGTTTTTAAATGAGTTTTTTGGTGGAACACCAAATTTAGAATCCTCCATTCACCCTTAACTTGTTTTGGTGTGCAACACCAAACTTAGCTCCTTGCAATGCAGATAAATATACTTAATTGATAGCACGAAATTGTGATCAATACGTTTCACAAATCAAATAATCCCCGGTAATGAATCCAAAAACTTGGTGTTCAATACCATGGCATAAACACAACTTCGCACAACTAACCAGCAAGTGTACTGGGTCGTCCAAGTAATAAACCTTACGTGAGTAAGGGTCGATCCCACAGAGATTGTTGGTATGAAGCAAGCTATGGTCACCTTGTAAATCTTAGTCAGGCAAACTCTAATGGATATGGGTGATATACGAATAAAACATAAAGATAAAGATAGAGATACTTATGTAATTCATTGGTGGGAATTTCAGATAAGCGTATGAAGATGCTTGGTCCCTTCCGTCTCGCTGCTTTCCTACTATCTTCATCCAATCCTTCTTACTCCTTTCCATGGCAAGCTTATGCAAGGGTTTCACCGTTGTCAGTGGCTACCTCCCATCCTCTCAGTGGAAATGTTCAACGCACCCTGTCACGGCACGGCTATCCATCTGTCGGTTCTCAATCAGGCCGGAATAGAATCTAGTGATTCTTTTGCGTCTGTCACTAACGCCCCACCCTCAGGAGTTTGAAGCTCGTCACAGTCATTCAATCATTGAATCCTACTCAGAATACCACAGACAAGGTTAGACCTTCCGGATTCTCTTGAATGCCGCCATCAGTTCTAGCCTATACCACGAAGACTCTGATCTCACGGAATGGCTGGCTCGTTTGTCAGGCGAGCGCTCGGTTGTCAGGCGATCAACCATGCATCGTGTATCAGGAATCCAAGAGATATCCACCAAATCTAAGGTAGAACGGAGGTGGTTGTCAGGCACACGTTCATAGGTGAGAATGATGATGAGTGTCACGGATCATCACATTCATCAAGTTGAAGAACAAGTGGTATCTTAGAACAAGAACAAGCGGAATTGAATAGAAGAACAATAATAATTGCATTAATACTCGAGGTACAGCAGAGCTCCACACCTTAATCTATGGTGTGTAGAAACTCCACCGTTGAAAATACATAAGAACAAGGTCTAGGCATGGCCGAATGGCCAGCCTCCCAAAGAGGGTTCAATCATAAAAACATGATCAAAAGATGTAAATACAATAGTAAAAGGTCCTACTTATAGAAAACTAGTAGCCTAGGGTTTATAGAGATGAGTAAATGACATAAAAATCCACTTCCGAGCCCACTTGGTGTGTGCTTGGGCTGAGCATTGAAGCATTTTCGTGTAGAGACTCTTCTTGGAGTTAAACGCCAGCTTTTGTGCCAGTTTGGGCGTTTAACTCCCACTTTGGTGCCAGTTCCGGCGTTTAACGCTGGAAATCTTGAGGGTGACTTTGAACGCCGGTTTGGGCCATCAAATCTTGGGCAAAGTATGGACTATCATATATTTCTGGAAAGCTCAGGATGTCTACTTTCCAACGCTGTTGAGAGCGCGCCAATTGGGCTTCTGTAGCTCCAGAAAATCCACTTCGAGTGCAGGGAGGTCAGAATCCAACAGCATCTGCAGTCCTTTTCAGTCTCTGAATCAGATTTTTGCTCAGGTCCCTCAATTTCAGCCAGAAAATACCTGAAATCACAGAAAAACACACAAACTCATAGTAAAGTCCAGAAAAGTGAATTTTAACTAAAAACTAATAAAAATATACTAAAAACTAACTAAATCATACTAAAAACAATGCCAAAAAGCGTACAAATTATCCGCTCATCATTAACCTTTTTATTAAAATAGTTAGGAAAGGAAAACTACCTCTAGTTGGGTTGCCTCCCAACAAGCACTCTTTTAGTGTCATTAGCTTGACATCCTTTATTCTTGCTCAACTTAATTCCTGAACCTCCTTTTCTTTGTTCCAATGGCCTCCCAAGTAATGCTTTGTCCTGTGACCGTTTGCTATGAAGGTGTTCTTTGTTGCTTCATCCATAAGTTTAAGGCTTCCATAAGGAAGAAGCTTTGTCAACAAGTAGGGAGCAGTCCATTTGGACTTGAGTTTGCCAGGGAAAACTTTGAGCCTGAAGTTATACAAGAGTACTTGCTGTCCTAGTTTGAACTCCTTCTTTGAGATCCTTTTGTCATGCCATCACTTAGCCTTTTCCTTATAAATCTTGGTACTTTCATAGGCTTCCAATCTAAACTCATCCAGCTCATTTAGTTGTAGTAGCCTCTTCTCTTCTGCTTCTTGAGAATCAAGGTTGAGGAGTTTAGTAGCCCAAAAGGCTTTACGCTCAAGCTCTACTGGGAGGTAACATGACTTGCCATATAATAACTAAAAAGGGGATTTTCCAATGGGAGTTTTGAATGCTATTTTGTGTACCCACAGAGTGTCATCCAATTTTTTTGCCTAGTCTTTCCTTGTGATCCCACTGTTTTCTCTAAAATTTTCTTCGGATCCCTGTTTGCCAATTCAGCCTGGCCATTAGTCTGAGGGTAATATGGTGTGGTCACTTTATGAATCACTCCATATCTATGGAGCAGCTTCTCCATCTGTTTGTTACAAAAATGGCTACCACCATCACTGATAAGACCTTTAGGCACTCCAAATCTAGTAAAAATGTGCTTCTTAAGGAATTGCAGGACAATTTGTGCATCACATGTGATAGTGGCTATGGCTTCCACCCATTTTGAAACATACTCTACTGCCACAAGTATGAACTTGAAGGAGTATGAAGGTGGAAAGAGCCCCATAAAGTCTATGCCCCAAAGATCAAAGAGTTCTACTTCCAGGATGTAATTCTCAGGCATCTCATTCCTTCTTGTCAATCCTCCAGCTCTCTGGATCCTTGAAGATGGTTGGCCAATAAAATCCACTTTGGAGTACTTTGGCAGCCGTTCTTTCTGGTCCGAAATGACCACCATAGGCTGAGCCATGACAATGCCACAATATGTCTCACATCTCATTTTTAGGAACACATTTTCTATTCATCCCATCTGGACACCTCTTGATAAGAATGGTTCATCCCACAAGAACTTCTTGGCTTCATTGAGTTGCACCAATTACAAGGCCACTTGCATCACATATGAGTTCAAAAGGTAATCCCCAATCCGGGGGTGTGATGATTGGTGTTGTTGTGAGTTTGGTCTTCAAAGTTTCAAAGGCATGCTTACAGTTTTCTTAAAAAACAAAAGGGTTGTCAACCACCAGAAAATTGCTCAATGGTTTAGCTATTTTAGAAAAATCCTTGATGAATCTTCTATAGAATCCAGCATGACCTAGGAAACTTCTAACAGCTTTCACATTAGCAGGCAAAGGAAGTTTCTCTATGACTTCTACTTTTGCCTTGTCAACTTCTATTCCTTTCCTTGAAACTTTGTGACCAAGAACATTTCCTTTAGGTACCATAAAATAGCATTTTCCCAATTTAGAACCAAATTAGTTTCTTGGCACCGTTTCAAGACTAAGGTTAGATGATGCAAGCAAGCATTAAAAGTGTCACCAAAAATAGAAAAATCATCCATGAAGACCTCTAAGAATTTTTCAACCATATCTGAGAAGATGGAGAGCATACACCTTTGAAAGGTGGCTGGAGCATTGCATAGCCCAAATGGCATCCTTCTATAGGCAAAAACTCCAAATGGACATGTGAAGGATGTCTTTTCTTGCTCCTTGGGGTCTACCACTATCTGATTATACCTAGAATATCCATCCAGGAAGCAGTAGTAGAAATGGCCGGCCAACCTTTCAAGCATTTGGTCAATGAAAGGAAGGGGGAAGTGGTCTTTTCTTGTGGCATCATTCAACCTTCTATAATCGATACACATCTTCAATCCCGTCATTATTCTTGTGGGAATGAGCTCATTCTTCTCATTGGTAATGACAGTCATCCCACCTTTCTTTGGCACCACGTGAACTGGGCTCACCCATGAGCTATCAGAAATAGGATAGATAATCCCAACATTCCAAAGCTTCATCACTTCCTTCTGGACAACCTCTTTCATTGTGGGGTTTAGTCTTCTCTGAGGTTGCACCACAGATTTAGAGTCTTCCTCTAAAAGTATCTTGTGCATACATATGGCAGGACTTATGCCCTTCAGATCATTAATGGTCCACCCTAGTGCATCTTTGTGAGTTCTCAATACAGCAAGGAGCCGTCCTTCTTCTTCTTCACTCAAGGTAGAGTTGATGATCGCAGAGAAATTATCCGTTGTACCAAGGAATGCATATTTAAGGTGTGGAGGCAAAGGTTTCAATTCTTGACTTGGCTTCTCCTTTGCCTTTCCTTCAGAAGAGACTTCATTCACTTGTTCCTGTAAGGCATCTTGAGCTGTTTCTATCTCTTCTCTTTGTTCCTCTTGACTGATTGCTTCAAATGCTTCTTCCACCAGACCTTCTATCATTTCCACTCTTATGTAGTTCTCTTGCTCAGGAGGATGTTGCATTGATTTGAACATATTGATGATCATTTTCTCATTGTGTACCCTGAAAATTATTTCTCCTTTTTCTACATCAATAATGGCCCTTGTTGTGGCAAGGAAGGGTCTTCCCAGGATAATTGAATTATTTCCTTCTTCTTCTGTGTCCAATATCACAAAGTCGGCAGGGAAGATGAACTCTCCAACCTTCACTAATAAGTTTTCTACAACTCCATTAGGAATCTTGATTGATCTATCTGCCATTACAAGTGACATCCTGGTGGGTTTAATTTCCTCTATGGCAAGCTTTTTCATCATTGAGAAAGGCATCAAATTGATGCTGGCACCCAAATCACAGAGAGCTTTCTCCAATGTCATTTTTGCCTATGGTGCATGATATGACAAAACTCCCTGGGTCTTTAAGCATTGGTGGAATACCCCGAATCACTGTACTGCATTCTTGAATGAGCATTATTGTTTCTTTTTCACCCCAGCATCTCTTTTTGTTGATGAGTTCTTTTGAGAATTTTGCATACAAGGGCATTTGTTCCAATGCTTCAGCAAGTGGAATATTAATCTCCAGCTTCTTAAACACTTCTAAGAACTTGGGAAACTGTTGGTCCTTGGTGCACGAAATTGTTATTACACTTTTCACAACTCTGCACAACTAACCAGCAAGTGCACTGGGTCATCCAAGTAATACCTTACGTGAGTAAGGGTCGATCCCACGGAGATTGTCGGCTTGAAGCAAGCTATGGTTATCTTATTTTTCTTAGTCAGAATATCAATAACAATTCTTAGTTTTATTTGTAAAAAGTAAAAGAACATGAAATAAATGGTACTTGTTATTCAGTAATGGAGAACAGGTTGAGGTTTTGGAGATGCTCTGCCCTCTGAATTTCTGCTTTCCTACTGCCTTCTTCTTCAAACACACATGGCTCCTTTTATGGAAAGCTTTATGTTGGTAGATCACCGTTGTCAATGGCTACCATCCGTCCTCTCAGTGAAAATAGTCCAGGTACGTTTCCGCACGGCTAATCATCTGTCGGATCTCACTTGTGTTGGAATAGGATACATCTATCCTTTTGCACACTGTCACTGCACCCAACATTTGTGAGTTTGAAGCTCGTCACAATCATCCCTTCCCAAATCCTACTCGAAATACCACAGACAAGATTTAGACTTTTCAGATCTCAGGAATGTTGCCAATTGATTCTAGCCTTTACCACAAAGATTCTGGTCTCACGGATTTGAATGCTCTATTGTCAGGAGAGGCAACCAAACTCGTGAATCAGGAGTCCAAGAGATACACACTCAAGCTGTCGCCCAATGACTACGTTGAGCTCTGATAGAAAGGAAGTGGTTGTCAAGCATGCGTTCATAGTTGTGAGAATGAGGATGAGTGTCACGAATCATCACATTCATCATATTGAAGTACGAGTGAATATCTTAGAACAGAGACAAGCGTGATTGAATGGAAACAGTAGTAATTGCATTAATTCATCGAGACATAGCAGAGCTCCTCACCCCTAACCATGGGATTTAGAGACTCATGCCGTCAAAGGTACAATAAGGTATGTAAAAAATTTCATGAGGTGCAAATTGAATCTCTAAAAGTAGCTTTTATACTAGAGTCGTAACCTAGGTTTACAGAAAAAATGAGTAATTAAGTGCAGATAGTGCAAAAATCCACTTCCAGGGCCCACTTGGTGAGTGTTTGGGCTGAGTTTTGAAGCTTTCACGTGCATAGGACGTCCTTGGAGTTAAACGCCAGCTTTGGTGCCAGTTTGGGCATTTAACTCCAGCTTTAGTGCCAGTTCTTGCGTTTTGCTCCAGAAAAAGGGTTATGGTGGGCGTTTAAACGCCAGTTTGGGCCATCAGATCTCGGGCAAAGTATGAACTATTATATATTGCTGGAAAGTCCAAGATGTCTACTTTCCAACCCAATTGAGAACGCGCCATTTAGGTTTTTGTAGCTCTAGAAAATTCATTTCGAGTGCAGGAGGGTCAGAACCCAACAGCATCTGCAGTCCTTTCTCAGCCTCTGAATTAGATTTTTGCTTAGGTCCCTCAATTTCAGCCAGAAAATACCTGAAATTACAGAAAAACACACAAATTTATAGTGAAATCCAGAAATGTGATTTTTGAATAAAATTAATAAAAAATATAACAAAAATGAATAAAACATGCTAAAAAATATATGAAAATACTACCAAAAAGCGTATAAAATATCTGCTCATCACAACACCAAACTTAAACAGTTGCTTGTCCTCAAGCAACTAAACAAATAAAATAGGTTAAAAAGAAGAGGGTATACAATAAATTCCAAAATATCAATGAAGCTTAGTTCAAATCAGATGAGTGGGACTAGAAGCTTTTTGCTTCTGAACAGTTTTGGCATCTCATTTTATCCTTTGAAGTTTAGAATGATTGGCAACTATAGGAACTCAAAATTAAGATAGTGTTATTGATTCTCCTAGTTTAGTATGTTGATCCTTGAACACAGCTACTTATAAGTCTTGGCCTTGACCCTAAGCACTTTGTTTTCCAGTATTACCACCGGATACATAAATGCCACAGCACATAACTGGGTGAACCTTTCCAGATTGTGACTCATGTTTGCTAGAGTCCCCAGTTAGAGGTGCCCAGAGTTCTTAAGCACACTCTTTTTACTTTGGATCATGACTTTAATCACTCAGTCTCAAGCTTTTCATTTGGACCTTCATGACACAAACACATGGGTAGGGACAGCTTGATTTAGCCGCTTAGGCCAGGATTTTGTTCCTTTGGGCCCTCCTATCCATTAATGCTCAAAGCCTTGGATCCTTTTTACCCTTGCTTTTTAGTTTAAAGGGCTATTGGCTTTTTCTGCTTGCTTTTTCTTTTTCTTTCTTTTTCCTTTTTTTTCGCAAGCTTTGTTTTTCACTGCTTTTTCTTGCTTCAAGAATCAATTTTATGATTTTTCAGATTATCAATAATATTTCTCTTTTTTCATTATTCTTTCAAGAGCCAACAATTTTAACATTCATAAACTTCACTATAAAAAATATGCACTGTTCAAGCATTCATTCAGAAAATAAAAAGTATTGCCACCACATCAGAATAATTAAACTATTTCAAGATAAAATTTGAAATTCATGTACTTCTTATGCTTCTAAAAAAATCTACTATTTTATTCATGTTTGATGATGATAAGAGGATTAAATTATAGCCAAATTGATAGAAGATAAAGTACTACTTATGTAATGTAAATTTTATAGCAGAAAATTAAAATGAAAATTAAAATGCAACTAATACTTATAAAAATAAACTACTCTAATACTAATGCTCATGTAACTATTAAAATAGGTCTCTAATAACAGAAGTTATCACAGAGTTAGAACTCAACAACCTTGATTTTGGGAGGTGGGTGCTCCTTCAATCTGTGGGATGCCTGGTGCTTCAAGGGATAGCTTCTGGCGCTTCAGCTCCTGTAGCTCACACCCTTGTTGCTCTTGTTCCTTGAGCAATTTGTAAAGCATGATGTTCTAATTCTGCTGCTCTTCTTTGAGTTGATCCATAACTTCTTGCAGCTTGGTGACAGATACTTCTAAGCGGGCCCAATAGTCAAATTGGGGAAGTTATGGAAGAAGCTCATGCGCCCTTTTCTTAATGGAGTTATCTTGAATTTGAGGTCCATCCATTACCTTTTTGGTGATTGGGGATTCAACTGGGATGATTGATGAGCGGATAATTTGTACGCTTTTTGGCATTGTTTTTAGTATATTTTTGGTATGATCTAGTTAGTTTTTAGTATATTTTTATTAGTTTTTAGTTAAAATTAACTTTTCTGGACTTTACTATGAGTTTGTGTGTTTTTCTGTGATTTCAGGTATTTTCTGGCTGAAATTGAGGGACCTGAGCAAAAATCTGATTCAGATACCAAAAAGGACTGTAGATGCTGTTGGATTCTGACCTCCCTGCACTCGAAGTGGATTTTCTGGAGCTACAGAAGCCCAATTGGCGCGTTCTCAACGGAGTTGGAAAGTAGACATCCTGGGCTTTTCAGCAATATATGATAGTCCATACTTTGCCCAAGATTTGATGGCCCAAACCGGCATTCAAAGTCACCCTCAGGAATTCCAGCGTTAAACGCCGGAACTGGCACCAAAATGGGAGTTAAACGCCCAAACTGGCACAAAAGCTGGCGTTTAACTCCAAAAAGAGTCTCTACACGAAAATGCTTCAATGCTCAGCCCAAGCACACACCAAGTGGACCCGGAAGTGGATTTTTATGTCATTTACTCATATCTGTACACCCTAGGCTACTAGTTCTCTATATATAGGACCTTTTACTATTGTATTTGAATTTTTGGACACCTAGTTCTTAGATCATTGGGAGGCTGGTCATTCGGCCATGCCTAGACCTTGTTCTTATGTATTTTCAACGGTGGAGTTTCTACACACCATAGATTAAGGTGTGGAGCTCTGCTGTACCTCGAGTATTAATGCAATTACTATTGTTCTTCTATTCAATTCCGCTTGTTCTTGTTCTAAGATATCACTTGTTCTTCAACTTGATGAATGTGATGATCCATGACACTCATCATCATTCTCACCTATGAACGTGTGATTGACAACCACCTCCGTTCTACCTTCGATTGGGTGAATATCTCTTGGATTCCTGATACACGATGCATGGTTGATCGCCTGACAACCGAGTGCTCGCCTGACAAACGAGCCAGCCATTCCGTGAGATCAGAGTCTTCGTGGTATAGGCTAGAACTGATGGCGGCATTCAAGAGAATCCGGAAGGTCTAACCTTGTCTGTGGTATTCTGAGTAGGATTCAATGATTGAATGACTATGACGTGCTTCAAACTCCTGAGGGCGGGGCGTTAGTGACAGACGCAAAAGAATCACTGGATTCTATTCTGGCCTGATCGAGAACCGACAGATGGATAGCCGTGCCGTGACAGGGTGCGTTGAACATTTCCACTGAGAGGATGGGAGGTAGCCACTAACAACGGTGAAACCCTTGCTTAAGCTTGCCATGGAAAGGAGTAAGAAGGATTGGATGAAGACAGTAGGAAAGCAGAGAGACGGAAGGGACAAGCATCTTCATACGTTTATCTGAAGTTCCTACCAATGAATTGCATAAGTATCTCTATCTTTGTCTTTATGTTTTATTCGTATATCACCTACATCCATTTGAGTTTGCCTGACTAAGATTTACAAGGTGACCATAGCTTGCTTCATACCAACAATCTCTGTGGGATCGACCCTTACTCGCGTAAGGTTTATTACTTGGACGACCCAGTACATTTGCTGGTTAGTTGTGCGAAATTGTGTTTATGCCATGGTATTGAATACCAAGTTTTTGGTTTCATCACCGGGGATTATTTGAGTTGTGAAAAGTATTGATCACAATTTCGTGCACCAAGTTTTTGGCGCCGTTGCCGGGGATTGTTGAGTATGGACAACTAACGGTTCATCTTGTTGCTTAGATTAGGTATTTTTTTTTTCAGAGTTCTTAAGAATGAATTCTAGAGTTTCATGATGATCTGTTGAAGTCTGGCTGGCTGTGAAGCCATGTCTAATTTCATTGGACCGAGGTTTCAACTTATCATCACAAGAGCTTGTTGATTTCTATCAATCTTGCTATTGGAGCAGTGATCTGCTAAGGCTTGGCTGGCCTTTGGCCATGTCTAGTGTTTTGGACCGAAGCTTTCTTTGAAAGCTTGGCTGGCTGTGAAGCCATGTCTAATTCCTGGACCGGAGTCTTAGACTAAACATTGCATGATTCCTGGAATTCTCATTAAGAATTTTGATACCTTTTTCCACTTAATTTTCGAAAAATCCAAAAAAATTTTACAAAATCATAAAATCCAAAAATAATTTTTGTTTGAGTCTAGTGTTTCATTTTAAGTTTGGTGTCAATTGCATGCATTCATTCATGTGTCTTAAGGACCTTCAAGTAATTCTTGATGATTTCTTACTCTGATCTTTGAATTCTCTTGACTTGAGTGTTTATGTGTCTCATATGCATTCTCATTAGTATCAGCAGTATACAAACTGCTAAGTTTGGTGTCTTGCATGCATTGTTATTTGATTTTAGTTGCATTTTGATTATTAAAAATCCAAAAATATTTTTAATTTGTGTCTTTTCAAGTCAATAATACAGAGAATTAAAGATTCAGAACATACAGCAGAGGAATTACACTGAAAAAGCTGGGCGTTCAAAACGCCCAGTGAAGAAGGACAGACTGGTGTTTAAACGCCTGCCAGGGTACCTGGTTGGGTGTTTAACGCCCAAAAAGGTAGTGTTTTGGGCGTTAAACGCCAGAATGTGCACCATTCTGGGCGTTTAACGCCAGGATGGCACAAGAGGGAAGATTCTGTTTTCGATGCAATTTTTTTTCAAGTTTTCAAAGTTTTTCAAAATCAAATCTTTTTCAAATCATATCTTTTCAATCATATGCTTTCAAAATCAATTTCTCTCCTTTTTCAAAGATACTTGCTATCAATTAATGATTTGATTCAACATTTCAAGTATGTTGCCTTTTCTGTTGAGAAAGGTTTAATGTTTGGATCATATCTTTTCTTGATAGCCAAGTCATTATTTTTTAAAATCGAATCTTTTTAAAATGTTTTTCAAATCATATCTTCTTAACCACATCTTTTCAAAATAGTTTTCAATCAAATCTTTTTGATTTCTAATTTCAAAATCTTTTTCAAAAAAACCACTTTACCTCTTTCTCACTCTTGGTTTTCGAAAATCAATTAGTGTTTTTCAAAATGTTTTCAAAATCTTTTCCTTAATTTTCGAAAATTACTTCCCTTCTTCTCACATCCTTCTATTTATGGACTAACACTATTCCTTAATGCAAAATTCGAACTCCATCTTCTTTGATAAGTTCGAATTTTCTCCCTTCTATTTTTCTTTTCCTCTGACACCTCAAGGAATCTCTATACTGTGACATAGAGGATTCCACATTTTCTTGTTCTCTTCTCTTTCATATGAGCAGGAGCAGAGACAAAGGCATTCTTGTTGAGGCTGATCCTGAACCTGAAAGAACCTTGAAGAGAAAGCTAAGAGAAGCTAAGGCACAATTCTCTGTAGAGGACCTAACCAAATTCTTCAAAGAAGAAGAACACATGGCAGCCGAAAACAACAACAATGCCAACAATGCAAGGAAGGTGCTGGGTGACTTTACTGCACCTACTCCCGACTTCTATGGGAGAAGCATCTCTATCCCTGCCATTGGAGCAAACAACTTTGAGCTTAAGCCTCAATTAGTTTCTCTAATGCAACAGAATTGCAAGTTCCATGGACTTCCATTGGAAGATCCTCATCAGTTTTTAGCTGAGTTCTTACAAATCTGTGACACTTTCAAGACTAATGGGGTTGACCCTGAGGTCTATAGACTTATGCTATTCCCTTTTGCTGTAAGAGACAGAGCTAGAAGATGGTTGGACTCTCAACCTAAAGAAAGCCTGGACTCTTGGGAAAAGCTAGTCAATGCCTTCTTGGCAAAGTTCTTTCCACCTCAAAAATTGAGTAAGCTTAGAGTGGAAGTCCAAACCTTCAGACAGAAGGAAGGAGAATCCCTCTATGAAGCTTGGGAAAGATACAAATAATTAATCAGAAAGTGTCCATCTGATATGCTTTCTGAATGGAGCATCATAGGTATTTTCTATGATGGTCTCTCTGAACTATCCAAAATGTCTTTGGATAGCTCTGCTGGAGGCTCTCTTCATCTGAAGAAGACGCCTACAGAAGCTCAAGAGCTGATTGAAATGGTTGCAAATAACCAATTCATGTACACTTCTGAAAGGAATCCTGTGAACAATGGGACTAGTCAGAAGAAAGGAGTTCTTGAGATTGACACTCTGAATGCCATATTGGCTCAGAACAAAATATTGACTCAACAAGTCAATATGATTTCTCAAAGTCTGTCTGGAACGCAAAATGCACCAAGCAGTACTAAGGAAGCTTCATCTGAAGAAGAAGCTTATGATCCTGAGAACCCTTCAATGGAAGAGGTGAATTACATGGGAGAACCCTATGGAAACACCTATAATCCTTCATGGAGAAATCATCCAAATCTCTCATGGAAGGATCAATAGAGACCTCAACAAGGTTTCAACAATAATAATGGTGGAAGAAACAGGTTTAGCAATAGCAAGCCTTTTCCATCATCTTCTCAGCAACAGACAGAGAGTTCTAAGCAGAATACCTCTGACTTAGCAACCATGGTCTCTGATCTAATCAAAACCACTCAAAGTTTCATGACTGAAACAAGGTCCTCCATTAGAAAATTGGAGGCACAAGTGGGTCAGCTGAGTAAGAAAATTACTGAACTCCCTCCTAGTACTCTTCCAAGCAATACAGAAGAAAATCCAAAAGGAGAGTGCAAAGCCATCAACATGGCCGAATTTTGGGAGGAAGGAGAGGCAGTGAACGCCACTGAGGAAGACCTCAATGGACGTCCACTGGCCTCCAATGAGTTCCCCAATGAGGAACCATGGGAATCTGAGGCTCAAAATGAGACCATAGAGATTCCATTGGACTTACTTCTGCCATTCATGAGCTCTGATGAGTATTCTTCCTCTGAAGAGGATGAGTATGTCACTGAAGAGCAAGTTGCTAAATACCATGGAGCAATCATGAAGCTAAATGACAAGTTATTTGGAAATGAGACTTGGGAGGATGAACCCCCTTTGCTCACCAAAGAACTGGATGACTTGTCTAGGCAGAAACTGCCTCAAAAGAGACAGGACACTGGGAAGTTTTCAATACCTTGTACCATAGGCACCATGACCTTCAAGAAGGCCTTGTGTGACTTAGGGTCAAGTGTAAACCTCATGCCTCTCTCTGTAATGGAGAAGCTAGGGATCTTTGAGGTGCAAGCTGCAAAAATCTCACTAGAGATGGCAGACAACTCAAGAAAACAAGCCTACGGACTTGTAGAGGATGTTTTGGTAAAAATTGAAGACCATTACATCCCTACTGATTTCATAGTCCTAGAGACTGGGAAGTGCATGGATGAATCCATCATCCTTGGCAGACCCTTCCTAGCCACAGCAAAGGCTGTGATTGATGTTGATAGAGGAGAGTTGATCATTCAAGTGAATGAAGAATCCTTGGTGTTTAAGGCTCAAGGATATCCCTCTGTCATCATGGAGAGGAAGCATGAAGAGCTTCCCTCAAAACAGAGCCAAACAGAGCCCCCACAGTCAAACTCTAAGTTTGGTGTTGGGAGGCCACAACCAACTTCTAAGTTTGGTGTTGAAACCCCACATTGAAATTCTAAGTTTGGTGTTGAGAGGTTCCAACATAGCTCTGAGCATTTCTGAGGCTCCATGAGAGTCCTCTGTCAAGCTAATGACATTAAAGAAGCGCTTGTTGGGAGGCAACCCAATGTTTTATAATTAACTATTTTCTTTTGTTATTTTATGTTTTTTTGTAGGTTGATGATCATGAGAAGTCACAAAATCAATGAAAAGAGCAAAAAACAGAATGAAAAACAGGAAGAAAAACAGCACACCCTGGAGGACGCACCTACTGGCGTTTAAACGCCAGTAAGGTTAGCAGATGGGCGTTTAACGCCCAGTCTGGCACCATTCTGAGCGTTTAACGCCAGAAAGGGGCACCAGACTGGCGTTAAACGCCAGAAAAGGGCAAGAAGCTGGCGTTAAACGCCAGAAATGGGCACCAGCCCGGCGTTTAACGCCAGAAATGGCTAAAAACGCAATTTTGCTTGCCATTTGGTGTAGGGATGACTTTTCCTTGACACCTCAGGATCTGTGGACCCCACAAGATCCCCACCTACCCCACCACTCTCTCTCTTCTTCCCCCATTCACCAATCACCTCAACACCTCTTCCTCAAACACCCTTCACCTATCAAATCCCATCTTTCTCTTCACCACTCACATCCATCCTTCATAAAACCCCACCTACCCCACCATTCAAATTCAAACCACTTTCCCACCCAAACCCACCCTCACTTGGCCGAAAATCACCCTTCCCTCTCTCCTATATAAACCCTCCTTCACTCCTTCATTTTCCCACAACCTCAACACCACTTCTCCCCCTTTTGGCCGAACACAAAGCCATTCCCTTCTTCCTCATTTCTTCTTCTTCTACTCTCTTCTTTCCTCTTTTGCTTGAGGACGAGCAAACCTTTTAAGTTTGGTGTGGTAAAAGCATTGCTTTTTGTTTTTCCATAACCATTTATGGCATCCAAGGTCGGAGAAACCTCTAGAAAGAGGAAAGGGAAGGCAAAAGCTTCCACCTCCGAGTCATGGGAGATGGAAAGATTCATCTCAAGGGTGCATCAAGACCACTTCTATGAAGTTGTGGCCTTGAAAAAGGTGATCCCCGAGGTCCCTTTTTCACTCAAAAAGAGTGAATATCCGGAGATCCGACATGAGATCCGAAGAAGAGGTTGGGAAGTTCTTACCAACCCTATTCAACAAGTCGGAATCTTAATGGTTCAAGAGTTCTATGCCAATGCATGGATCACCAAGAACCATGATCAAAGTGTGAACCCGGACCCAAAGAATTGGCTTACTATGGTTCGGGGGAAATACTTGGATTTTAGTCCGGAAAGTGTAAGGTTGGCATTCAATTTCCCCATGATGCAAGGAGATGAACATCCTTACACTAGAAGGGTCAACTTTGATCAAAGGTTGGACCAAGTCCTCACAATCATATGTGAAGAGGCGCCCAATGGAAGAGAGATTCAAGAGGGAAGCCGGTTCAATTGAGAAGGCATGACCTCAAGCCCGTGGCTAGGGGATGGTTGGAGTTTATTCAACGCTCAATCATTCCCACTAGCAACCGGTCCGAAGTTACCATAGACCGGGCTATCATGATTCATAGCATCATGATTGGAGAAGAAATAGAAGTTCATGAGGTTATATCCCAAGAACTTTATAAGGTGGCGGACAAGTCCTCTACCTTGGCAAGGTTAGCCTTCCCTCATCTCATTTGTCACCTCTGTTATTCAGTTGGAGTTGACATAGAGGGAGACATCCCTATTGATGAGGACAAGCCCATCACCAAGAAGAGGATGGAGCACACAAGAGACCCCACTCATCATGAGATCCCTGAGATGCCTCAAGGGATGCACTTTCCTCCACAAAACTATTGGGAGCAACTAAACACCTCCCTAGGAGAATTGAGTTCCAACATGGGACAACTAAGGGTGGAGCACCAAGAACACTCCATCATCCTGCATGAAATTAGAGAAGATCAAAGGATCATGAGAGAGGAGCAACAAAGACAAGGAAGAGACATTGAGGAGCTCAAGCACTCCATAGGATCTTCAAGAGGAAGAAAGAGCTGCCATCACTAAGGTGGACCCGTTCTTTAATCTCCTTGTTCTTTATTTTTTGTTTTTCGAATTTTAGTGCTTATGTTTATCTATGTTTGTGTCTTGTGATCATTAGTGTCCTAGTGTCTATGCCTTAAAGTTATGAATGTCCTATTAATCCATCACCTTTCTTGAAAAAAAAAACAAAAAAATCGTGCTTAATTGAAAAAGAAAAAGAATTGCATGAATTTTGAATTTTATAACAGTTTAATTATTTTGATGTGGTGGCAATATTTTTGTTTTCTGAATGTATGCTTAAACAGTGCATATGTCTTTTGAATTTGTGGTTCATGAATATTGGCTATTGAAAGAATGATGAAAAAGGAGACATGTTACTGAGGATCTGAAAAATCATTAAAATGATTCTTGAAGCAAGAAAAAGCAATAAAAAAAAAGAAAGAAAATTTCGAAAAAATAGAGAAAAGAAAGAAATAAAGTTGTGATCCAAGGCAAAAAGAGTGTGCTTAAGAACCCTGGACACCTCTAATTGGGGACTCTAGCAAAGCTGAGTCACAATCCGAAAAGGTTCACCGAATTATGTGTCTGTGGCATGTATGTATCCGGTGGTAATACTGGAAGACAGAGTGCTTTGGGCCACAGCCAAGACTCAATAAGTAGCTATGTTCAAGAATCATCATACTTAACTAGGAGAATCAATAACACTATCTGGATTCTGAGTTCTTAAAGAAGCCAATCATTCTGAATTTCAAAGGATAGAGGGAGATGCCAAAACTATTCAGAGGCAAAAAGCTAAAAGCCCCGCTCATCTAATTAATACTGATCTTCATAGATGTTTTTGGAATTCATTGCATATTCTCTTCTTTTTATCTTATTTGATTTTCAGTTGCTTGAGGACAAGCAACAATTTAAGTTTGGTGTTGTGATGAGCGGATAATTTGTACGCTTTTTGGCATTGTTTTTAGTATGTTTTTGGTATGATCTAGTTAGTTTTTAGTATATTTTTATTAGTTTTTAGTTAAAATTCACTTTTCTGGACTTTACTTTGAGTTTGTGTGTTTTTCTGTGATTTCAGGTATTTTCTGGCTGAAATTGAGGGACCTGAGCAAAAATCTGATTCAGAGACCAAAAGGACTGTAGATGCTGTTGGATTCTGATCTCCCTGCACTCGAAGTGGATTTTCTAGAGCTACAGATACCCAATTGGCGCGCTCTCAACGGCGTTGGAAAGTAGACATCCTGGGCTTTCCAGAAATATATGATAGTCCATACTTTGCCCAAGATTTGATGGCCCAAACCGGCGTTCAAAGTCACCCTCAGGAATTCCAGCGTTAAACGCCGGAACTGGCACCAAAATGGGAGTTAAACGCCCAAACTGGCACAAAAGCTGGCGTTTAACTCCAAGAAGAGTCTCTACACGAAAATGCTTCAATGCTCAGCCCAAGCACACACCAAGTGGACCCGGAAGTGGATTTTTATGTCATTTACTCATATATGTACACCCTAGGCTACTAGTTCTCTATATATAGGACCTTTTACTATTGTATTTGAATTTTTGGACACCTAGTTCTTAGATCATTGGGAGGCTGGCCATTCGGCCATGCCTAGACCTTGTTCTTATGTATTTTCAACGGTGGAGTTTCTACACACCATAGATTAAGGTGTGGAGCTCTGCTGTACCTCGAGTATTAATGCAATTACTATTGTTCTTCTATTCAATTCCGCTTGTTCTTGTTCTAAGATATCACTTGTTCTTCAACTTGATGAATGTGATGATCCGTGACACTCATCATCATTCTCACCTATGAACGTGTGACTGACAACCACCTCCGTTCTACCTTCGATTGGGTGAATATCTCTTGGATTCCTGATACACGATGCATGGTTGATCGCCTGACAACCGAGTGCTCGCCTGACAAACGAGCCAGCCATTCCGTGAGATCAGAGTCTTCGTGGTATAGGCTAGAACTGATGTCGGCATTCAAGAGAATCCGGAAGGTCTAACCTTGTCTGTGATATTCTGAGTAGGATTCAATGATTGAATGACTGTGACGTGCTTCAAACTCCTGAGGGCGGGGCGTTAGTGACAGACGCAAAAGAATCACTGGATTCTATTCCGGCCTGATCGAGAACCGACAGATGGATAGCCGTGCCGTGACAGGGTGCGTTGAACATTTCCACTGAGAGGATGGGAGGTAGCCACTGACAACGGTGAAACCCTTGCTTAACCTTGCCATGGAAAGGAGTAAGAAGGATTGGATGAAGACAGTAGGAAAGCAGAGAGACGAAAGGGACAAGCATCTTCATACGCTTATCTGAAGTTCCTGCCAATGAATTGCATAAGTATCTCTATCTTTGTCTTTATGTTTTATTCGTATATCACCTACATTCATTTGAGTTTGCCTGACTAAGATTTACAAGGTGACCATAGCTTGCTTCATACCAACAATCTCTGTGGGATCGACCCTTACTCACGTAAGGTATTACTTGGACGACCCAGTACACTTGCTGGTTAAGTTGAACGGAGTTGTGAACTTCTCTAACAGTGCCTGGAACCCTTTTATCACAATTTCGTCCACGAAGTTTTTGGTGCCGTTGCCGGGGATTGTTCGAGTATGGACAACTGACGGTTCATCTTGTTGCTCAGATTAGGTAATTTTCTTTTTATTTTCTTTTCAAAAAGTTTTCAAAAATTTTTCTTTTATTTTCGTTTTTCTAAAAGAATATTTTCGAAAAAATAAAATAAAAATACAAAAAAAATTAGAAAATCAAAAAAACCAAAAATATTTTGTATTTCTTATTTGAGTCTTGAGTCAATTTTTATGTTTGGTGTCAATTGCATGCTTTTAAAATTTTTTCTTGCATTTTTCGAAAATTCATGCATTCATGGTGTTCTTCATGATCTTCAAGTTGTTCTTGACAAGTCTTCTTGTTTGATCTTGATGTTTTCTTATTTTGTGTTGTTTGTTGTTTTTCATATGCATTTTTTGTTTGTTAGAGTCCATGCATTACAAATTTCTAAGTTTGGTGTCTTGCATGTTTTCTTTGCATCAAAAATTTTTCAAAAAATATGTTCTTGATGTTCATCATGATCTTCAAAGTGTTCTTGGTGTTCATCTTGACATTCATAGTGTTCTTGCATGCATTATGTGTTTGATCCAAAATTTTCATATTTTGGGTCATTTTTATGTTTTTCTCTCTCATCTTTAAAATTTCAAAAATCAAAAAATATCTTTTCCTTATTTCCCTCCAAATTTTCAAAATTTTGGGTTGACTTGGTCAAAAATTTTTAAAATTAGTTGTTTCTCACAAGTCAAGTCAAATTTTCAATTTTAAAAAAAATCTTATCTTTTTAAAATCTTTTTCAAAAATCATATCTTTTCAATTTTATCTTTGTTTTTCGAAAATTTTCAAAAATATTTTTTTAAATTATTTTCAAAATCTTTTTCTTATCTTTATATCATATTTTCAAAATTACACTAACAATTAATGTGATTGATTCAAAAATTTGAAGTTTGTTACTTTCTTGTTAAGAAAGGTTCAATCTTTAAGTTCTAGAATCTTATCTTGAAGTTTCTTGTTAGTGAAGTAAGTAATTTTAAATTTAAAAATTAAATCTTTTTATCTTTTATCTTATCTTTTTCAAAAATTTTATCTTTTTCAAAATTTGATTTCAAAATATCTTATCTAACCTCTTATCTTCTTATCTTTTCAAATTTGATTTTAATATCTTTTTCAACTAACTCTTTGACTTTTTGTTTGTTTCTTATCTTTTTCAAAACCACCTAACTACTTTTCCCTCTCTAATTTTCGAAAATATCTCATCTCTTTTTCAAAAATTCTTTTTGTTTTAAATTTTAATTTTAATCTTATCTTATTTCTAATTTTCGAAAATTACTAACCCTTTTTTTAAATTATTTTCTAATTTTCTATCCCTTCTCTCTTATTCTATTTAATTATTTAATTACTAACACTTCTCTTCACCTCTCTTCACCTAAATATCCGAACCCACTCTTCTTCATTCTTCTCCCCTTTCTTTTTTTACTAACATAAAGGAATCTCTATACTGTGACATAGAGGATTCCTCTTCTCTTCTTGTTTTCTTCTCTTTCATATGAGCAGGAACAAGGAAAAAGGCACTCTTGTTGAAATTGATCCAGAACCTGAAAGGACTCTGAAGAAAAAATTAAGAGAAGCTAAGTTACAACAATCTAAAGGTAACCTTTCAGAAATATTAGAACAAGAGAAGGAGATGGCAGCCGAAAATAATAATAATGCAAGGAGAATGCTTGGTGACTTCACAAAGCCAACGTCCAAATTTGATGGAAGAAGCATCTCCATTCCTGCCATTGGAGCCAATAATTTTGAAATGAAACCTCAGCTAGTTGCCTTAATGCAACAAAACTGCAAGTTTTATGGACTTCCATCTGAAGATCCTTACCAGTTTTTAACTGAGTTCTTGCAGATCTGTGAGACTGTAAAGACAAATGGAGTTGATCCTGAAGTCTACAGACTCATGCTTTTCCCTTTTGCTGTAAGAGACAGAGCTAGAATATGGTTGGATTCACAACCCAAGGATAGCCTGGACTCCTGGGATAAGCTGGTCACTGCCTTCTTGGATAAATTCTTTCCTCCTCAAAAGCTGAGCAAGCTGAGAGTGGATGTTCAGACCTTCAAACAAAAAGATGGTGAATCCCTCTATGAAGCTTGGGAAAGATACAAGTAGCTGACCAAAAGGTGTCCATCTGACATGTTTTCAGAATGGACCATATTAGATATATTCTATTATGGTCTATCTGAATTTTCGAAAATGTCATTGGACCATTCTGCAGGTGGATCTATTCACCTAAAGAAAACGCCTGAAGAGGCTCAAGAACTCATTGACATGGTTGCAAATAACCAATTCATGTACACTTCTGAGAGGAATTCCGTGAATAATGGGACGCCTCAGAGGAAGGGAGTTCTTGAAATTGATGCTCTGAATGCCATATTGGCTCAGAACAAAGTGTTGACTCAGCAAGTCAACATGATTTCTCAGAGTCTGAATGGATGGCAAAATGCATCCAACAGTACTAAAGAGGCAGCTTCTGAAGAAGCTTATGATCCTGAGAACCCTGCAATGGCAGAGGTCAATTACATGGGTGAACCTTATGGAAACACCTATAATTCATCATGGAGAAATCATCCAAATTTCTCATGGAAGGATCAGCAAAAGCCTCAACAAGGCTTTAACAATGGTGGACGCAATAGGCTAAGCAATAGCAAGCCTTTTTCACCATCTTCTCAGCAACAGATAGAGAATTCTGAACAAAACACTTCTAATTTAGCCAATCTAGTCTCTGATCTGTCAAAGGCCACTTTCAATTTCATGAGTGAAACAAGATCCTCCATCAGAAATCTGGAGGCACAAGTGGGCCACCTGAGTAAGAAAGTCATTGAAACTCCTCCCAGTATTCTCCCAAGCAATACAGAAGAGAATCCAAAAGGAGAGTGCAAGGCCATTGATATAATCAATATGGCCGAATGCACAAGGGAGGAGGAGGACGAAAATCCTATTGAGGAAGACCTCCTGGGACGTCCTTCAAGCAAGAAGGAGTTTCCTATTAAGGATCCAAAGGAATCTGAGGCTCATATAGAGACCATAGAGATTCCATTAAATCTCCTTCTGCCATTCATGAGCTCTGAAGACTATTCTTCCTCCGAAGAGGATGAAGATGTGACTGGAGAGCAAGTTGCTCAATACTTAGGAGCTATCATGAAGCTAAATGCCAAGTTGTTTGGTAATGAGACTTGGGAAAGTGAACCTCCCTTGCTCATTAATGAACTAGATACCTGGATTCAGCAAATTTTACCTCAAAAGAGACAAGATCCTGGCAAGTTCTTAATACATTGTACATAGGCACCATGACCTTTGAAAAGGCTCTATGTGATCTAGGGTCAGGGATAAATCTTATGCCACTCTCTGTAATGGAGAAGCTGGGGATCATTGAGGTACAACCTGCCTTGTTCTCATTACAATTGGCAGACAAGTCATTGAAAGAAGCTTATGGAATAGTGGAGGACGTATTAGTAAAGGTTGAAGGCCTTTACATCCCTGCTGATTTCATAATCTTAGTCACTAGGAAGGAAGAGGATGAATGCATCATCCTTGGAAGACCTTTCGTAGCCACAGCAGGAGCTGTGATAGATGTCAACAGAGGTGAATTAGTCCTTCAATTGAATGGGGACTACCTTGTGTTTAAGGCACATGGTCATCCCTCTGTGACAAAAGAGAGTAAGCATGAAGAGCTTCACTCAGTTCAGAGTCAAGAAGAGCCCCCACAGTCAAACTCTAAGTTTGGTGTTGGGAGGCCACAACCAAACTCTAAGTTTGGTGTTAGGACCCCATATCCAAACTCTAAGTTTGGTGTTGAGACTATACAACATTGACCTGATCACCTTTGTGGCTCCATGAGAGCCACTGTCAAGCTATTGACATTAAAGAAGCGCTTGTTGGGAGGCAACCCAATTTTATTTATCTAATTTTTATTTTATTGTTATTTTGTGTTTTATTAGGTACATTATCATGAGGAGTCACGAAAAAAATATAAAAATTAAAAACAGGATAAAAACAGCAGAAGAAAAAAATCACACCCTGGAGGAAGCACAGACTGGCGTTCAACGCCAGTAAGAAGCATCTGGGTGGCGTTCAATGCTATAACAGAGCATGAAACTGGCGCTGAATGCCAGAAACAAGCAACATTCTGGCACTGAACGCCAGGAATGTGCCTAGAGGAAAAGCTAGCGCTGAACGCCAGTAACAAGCATGAAGCTGGCGTTCAACGCTAGAAACATGTTACATGTAGGCGTTGAACGCCCAGAATGTGCACCACTCGGCGTTTAAATGCCAGAATGGTGTGCAAAGGCATTTTACATGCCTATTTGGTGCAGGGATGGAATTCCTTGACACCTCAGGATCTGTGGACCCCACAGGATCCCCACCTACTATATTCCCACCTTACCTCCTAATCCTATTTTACTCTTCCCTATGTCACACTTCCCAAAAACCCTTCACCAATCACCTCAATCTCTCTTCCCAATCACCTATTCACCACTCACTTCCACCCACTCTTCCCCATAAACCCCACCTACCTTCAAAATTCAAAAATATTTTCCCACCCAATCCCACCCTAAATGGCCGAACCTACCATCTCCCCTCACTCTCCTCCATTTTCTTCTTCTTCTTCTTCTTCTCTTCTTTCTTCTCTTGCTCGAGGGCGAGCAATATTCTAAGTTTGGTGTGGTAAAAGCATAAGCTTTTTGTTTTTCCATTACCATCAATGGCACCTAAGGCCGGAGAATCCTCTAGAAAAGGAAAAGGGAAGACAAAAGCTTCCACCTCCGAGTCATGGGAGATGGAAAGATTCATCTCCAAGAGCCATCAAGACCACTTCTATGATGTTGTGGCAAAGAAGAAGGTGATCCCTGAGGTCCCTTTCAAGCTCAAGAAAAATGAGTACCCGGAGATCCGACATGAAATCCAAAGAAGAGGTTGGGATGTCCTAACCAACCCCATGCAACAAGTCAGAATCTTAATGGTTCAAGAGTTCTATGCCAATGCATGGATCACTAGGAACCATGATCAAAGTATGAACCCGAGTCCAAAGAATTATCTCACAATGGTTCGGGGGAAATACTTAGATTTTAGTCCGGAAAATGTGAGGTTGGCGTTTCACTTGCCCATGATGCAAGGAGATGAATGCCCCTACACTAGAAAGGTCAACTTTAATCAAAGGTTGGACCAAGTCCTAATGGACATATGTGTGGAAGGAGCTTAATGGAAAAGAGACTCCAAAGGCAAGCCAGTTTAACTAAGAAGACTGGACCTCAAGCCTGTGGCTAGAGGATGGTTGGAGTTCATTCAACGCTCCATCATTCCCACTAGCAACCGATCTGAAGTTACTGTGGATCGGGCCATCATGATTCATAGCATCATGATTGGAGAAGAAGTAGAAGTTCATGAGGTCATCTCCAATGATATCTACAAAATAGCCGACAAGCCCTCCACCATGGCAAGGCTAGCTTTTCCTCACCTTATTTGCCATCTATGTTACTCAGTTGGAGTTATCATAGAAGGAGACATCTCCATTGAAGAGGATAAGCCCATCACCAAGAAGAGGATGGAGCAAGCAAGAGAGACCCTTCACGGTTCTCAAGAGATGCATGAGGAAGCTCATCATCAAGAAATCCTTGAGATGCCTCAAGGGATGCACTTTCCTCCCAACAACTATTGGGAACAACTCAACACTTCCATAGAAGATTTGAGCCACAATGTGGAACAATTAAGGGTGGAACATCATGAGCACTCCATCATTCTCCATGAAATAAGAGAAGATCAAAGAGCAATGAGGGAGGAGCAACAAAGGCAAGGAAGTGACATAGAAGAGCTTAAGGACATTGTTGGTCCTTCAAGAAGAAGACGCCACTAAGGTGGATTCATTCCTTGTTCTTATTTCTTTCTGCTTTTCGGTTTTTATGTTGTATGTTTATCTATGTTTTGTGTCTCTACTTCATGATCATTAGTATGTAGTAACCAAGTCTTAAAGCTATGAATAAATCCATTAATCCTTCACCTCTCTTAAATGAAAAATGTTTTAATTCAAAAGAATAAGAAGTACATGAATTTTGAATTTATCCTTGAATTTAGTTTAATTATATTGATGTGGTGACAATACTTTTTGTTTTCTGAATGAATGCTTGAACAGTGCATATTTTTGATCTTGTTGTTTATGAATGTTAAAACTGTTGGCTCTTGAATGAATGATGAACAAAGAGAAATGTTATTGATGATCTGAAAAGTCATGAAATTGATTCTTGAAGCAAGAAAAAGTAGTGAAAAAGCAAAAAGCTTGCGAAAAAAAAATAATTGGCGAAAAAAATAATAGAAAAAGAAAAAGCAAGCAGAAAAAGCCAATAGCCCTTAAAACCAAAAGGCAAGGGTAAAAAAAGAAAAGGGGATCCAAGGCTTTGAGCATCAATGGATAGGAGGGTCCAAGGAAATAAAATCCAGGCCTAAGCGGCTAAATCAAGCTGTCCCTAACCATGTGCTTGTGGCATGCAGGTCTAAGTGAAAGGCTTGAGACTGAGTGGTTAAAGTCGTGATCCAAAGCAAAGGAGTGTGCTTAAGAGCTCTGGACACCACTAATTGGGGACTCTAGCAAAGCTGAGTCACAATCTGAAAAGGTTCACCCAGTTATGTGTCCGTGGCATTTATGTATCCGGTGGTAATACTGGAAAACAAAATGCTTAGGGCCACGGCCAAGACTCATAAGTAGCTGTGTTCAAGAATCAACATACTTAACTAGGAAAGTCAAATAACACTATCCGAAATTCTAAGTTCCTAGAGAAGCCAATCATTCTAAACTTCAAAGAAAAAAGTGAGATGCCAAAACTGTTCAGAAGCAAAAAGCTACAAGTCTCGCTCATCTAATTAGAATTAATATTCATTGATATTTTGAAATTTATAGTATATTCTGTTCTTTTTGTCCTAATTGATTTTCAGTTGCTTGGGGACAAGCAACAATTTAAGTTTGGTGTTGTGATGAGCGGATAATTTATACGCTTTTTGGCATTGTTTTTAGGTAGTTTTTAGTAAGTTCAAGCTACTTTTAGGGATGTTTTCATTAGTTTTTATGTTAAATTCACATTTCTGGACTTTACTATGAGTTTGTGTGTTTTTCTATGATTTCAGGTAATTTCTGACTGAAATTGAGGGATTTGAGCAAAACTCTGAAAAAGGCTGACAAAAGGAATGCTGATGCTGTTGGAATCTGACCTCCCTGCACTCAAAATAAATTTTCTGGAGATACAGAAATCTAATTGGCGCGCTCTCAACGGCGTTGGAAAGTAGACATCCAGAGCTTTCCAGAAATATATAATAGTCTATACTTTATTTGGAAATTGATGACGTAACTTGGCGTTGAACTCCAAGTACATGCTGCTGTCTGGAGTTAAACGCCAGAAACACGTCATGATCCGGAGTTGAACGCCCAAAACACGCTATAACGTAGAGTTCAACTCCAAGAAAAGCCTCAGCTTGTGGATAGATCAAGCTCAGCCCAAGCATACACCAAGTGGGCCCCGGAAGTGGATTTATGCATCAATTACTTACTCATGTAAACCCTAGTAGCTAGTTAAGTATAAATAAGACTTTTTACTAATGTATTAGTCGTCTTTTGACCACGTTTCATCTTTGGTCTCAGTTTTGTTTTATTCTTCATCTTAAGAGGCTATTGATCATGTTTCAGGGGGCTGGCCTCTCGGCCACGCCTGACCCTTTCACTTATGTATTTTCAACAGTGGAGTTTCTGCACACCATAGATTAAGGGTGTGGAGCTCTGCTGTACCTCAAGTTTCAATACAATTATTATTACTTTCTATTCAATTCTCTTTTATTCTTTTTCCAAGATATACCTTGCACAATACTTTGATGAATGTGATGATCCGTGACACTCATCATCATTCTCACCTATGAACGCGCGTGATTGACAACCACTTCCGTTCTACTCTAGGCCGGGCGTATATCTCTTAGATTCCCCAACAGAATCTTTGTGGTATAAGCTAGATAGATGGCAGCATTCATGGGGATCCGGAAAGTCTAACCTTGTCTGTGGTATTCCGAATAGGATCCCGGGAATCCGGAAAGTCTAACCTTGTCTGTGGTATTCCGAGTAGGATTCCGGTATTGAATGACTGTGACGAGCTTCAAACTCCTGAAGGCTGGGCGTGATGACAAATGCAAAAGAATCAATGGATTCTACTCTAACTTGATTGAGAACCGACAGATGATTAGCCGTGCTGTGACAGAGCATTTGGACCATTTTCACTGAGAGGATGGGAAGTAGCTATCAACAAAGGTGATGCCTCCAAACGATTAGCCGTGCAGTGACAGCGCATAGGACCATTTTCCCGAGAGGATTGAAAGTAGCCATTGATGATGGTGATGCCCTACATACAGCTTGCCATGGAAAGGAGTAAGAAGGATTGGATGAATGTAATAAGAAAGTAGATATTCGAAAGGATTCTAGCATCTCCACACGCCTATCTGAAATTCCCACTATTGATTTACATAAGTATTTCTATCCTATTTTATTTTCTGCTTATTTATTATTTTCGAAATCATCATAAATCAATTAATCTGCCTAACTGAGATTTACAAGGTGACCATAGCTTGCTTCATACCAACAATCTCTGTGGGATCGACCCTTACTCACGTAAGGTATTACTTGGATGACCCAGTACACTTGCTGGTTAAGTTGAACGGAGTTGTGAACTTCTCTAACAGTGCCTGGAACTCTTTTATCACAATTTCGTCCACCACTAACTCAGCACTTTCTTCACAACCTCGCACAACTAACCAGCAAGTGCACTGGGTCATCCAAGTAATAAACCTTACGTGAGTAAAGGTCGATCCCACAGAGATTGTTGGTATGAAGCAAGCTATGGTCATCTTGTAAATCTCAGTCAGGTGGATAATAAATGGGTATGGAGTTTTCGAATAATAATAATAAATAAACTGAAAATAAAGATAGAAATACTTATGTAAATCATTGGTGGGAATTTCAGATAGGCGTATGAAGATGCTGTGCTCCTTTTGAATCTCTACTTTTCTACTGCCTTCATCCAATCCTTCTTACTCCTTTCCATGGCAAGCTATATGTAGGGCATCACCGTTGTCAATGGCTACATCCCATCCTCTAAGTGAAAAAGGTCCAAATGCTCTGTCACAGCACGGCTAATCATCTGTCGATTCTCAATCATGTCGGAATAGAATCCCTTGATTCTTTTGCGTTTGTCATCACGCCCAACAATCTCGAGTTTAAAGCTCGTCACAGTCATTCAATCCCGGAATCCTACTCGGAATACCACAGACAAGGTTTAGACTTTCCGGATTCTCATGGATGCCGCCATCAATTCTAGCTTATACCACGAAGACTCTGATCTCACGGAATGGAATCCTCGGTTGTTAGGCGAGAGCAATCATGCATCGTGCATCAGGAATCCAAGAGATACACACTCTAGCTTTCGCTTGTAGAACGAAAGTGGTTGTCAGGCATACGTTCATAGGGACGGATGATGATGAGTGTCACGGATCATCACATCCATCAGATTAAAGTACGAGTAGTATCCTAGAACAGAAATAAGATTGAATTTGAATAAAAGATAGTAGTAATTGCATTAAAACTCGAGGTACAGCAGAGCTCCACACCTTTAATCTATGGTGTGTAGAAACTCCACTGTTGAAAATACATAAGTGATGAAGGTTCAGGCATGGCCGAATGGCCAGCCCCCCAAAATGTGATCAATAGTCTCCTCAAATGAATAATGGAATAAAACTGAGACCAAAGATGTAACGTGGTCAAAAGGATGACTAATACAATAGTAAAATGTCCTATTTATACTAGACTAGCTACTAGGGTTTACAGAAGTAAGTAATTGATGCAGAAATCCACTTCCAGGGCCCACTTGGTGTGTGCTTGGGCTGAGCTTGAACTTTACACGTGCAGAGGCTTCTTTTGGAGTTGAACGCGAAGTTGTAACGTGTTTTTGGCGTTCAACTCTGGCTCGTGACGTGTTTCTAGCGTTTGACTCCAGAATGCTGCATAGAACTGGCGTTGAGCGCCAGTTTGCGTCATCTAATCCCGAATAAAGTATGAACTATTATATATTGCTGGAAAGCTCTGGATGTCTACTTTCCAATGCCGTTGAGAGCGCGCCATTTGGAGTTCTGTAGCTCTAGAAAAATCCATTTTGAGTGTAAGGAGGTCAGAATCCAACAACATCAGCAGTCCTTTATTAGCCTTTTAACAGAGTTTTGCTCAGGTCCCTCAATTTCAGCTAGAAAATACCTGAAATCATAGAAAAGCACACAAACTCATAGTAAAGTCTAGAAATGTGAATTTAGCATAAAAACTAATGAAAACATCCCTAAAAATAGCTAGATTATACTAAAAACTATATAAAAACAATGCCAAAATGAGTATAAATTATCCGCTCATCACAACACCAAACTTAAATTGTTGCTTGTCCCTAAGCAACTGAAAATCAAAGAGGATAAAAAGAAGAGAATATACTATAAATCCCAAAATATCAATGAATATTAGTTCTAATTAGATGAGCGGGACTTGTAGCTTTTTATTTCTGAACAGTTTTGGCATCTCACTTTTTCCTTTGAAGTTTTAGAATGATTGGCATCTATAGGAACTTAGAATTTCAGATAGTGTTATTGATTCTCCTAATTAAGATGTTGATTCTTGAACACAGCTACTTTTATGAGTCTTGGCCATGGCCCTAAGCACTTTGTTTTCCAATATTACCACCAGATATATAAATGCCACAGACACATAGCTGGGTGAACCTTTTCAAATTCTAATTCGGCTTTGCTAAAGTCCCCAGTTAGAGGTGTCCAGAGTTCTTAAGCACACTCTTTTAGCTTTGGATCACGACTTTAACCACTCATTCTCAAGTTTTTTCACTTGGACCTGCATGCCACAAGCACATGGTTAGGGACAGCTTGTATTAGCCACTTAGGCCTGGATTTTATTTCCTTGGGCCCTCCTATCCATTGATGCTCAAAGCCTTGGATCTTTTTTACCCTTGCCTTTTGGTTTTAAGGGCTATTGGCTTTTTCTGCTTGCTTTTTCTTTTTTTTCGCCATTTTTTCGCAAGCTTTTGCTTTTTTACTGCTTTTTCTTGCTTCAAGAATCAATTTTCATGATTTTTCAGATTGTCAATAACATTCTCTTTGTTCATCATTCTTTCAAGAGCCAAAAATTTTAACATTCATATACAACAAGATCAAAAATATGCACTGTTCAAGCATTCATTCAGAAAACAAAAAGTATTGTCACCACATCAATATAATTAAACTAAATTCAAGGATAATTTCAAAATTCATGTACTTCTTGTTCTTTTGAATTAGAAACATTTTTCATTTAAGAGAGATGAAGGATTTATGGAATTATTCATAGCATTAAGACATAGTTACTCAATACTAATGATCATGAGGTAGAGACACAAAACATAAACACACACATAGCATAAAAACTGAAAAAATAGAAAAAATAAGAACAAGGAATGAGTCCACCTTAGTGATGGTGGTGCTTTCTTCTTGAAGAACCAATGATGTCCTTGAGTTCTTCTATGTCTCTTCCTTGCCTTTGTTGCTCCTCCCTCATTGCTCTTTGTTCTTCTCTAATTTCATGGAGAATGATGGAGTGCTCTTGATGTTCCACCCTTAATTGATCCATATTTTAACTCAAGTCTTCTAGAGAGGTGTTGAGTTATTCCCAATAGTTGTTGGGAGGAAAGTGCATCCCTTGAGGCATTTCCGGGATTTCTTGGTGATGAGCTTCCTCATGCGTCTCTTGGGTTCCATGAGTGGGCTCTCTTGTTTGCTCCATCCTTTTCTTAGTGATGGGCTTGTCCTCCTCAATGGGGATGTCTCCTTCTATGATAACTCTGGCTGAGTAACATAGATGGCAAATAAGATGAGGAAAAGCTAGCCTTGCCAAGGTAGAGGACTTTTCGGCTATTTTGTAGAATTCAAGGGAGATGACTTCATGAACTTCTACTTCCTCTCCAATCATGATGCTATGAATCATGATGGCCCGATCCACAGTAACTTCAGATCGGTTGCTAGTGGGGATGATGGAGCGTTGGATGAACTCCAACCATCCTCTAGCCACAGGCTTGGGGTCCAGTCTTCTTAATTGAACCGGCTTGCCTTTGGAGTCTCTTTTCCATTGAGCTCCTTCCACACATATGTCCATAAGGACTTGGTCCAACCTTTGATTAAAGTTGACCATTCTAGTATTGGGGCATGCATTTTCTTGCACTGTAGAGAAGTTGAACGCCAACCTCACATTTTTCGGACTAAAATCTATGTATTTCCCCCGAACCATTGTAAGATAATTCTTCAGATTCGGGTTCATACTTTGGTCATCGTTCCTAGTGATCCATGCATTGGCATAGAACTCTTGAACCATTAAGATTCCAACTTGTTGAATGGGGTTGGAACTTCCCAACCTCTTCTTTGGATCTCATGTCAGATCTCCGGATACTCATGTTTCTTGAGCTTGAAATGGACCTCAGGGATCACCTTCTTCTTGGCTACAACATCATAGAAGTGGTCTTGATGGGCTTTGGAGATGAATCTCTCCATCTCCCATGACTCGGAGGTGGAAGCTTTTGTCCTCCCTTTCCTTTTTCTAGAGGTTTCTCCGGTGTTAGGTGCCATAGGTGGTTATGGAAAAATAAAAAGCTATGCTTTTACCACACCAAACTTAGAATATTGCTCGCCCTCGAGCAAAAGAAGAAAGAAAATAAGAAGAGGAAGAGAAAATATGGAGGAGAGTGGGGGGGAGGTGTATTCGGCCAAGGTGTAGGAGAGGGGGTTGGGTTGTGTGAAAAATGAAGAAGGATGGAGGGGTTTATATAGTGAGGGGAGAGGGGGTAGGTTCGGCTATTTAGGGTGGGTTTGGGTGGGAAAGAAATTTTGAATTTTGAAGGAATGTGGGGTTTATGGGAAAGAGTGGATGGATGTGAGTGGTGAAGGGGGGTAATTGGAAAGAGAAATTGAGGTGATTGGTAAAGGGTTTTTGGGGAAGAGTGTTTATGGGGAAGAGATTTTATGGGGAAGAGAGGATGAATGTGAAGAAGAGGAGAGAAGGTGAGTTAAGGTAGGTGGGGATCCTGTGGGGTCCACAAATCCTGTGGGGTCCACAGATCCTGTGGGATCCACAGATCCTGAGGTGTCAGGGATTTACATCCCTGCACCAATTAGGCATGTAAAACGCCTTTGCATACAATTCTGGCATTTAAATGCCGAAGTGATGCTTATGTTGGGCGTTCAACGCCCAATTGCAGCATGTTTCTGGCGTTGAACGCTAGTTCCATGCTTGTTTCTGGCGTTCAGCGCCAGCTCTCCTCAAGGTATGTTCTTGGCATTCAAACGCCAGGATGCTGCCTTTTTCTGGTGTTCAACACCAGATCCATGCTCTGTTCTGGCGTTGAACGCCAGCCAGATGCTCCTTACTGGCGTTTGAACGCCAGTAAGTCCTTCCTCCAGGGTGTGATTTTTCTTCTGCTATTTTTAATTCTGTTTTTAATTTTAGTATTTTTTTCGAGACTCCACATGATCATGAACCTAATAAAACATTAAAGAACAACAAAAGAAAAATAAAATTAGATAAATAAAAATTGGGTTGCCTCCCAATAAGCGCTTTTTTAATGTCACTAGCTTGACAGTGGGCTCTCATGGAGCCTCACACGTGATCAGGTCAATGTTGTAGACTCCTAACACCAAACTTAGAGTTTGGATGTGGGGATTCAACACCAAATTTAGACTTTGGCTATGGCCTCTCAACACCAAACTTAGAGTTTGATTATGGGGGCTTTGTTTGACTCTGTACTGAGAGAAGCTTTTCATGCTTACTCTCCATTGTTAAAGAAGAAGATCCTTGAGCCTTAAACAAAAGGTAGTCCCCATTCAATTGAAGGACTAATTCTCCTCTGTTAACATCTATCACAGCTCCTGCTGTGGCTAGGAAAGGTCTTCCAAGGATGATGCATTTATCCTCCTCCTTCCTAGTGTCTAAGATTATGAAATCAGCAGGGATGTAAAGGCCTTCAACCTTTACCAACACATCCTCTACCAATCCATAAGCTTGTCTTACTGACTTGTCTGCCATTTGTAATGAAAATATGGCAGGCTGTACTTCAATGATCCCCAGCTTCTCCATTACAGAGAGTGACATAAGATTTATGCCTGACCTCAGGTCACACAAAGCTTTTTCAAAGATCATGGTGCCTATGGTGCAGGGTATTACGAATTTACCAGGATCTTGTTTCTTTTGAGGTAAAGTTTGGTGAACCCATGTATCTAGTTCACCATTGAGCAAGGGAGGTTCACCTTCCCAAGTCTCATTACCAAACAACTTGGCATTCAGCTTCATGATAGCTCCTAGATATTGAGCAACTTGCTCTCTAGTTACATATTCATCCTCTTTAGAGGAAGAATAGTCTTCAGAGCTCATGAATGGCAGAAGGAGGTTTAATGGAATCTCTATGGTCTCTTTATGAGCCTCAGCTTTCCTTTAGGTCCTCAATAGGGGACTCCTTCTTGCCTGAGAGACATCCCATGAGGTCTTCCTCATTGGGATTCACGTCCTCTCCTTCCTCCCTAGGTTCGGCCATTTTGATTAAGTCAATGGCCTTGCACTCTCTTTTTGGATTTTCTTCAGTATTGCTTGGGAGAGTACTAGGAGGAATTTCAGTTACTTTCTTACTCAGCTGGCCCACTTGTGCCTCCAAATTTCTGATGGAGGACCTTGTCTCACTCATGAAACTTAAAGTGGCCTTAGACAGATCAGAGACTAAATTTGCTAAGTTAGAGGTACTCTGCTCAGAATTCTCTGTCTGTTGTTGAGAAGATGATGGATAAGGCTTGATATTGCTGAGCTTATTTCTTCCACCATTATTAAAGCCTTGTTGGGGCTTTTGTTGATTCTTCCATGAGAAATTTGGATGAATTCTCCATGATGAATTATAGGTGTTTCCATAAGGCTCACCCATGTAATTTACCTCTGCCATTGCAGGATTCTCAGGATCATAAGCTTCTACTTCAGAAGATGTCTCTTTAGTACTGTTGGATGCATTTTGCCATCCATTCAGACTTTGAGAAATCATGTTGATTTGCTGAGTCAACATTTTGTTCTGAGCCAATATGGCATTCAGAGCATCAATTTCAAGAACTCCCTTCCTTTGTGGCGTCCCATTATTCACAGAATTCCTCTCAGAAGTGTACATGAACTGGTTATTTGCAACCATGTCAATAAGTTCTTGAGTTTCTGTAGGCGTTTTCTTTAGGTGAATGGATCCACCTATAGAATGGTCTAGTGACATCTTAGAGAACTCAGATAGACCATAATAGAATATATCTATCATGGTGCTTTCTGAAAACATGTCAGAAGGACATCTTTTGGTCATCTGCTTGTATCTTTCCCAAGCTTCATAGAGGGATCCACCATCTTTTTGTTTGAAGGTCTGAATATCCACTCTAAGCTTGCTCAGCTTTTGAGGAGGAAAGAACTTAGCCAAGAAGGCCGTGACCAGCTTATCTCAGGAGTTCAGGCTATCTTTAGGTTGAGAGTCTAACCATGCTCTAGCTTTGTCTCTTATAGCAAAAGGGAAAATCATGAGCCTGTAGACTTCAGGATCTACTCCATTAGTCTTAACAGTCTCACAGATCTGCAAGAACTCAGTCAAGAACTGGAAGGGATCTTCTGATGGAAGTCCATGAAACTTGCAGTTCTGTTGCATTAGAGCAACTAATTGAGGTTTCAGGTCAAAATTGTTTACTCCAATGGCAGGAATTGAGATGCTTCTTCCATCAAACCTGGACGTAGGTGCAGTATAATCACCAAGCATCCTTTTTGCATTATTGTTGTTGGGTTCGGCTGCCATCTCCTTTTCTTGTTCAAAAATTTTAGCAAGGTTGTCTCTGGATTGTTGTAATTTAGCTTCTCTTAGTTTTCTCTTCAGAGTCCTTTCAGGTTCTGGATCAGCTTCAACAAAAATGCATTTTTCCTTGTTCTTGCTCATATGAGAAAGAAGAGAACAGAAAAGGAAGAGGAATCCTCTATGTCACAGTATAGAGATTCCTTTATGTTAGTAGAAGAAGAAGGGAATAAAGAAAGGAGAATCCAAACACAAGGGTGAGGATAGGGGCAGAGATTTGAGATGAAGAGAAGTGTTAGTAAATGAATAAATAAATAGAATAAGATGAGAGACAGAAGTTTTCAAAAATAATTTTGAAAATGAGTTAATGATTTTTGAAAATTAAGATAAGAAATAAAATTAAAATTAAAATTTAAAACAATTAATTAATTAAAAAGAACTTTTGAAAAAGAGGGAGGTATTTTCGAAAATTAGAGAGAGAAAAGTTGTTAGGTGGTTTTGAAAAAGATATGAAATAAACAAAAAGTCAAATAGTTAGTTGAAAAAGATTTGAAAGTCAATTTTGAAAAGATAAGAAGATAAGAAGATATTTTGAAATCAAATTTTTGAAAAAAAAGATAAAATTTTGAAAAAGATATGATAAAAAGATATGATTAAAAAGATATGGTTGGAAAAGATTTAATTTTTAAAATTAAAATTAATTATTTGACTAACAAGAAACTAAAAGATATGATTCTAGAATTTAAAGATTGAACCTTTCTTAACAAGAAAGTAACAAACTTCAAATTTTTGAATCAATCATATTAATTGTTAGCATAATTTTCGAAAATAAAGATAAAACTAAGAAAAAGATATTTGAAAAATATTTTAAAGGATTTTCGTAAATTAATAAGAAAAAATGAAAAAGATTTAATTTTTGAAAAAGTTTTGAAAAGATAAGATTTTTAAAATTTGAAATTTTGACTTGACTTACAAGAAACAATTAATTTAAAATTTTTTTTGACTAAGTCAACCCAAATTTTCGAAATTTTGAGAGAAAAAAGGGAAAAGATATATTTTTTATTTTTGAATTTTTTAATTATGAGAGAGAAAAACATAAAAAATGACTCACAACATGAAAATTATGAATCAAATCACATGATGCATGCAAAAACACTATGAATGTCAAGATGAACACCAAGAACACTTTAAAGATCATGATGAACATCAAGAACATATTTTTGAAAAATTTTTGATGCAAAGAAAACATGCAAGACACCAAACTTAGAAATTTGTAATGCTTAGACACCATGAATGCAAAAATGCACATGAAAAACATCAAAAGATACAAAACAAGAAAACATCAAGATCAAACAAGAAGATTTACCAAGAACAACTTGAAGATCATGAAGAACACATGCATGGATTTTCAAAAAATGCATAAATTTTTAGAAAAATGCAATTGACACCAAACTTAAAAGTTGACTCAAGACTCAAACAATAAACACAAAATATCTTTTATTTTTATGATTTTATTATTTTTTGTATTTTATTTTATATTTTTTCGAAAAACATATAGGAAAAAGAAAATAAGAAATTCAGAATTTTTTTTAAGAAGAATTCCAGGAATCTTTCAATGTTAGCCTAAAGTTCCGATCCAAGGGTTGGACATGGCTTAATAACCAGCCAGCTTTAGGATATAAATCAGACATACAACAGCTGATATTCCAATTAACTTGCCTCTATGCTGATGGTTGGAAGCCTCAATTCAAAAGAATTTTGGATATGGCTTTACAGCCAGCTAGGCTTCAACATGTTACCTTGAAACTCTAGAATTCATTCTTTAAAAATTTATAAAATTTTCGAAAACAAAAGGAAAAATTTTTGAAAATTTTTTCGAGAATAAAACAAAAGGAAAATTACCTAATCTGAGCAACAAGATGAACCGTTAGTTGTCCAAACTCGAACAATCCCCGGCAACGGCACCAAAAACTTGGTGCACGAAATTGTGATCTCTTATAATGGCATTCAACTTGGTGTGCACATTTACTAACTCAGCACTTTCTTCACAATCTCGCACAACTAACCAGCAAGTGCACTGGGTCGTCCAAGTAATAAACCTTTACGTGAGTAAGGGTCGATCCCACGGAGATTGTTCGTATGAAGCAAGCTATGGTCATCTTGTAAATCTCAATCAGGCGGATAATAAATGGGTATGGAGTTTTCGAATAATAATAACAAATAAACTGAAAATAAAGATAGAAATACTTATGTAAATCATTAGTTGGAATTTTAGATAGGCGTATGAAGATGCTGTGCTCCTTCTGAATCTCTCCTTTCCTACTGCCTTCATCCAATCCTTCTTACTCCTTTCCATGGCAAGCTGTATGTAGCGCATCACCGTTGTCAATGGCTACATCCCATCCTCCTAGTGAAAAAGGTCCAAATGCTCTGTCACGGCACGACTAATCATCTGTCGGTTCTCGATCATGTCGGAAGAGAATCCCTTGATTCTTTTGTGTTTGTCATCACGCCCAACAATCGCGAGTTTAAAGCTCGTCACGGTCATTCAATCCCGAAATCCTACTCGGAATACCACAGACAAGGTTTAGACTTTCTGGATTCTTATGAATGCCGCCATCAATTCTATCTTATACCACGAAGACTCTGATCTCACGGAATGGAAGGCTCGGTTGTCAGGCGAGAGCAACCATGCGTCGTGCATCAGGAATCCAAGAGATACACACTCTAGCTTTCGCTTGTAGAACGGAAGTGGTTGTCAGGCACGCGTTCATAGGGACGGATGATGATGAGTGTCACGGATCATCACATCCATCAGATTAAAGTACGAGTATTATCTTAGAACAGAAATAAGATTGAATTTGAATAAAAGATAGTAGTAATTACATCAAAACCCGAGGTACAACAGAGCTCCACACCCTTAATCTATGGTGTGTAGAAACTCTACCGTTGAAAATACATAAGTGATAAATGTTCAGGCATGGCCAAATGGCCAGCCCCCCAAAACGCGATCAATAGTCTCCTCAGATGAATAATGGAATAAAACCGAGACCAAAGATGTAACGTGGTCAAAAGACGTCTAATACAATAGTAAAATGTCCTTTTTATACTAGACTAGCTACTAGGGTTTACCAAAGTAAGTAATTGATGCAGAAATCCACTTCCAAGGCCCACTTGGTGTGTGCTTGGGCTGAGCTTGAACTTTACACACGCAGAGGCTTCTTTTGGAGTTAAATGCCAAGTTGTAATGTGTTTTTGGCGTTCAACTCTGGTTCGTGACGTGTTTCTGGCGTTTGACTCCAGAATGCAGCGTAGAACTGGCGTTGAGCGCCAGTTTGCGTCATCTAATCCCGAATAAAGTATGAACTATTATATATTTCTGGAAAGCTCTGAATGTCTACTATTTAACGCCATTGAGATCGTCCATTTGAAGTTCTGTAGCTCCAGAAAATCCATTTCAAGTGCAGGGAGGTCAGAATCCAATAACATCAGCAGTCCTTTATTAGCCTTTTATCAGAGTTTTGCTCAGGTCCCTCAATTTCAGCCAGAAAATACCTGAAATCACAGAAAAACACACAAACTCATAGTAAAGTCCAGAAATGTGAATTTAGCATAAAAACTAATGAAAAAATCCCTAAAAATAGCTAGATTATACTAAAAACAATCTAAAAATAATGCCAAAAAGCGTATAAATTATCCGCTCACCACCTCCTCTCTAGGCACGCATCTACGGATTATTTTGTCTGCACACCTTTTAAAGAGATATGGTTCATTATATAAGTAGTACATTGCATCAAAAACTAATTTTTTCGTTTGCTGTCTGCTGTACTTTTTGGGTATGAATCTCACAGCTTTATAGTTTGCAATGTCTGCGAACCATGGTGCTTCCTGAATAGCAAACAATTGCTCATCCAGAAAGGTTTTAGAGATCTCAGTAGGAAGGAGGGACGCTTCTGCTACTGGCTCTTTCCGGGACAGATGATCTGTTACTTGGTTCTCTGTCCCTATACTGCACCAATGGCATGGTCACTGGCATCACACATTAGTTCGAATGGTAATGTCCAGTCTGGTACAGAAATAACTGGTGCTATGACCAGCTTAGCCTTCAGAGTCTCAAACACCTGCAGACACTATGTGTCAAAGACAAATGGCGTGTCAGCAGCTAACAGATTACTTAGAGGTTTTGCAATTTTTGAAAAATCCTTTACAAACCTCCTATAGAATCCTGCATGCCCCAGAAAGCTTCTGATTGCCTTAACATTGGCAGGTGGTGGTAATTTTTCAATTACCTCTACCTTATCTTGATCCACCTCTATTCCTTTGTTCGAAATTTTGTGCCCAAGGACAATTCCTTCAGTCACCCTAAAGTGACATTTCTCCTAGTTTAAAACCAGGTTGGTCTCTTGGCATCTTTTCAGAACAAGTGCTAGATGGTCAAGACAGGAGCTGAATGATTCTCCAAATACTGAGAAGTCATCCATGAATACTTCCAGAAAATTTTCTACCATATCAGAGAAGATGGAGAGCATGCACCTCTGAAAGATTGCAGGTGCATTGCACAGACCAAAAGGCATCCTTCTGTAGGCAAATACTCCAGATGGGCATGTGAATGCTGTTTTTTCTTGGTCCTGTGGATCTACTGCAATTTGGTTGTAACCTGGATAGCCATCCAAAAAGCAGTAGTAATCATGACCTGAAGTCTCTCTAGCATTTGTTCTATGAATCGTAAAGGAAAATGATCATCTCTGGTGGCTGTATTGAGCCTTCTGTAGTCAATACACATGCACCACCCTGTAACTATTCTTGTAGGAACCAGTTCATTCTTTTTATTATGAACCACTATCATGCCTCCCTTCTTGGGGACAACTTGGACAGGGCTCACCCATGGGCTATTAGAAATAGGATAAATAATCCCAGCCTCTAGTAATTTAGTGAGCTCTTTCTGCACCACCTCCTTCATGTCTAGATTCAGCCACCTTTGTGGTTGAACCACTGGCTTGGAATCATCCTCCAAGAGGATCTTGTGCATGCATCTGGCTGGGCTAATGCCCTTAAGATCACTTATGGACCTGAATTAGTGCTTTCTCTTCCTGTGGCTCTAAAGTAGAGCTTATGATCACCAGAAAGATGTCATCTTCTCCCAGAAATGCATATTTCAGGGATGGTGGTAGTGGTTTGAGCTTGGGTTTAGGAGGCTTCTCCTCTTCCGGGGAAGTTTTCAGAGGTTCTTCTGTTTTCTCTGGTTCCTTCAAATCAGGCTGAACATCTTTAAAGATGTCCTTTAGCTCTGATTCGAGACTCTCAGTCATATTGACTTCCTCCACCAGGGAGTCAATAATATCAACCCTCATCCAGTCTTTTGATGTGTTTGGATGCTGCATAGCTTCAACAGCATTCAGCCTAAACTCATCTTCATTGACTCTCAGGGTCACCTCCCCTTTTGGATGTCAATGAGGGTTCGTCTAGTTGCTAGGAAAGGTCTTCCTAGAATGAGAGTTGCACTCTTGTGCTCTTCCATCTCTAGCACTACAAAGTCAGTGGGAAAGGCAAATGGCCTAACTGTGACAATCATGTCCTCAATTATGCTTGATGGATATTTAATGGAGCCATCAGCAAGTTGGAGACATATTCGGGTTGGTTTGACTTCTTCGGTCAAGCCAAGCTTTCTAATAGTGGATGCAGGTATTAGGTTGATACTTGCCCCAAGATCACATAGAGCTGTCTTGGTACAGGTACCTTCTAATGTGCATGGAATCATAAAACTTCCAAGATCTTTAAGCATCTCTGGTAAGCTCTATAAAATGACTGCAATGCATTCTTCAGTGAGGAAGACTTTTTCAGTTTCCCTCCAATCCTTCTTATGACCTAAGATCTCTTTCATGAACTTAGCATAAGAGGGTATTTGCTCACGTGCCTCTGCAAACGGGATCTTTATTTCAAGAGTCCTGAGATAGTTTGCAAAGTGGGCAAATTGTTTATCCTGTTCCGCTTGGGTGAGTTTCTGAGGATAAGGCATCTTGGCTTTGCATTCTTCAACCTTACTTGCTGCAGGTTTATTTCCTACAGAAGTGGTTGGAGAAGCCTGCTTAAAGGGGTTGTTATCAGCACTTGCAGGTGTCTGATCCCTTACTGGCATTGGAACGCCAGGGTTGGCAGCTGCATTGGCATTTAACGCCAGATTACTACCCTTTTCTAGCGTTTGAACGCCAGAATTGGCACCAGAATGGGTGTTTAACGCCAACTTCTGACCCTTTTCTGGCGTTTGAACACCATAATCGTTCCTCTCCAGGCTCTTATTGTCCTCAGAGGGATTTTGGGTAGTGGATTGATCATCCTCTGTCAGATGTTCCTTTCTTTACTTTCTGCTTCTTTGAGTTGAGACATTCAATGTCTTTCCACTTCTTAAATGAACAGCTTAGCACTCTTTCATTATTTGTTTAGATAACTACTGTCTTGTCTGATCCAATTGTGCTTCCATATTCTTGTTAGCATTTTTAGTATCTTGTAACATTTCTTTGAATTCTGCTAACTATTTTGTTAGAAGAAGTATTTGCTGATTGAGTTCAGTAACTTGTTCTGGAGGACTATGTTCAGTGGATACTACTTTAGCCTCTTCTTTCATAGAGGACTCATTACTTAAGTACAGATGCTGATTTCTAGCAACTGTATCTATGAGCTCTTGAGCCTCTTCAATTGTCTTTCTCATGTGTATAGATCCACCAGCTGAGTGGTCTAGAGATATCTGGGCCTTTTCTGTAAGCCCATAGTAGAAGAAGTCTGACTGCACCCATTCTGAAAACATTTCAGAGGGGTATTTCCTTAGCATCTCTCTGTACCTCTCCCAATCATCATAAAGAGATTCATTACCCTCTTGTTTAAAGCCTTGGATGTCCAACCTTAACTGTGTCATCCTTTTTGGAGGGAAATATTGATTCAGGAATTTGTCTGACAATTGTTTCCATGTTCTTATGCTAGCTTTAGGTTGGTTGTTTAACCACCTCTTAGTTTGATCTTTTACAGCAAATGAAAACAGTAACAATCTGTAGACATCCTAAGCTACTTCCTTATCACGTACTGTGTCAGCAATTTATAGGAATTATGCCAGAAACTCAGTAGGTTCTTCCTGTGGAAGACCGAAATACTGGTAATTTTACTGCACCATGATAATGAGCTGAGGATTTAACGCAAAACTACTAGCTCTGATGGAGGGTATACAGATACTACTTCCATATGAAGCAGTAGTGGGGTTAGCATATGACCCCAGAGTCCTTCTGGACTGTTCATTTTCACTTAGGTCCATGATAGAGAAAGGGAGATGATGTAGATTGTAAATAAAAATTTTATTCTTTTATTTATTTATTTTTTGAATACCAAAAATTAAAAGGAAAATAAAATAAAATAAATGAAAAAATAAATATAAGCTCAAAAAATTAGAAAAATAAATAAAAGAAAATTGAAATATAAAATAATTAATTAATTAAAAAGATTTGAAAAATTTTAGATATGATTTTCGAAAATTGAGGAGAGAGAAAGTGGTTAGGAAGTTTTGAAAAAGATATGTCTTAAAATTAAAGATACTTGTAAGAAAATAAAATAAAATAAAATAAAAGATTTGAAAAAGGTATGATTTTAAAATTTGAGATTAGAAAAGATAAGTAAGATTTTCAAAAAAGATATGATTTTTGAAAAAGATTTGAATTTTGAAATTTTAAAACTAAGATAAGATAAAATAACAATTTTAAAATAAAAATCTGAATTTTTAAAGGTAAATTTCGAAAATCCAATAAAAATAAAGAGAAAAATATTTTTGAATTTAATGAGGAAAGAGAAAAACACACAAAAGACACAGGACTTAAAATATTTTAGATCTCATGCTCCTTGTTTTCAAAAATTTGGAGGAAAAACACCAAGGAACACCAAACTTGAAAATTTAAGGATCAAAACACAAAGAAGACTCAAGAACACTTTGAAAACTCACAAGAACAATAAGAACAAAATTCAAAGACTGAAGAACATAAAAAGAACACCAAACTTAAGATTTTTAGAAAACTGAAATTAAATTTTTGAAAATTAAAGAAAAATAACAAGAGAACACCAAACTTAAAAGTTTGACACAAAATTTAATCAAAGAAAAATTATTTTTGAAAAAGTTTTGAAAGGAAGATACCAAAAAGTAAAAAATTACTGTAATCAATAAATATTGGAACTCAAAGAAGCACCAAGTTACCAAGAACATAAACACAACACTATAGCCAATTGAGTTAGAAATTTAATGTGTTTTTGAAAAGGTATTTGATATTTTTTTAATACTGATAATCTGAAAATGCACAAGAAAATTAAGGAAAGACACAAAACAGGATATATTAAAGATCAAACAAGAAAAATAAATAAGAACAACTTGAAGGTCAAGAGAGAACAATGAACACAAATTCAAAAATATGAAGAACAAATAAGAACATGCAATTGACACCAAACTTAAAACATGAAATAAAACTCAAAGAAAAATTAAGAATTAATAAAGAAAATAAAATTTTTGAAAAAGAAAATAAAAGACTCAAATTTGATGACTCTATACCAAAAAAATATAAATTATTCCTAATCTAAGCAACAAGATGAACCGTCAATTGTCCAAACTCAAACAATCCCCGGCAACGGCACCAAAAACTTGGTGCACGAAATTGTGATTCACACTTTTCACAACTCCGCACAACTAACCAGCAAGTGCACTGGGTCGTCCAAGTAATACCTTACGTGAGTAAGGGTCGATCCCACAGAGATTGCCGGCCTAAAGCAAGCTATGGTTATCTTATTATTCTTAGTCAGGATATCAATAACAATTCTTAGTTTTTTTTGTAAAAAGTGAAAGAACATGAAATAAATGGTACTTGTTATTCAGTAATGGAGAACAAGTTGAGGTTTTGGAGATGCTCTGCCCTCTGAATTTTTGCTTTTCTACTACCTTCTTCTTCAAATGCACATGGCTCCTTTTATGGCAAGCTTTGTGTTGGTGGATCACCGTTTTCAATGGCTACCGTCCGTCCTCTCAGTGAAAATGGTCCAGGTATGTTTGCGCATGACTAATCATCTGTCGGTTCTCGCTTGTGTTATAATAGGATACATCTATCCATTTGCACACTGTCATTGCGCCCAACATTCGTGACTTTGAAGCTCGTCACAGTCATCCCTTCCCAAATCCTACTCAGAATACCACAGACAAGATTTTGACTTTTCAGATCTCAGGAATGCTGCCAATTGATTCTAGCCTTTACCACGAAGATTCTGGTCTCACGGATTTGAATGCTCTGTTGTCAAGAAAGGCAACCAAACTCGTGAATCAGGAGTCCAAGAGATACACACTCAACTGTGCCCCAATGATTACGTTGATCTCAGATAGAATAGAAGTGGTTGTCAAGCATGCGTTCATAGTTGTGAGAATGAAGATGAGTGTCACGAATCATCACATTCATCATATAGAAGTACGAGTGAATATCTTAGAACAGAGACAAGCGTGATTGAATAGAAACAGTAATAATTTCATTAATTCATCGAGACATAGCAGAGCTCCTCACCCCCAACCATGGGGTTTAGAGACTCATGCCGTTAAAAGTACAATAAGGAATGTAAAAAATGTCATGAGGTGCAAATTGAATCTCTAAAAGTAGTTTTATTACTAGACTAGTAACCTAGGTTTACAGAAAAAATGAGTAACTAAGTGCAGATAGTGCAAAAATTCACTTCCGGAGCCCACTTGGTGAGTGCACTACAAGAAAATAGTCTATTACCACTCTTTTAAAGCATGGCAAAAAGCTGAAAAAAGCATGGCGATAGCTTTTCGCCACGCTTTTTGAGCTATCACCACGCTTTTGAAATGGTGGCCTCTACAAGGGTGGCGGATGCTCTGTCGCCACGCTTTTTCAAACCTATCGCCACGCTTTTTTTTGACACGCTTTTTATAAGTTGTCACATTTAAAAGCATGGCCATAGGTAGGAGATATGGCCACGCTTTTAATGCATGGCCGTATGTGAAAGATATGGCCACACTTTTAAAGCGTGGCCGTATGTGAAAAGCGTGGCCTTATATGAAAGATATGGCCACGCTTTTAAAGCATGGCAATAGAAGGAGATACAGCCACGCTTTGGAATCGTGGCAATAGAGGGAGATACGGCCACGCTTTTAAAACGTGGCAATAGAGGGAGATACGGCCACACTTTAGATAAAAGCGTGGCAATAACAACAGATGCAGCCATTAAATTACAAAGCTCACTATCATTGCTGTCATGTTGAGAAAGAAATTCTACTGAAGTTCACATATCAAATACCCAACACATTCAGAATTGTATCAAAGTTAATATTAATTATTAAGAGTTAAATCCAAAATAAACTGTCTTACACCAGTAATCAAATCATTCCATTTGTAGTATCTTTCTATTATCTACTGTACCATAACCAAAATAATCATTCTAAAGACATCAATTGAAACCTAAAAGGTTGTCAAGAACTATACAATGGCATAGGAAACTTGAACAATAGTAAACTAGTAACACAAGGTGTATTCCGAAGCGATCAAGAAGCATGAAATCAATCAGCCTAAGCATGTGCACCACGGATGCGGCGAATAAGCTGAATGTCTTTGGGCATTATGGTGACCTCTTGGCATGGATGGCACACAAGTTGGTGTCCTCAAACAAACCAACCAAGTAGGCTTCAGCAGCTTCGTGGAAAGCAAGGACAGCATGGTTTTGGAACCTCAAATCAGTCTGCAAACATAATAAATCAATCAATAAATAGGAATCATTACATATTTTATAGCCAAAAATAACCCAACGCACCAGGACTAAGATAAAAAGGGGTTAATTAGACTGGCTTGCCTTATGCTTCCTTATCACAGCAGGAATAGCTGGTGTTGACAATATACCTTTCCGTATTAGAAAGGTAAGTTGTCCTAAATTTCTATTAAGAGAGTCATGTTAATAATAATACACACTAGAGGATTGTGAACAATAAGGTGATGCACTAGTCCATCAAAGATTTTTTATCCTTATGATGATGTCATTTACTGCCATCTTGTGTTACAAAGTTCTTCATATTTGTTTTAGTAATATTCATTGAAAAATTCAAATGATAAAGATACTTTCTGTCCAATCAAAATTTTTCGAACACTATTATCGGCAGCAATTTTAATTATAATCTGAAGTAAATAAGAACAGCAACAGAAACAGAGACATGGTAAGCAATTTTCTTAACAAAATTAAATTTGATAGCTAAAATAATGCATTCAAAAGCTAGACCTGCGCAGCTTAAAATTAAATTAAATAGTTTTCTATTACAGATCCCACTGATGACAGGGCTTCCATTTGGTATTGCAGGATAGCACACTCTCTGCATATATCAGCAATTCAATTTGACTAAACACACAATATACATTGAACAATTCCAAAACCCTCGCCTATCAAAGAAAGAAAAAGTTAACCAAAACTCGAAACACACACATGGCACAACTGAAACAAAGTTCACACCAAACCCAAACCTCTTGTGCCTGCTTTATCTCATTTTATTCTAAATTACATTTACTCACAGCATTTATATCTTGTTTTACCCTATTTATTAATGCTCTATTGATAATAATGCTTTTCTACTGATCATGCATCCTGGAAATTCATTTTCCAAGGTTACACTTCCTTTAAAAACCTATACTTTTCTGTAAGGTAAATGTTTAGGGTCTATGGTAGGAAGAAAAAGAAGAAGGGAATGAGAGGAAGGGAAAGGGATTCTTCTAGTGACGTAGAGTGACATTATATTTTGACATCTCAAAACATCAAATGTTAGTTGGAACAGTATCATACTGATGAGCGGATAATTTATACGCTTTTTGGCATTATTTTTAGATAGTTTTTAGTATAATCTAGCTATTTTTAGGGGATGTTTTCATTAGTTTTTATGCTAAATTCACATTTCTGGATTTTACTATGAGTTTGTGTGTTTTTCTGTTATTTCAGAAATTTTCTGGTTGAAATTGAGGGACTTGAGCAAAACTCTGATAAAAGGCTAATAAAAGACTGCTGATGCTATTGGATTCTGACCTCCCTGCACTCGAAATGGATTTTCTGGAGCTACAGAACTTCAAATGGCGCGCTCTTAACGGCGTTGGAACGTAGACATCTAGAGCTTTTCAGCAATATATAATAGGCCATACTTTATTCGGGATTAGACGACGGAACCTGGTGCTCAATTCCGGTTCTACGCTGCATTCTGGAGTCAAACGCCAGAAACACATCACGAACCAGAGTTGAACGCCAAAAACACATTACAACTTGGCGTTCAACTCTAAAAGAAGCCTCTGCACGTGTAAAATTCAAGCTTAGCCCAAGCACACACCGAGTGGGCCCTGGAAGTAGATTTCTGGATCAATTACTTACTTATGTAAACCCTAGTAGCTAGTCTAGTATAAATAGGACATTTTAATATTGTATTAGTCGTCTTTTTGACCACGTTACATCTTTGGTCTCGGTTTTATTCCATTATTCATCTGAGGAGACTATTGATCACGTTTTGGGGGGCTGGCCATTCGACCATGCCTAAACCTTCATCACTTATGTATTTTCAACAGTAGAGTTTCTACACACCATAGATTAAGGGTGTGGAGCTCTGTTGTACCTCGAGTTTTAATGCAATTACTACTATCTTTTATTCAAATTCAATCTTATTTCTGTTCTAAGATACTACTCGTACTTTAATCTGATGGATGTGATGATCCGTGACACTCATCATCATCCGCCCCTATGAACGCGTGCCTGACAACCACTTCCGTTCTACAAGCGAAAGCTAGAGTGTGTATCTCTTGGATTCCTGATGCACGACGCATGGTTGCTGTCGCCTGACAACCGAGCCTTCCATTCCGTGAGATCAGAGTCTTCGTGGTATAAGCTAGAATTGATGGTGGCATTCATGAGAATCCGAAAAGTCTAAACCTTGTATGTGGTATTCCGAGTAGGATTCTGGGATTGAATGACTGTGACGAGCTTCAAACTCACGATTGTTGGGTGTGATGACAAATGCAAAAGAATTAGGAGATTCTATTCCAACATGATCGAGAACCGACAGATGATTAGCCGTGCCGTGACAGAGCATTTGGACCTTTTTTACTGAGAGGATGGTATGTAGCCATTGACAACGGTGATGCCCTACATACAGCATGCCATGGAAAGGAGTAAGAAGGATTGGATGAAGGCAGTAGGAAAACAGAGATTCAGAAGGAGCACAGCATCTTCATACGCCTATCTGAAATTCCCACCAATGATTTACATAAGTATTTCTATCTTTATTTTCAGTTTATTTATTATTATTATTCGAAAACTCCATACCCATTTATTATCCGCCTGACTGAGATTTACAAGATGACCGTAGCTTGCTTCATACCAACAATCTCCGTGGGATCGACCTTACTCACGTAAAGGTTTATTACTTGGACGACCTAGTGCACTTGCTGGTTAGTTGTGCGAGGTTGTGTAGAAAGTGCTGAGTTAGTAAATGCACACACCAAGTTGAATGCCATTATAAGAGATCACAATTTCGTGCACCACATTTTTGGCGCCGTTGCCGGGGTTTGTTCGAGTTTGGACAACTGACGGTTCATCTTGTTGCTCAGATTAGGTAATTTTCTTTTTTGTTTTATTTTCGAAAAAAATTTCAAAAATTTTTCCTTTTGTTTTCAAAAATTTTCTAAATTTGTAAAGAATGAATTCTAGAGTTTCATGGTAACATGTTGAAGCTTGGCTGGCTGTAAAGCCATATCCAAAATTCTTTTGGATTGAGGCTTCCAACCATCAGCATAGAGGCAAGTTAATTGGAATATCAGCTGTTGTATGTCTAATTTATATCCTAAAGCTGGCTGGCTATTAAGCCATGTCCAACCCTTGGATTGGAGCTTTAGGCTAACAATGAAAGATTCATGGAATTCTTCTTAAAAAAAATTTTGAATTTCTTATTTTCTTTTCCTATATGTTTTTTGAAAAAATATAAAATAAAATACAAAAAATAATAAAATCATAAAAATCAAAAATATTTTGTGTTTCTTGTTTGAGTCTTGAGTCAACTTTTAAGTTTGGTGTCAATTGCATTTTTCTAAAAATTTATGCATTTTTCGAAAATCCGTGCATGTGTTCTTCATGATCTTTAAGTTGTTCTTGGTAAATCTTCTTGTTTGATCTTGATGTTTTCTTGTTTTGTATCTTTTGATGTTTTTCATGTGCATTTTTGCATTCATAGTGTCTAAGCATTGCAAATTTCTAAGTTTGGTGTCTTGCATGTTTTCTTTGCATCAAAATTTTTTCAAAAATATGTTCTTGATGTTCATCATGATCTTTAAAGTGTTCTTGGTGTTCATCTTGACATTCATAGTGTTCTTGCATGCATCATGTGATTTGATTCATAATTTTCATGTTATGAGTCATTTTTTATGTTTTTCTCTCTCATAATTAAAAAATTCAAAAATCAAAAAAATATATCTTTTCCCTTTTTTTCTCTCAAAATCTCGAAAATTTGGGTTGACTTAGTCAAAAAAATGTTTTTAAATTAATTGTTTCTTGTAAGGCAAGTCAAATTTTCAAATTTTAAAAATTTTATATTTTCAAAACTTTTTCAAAAATTAAATCTTTTTCAATTTTTCTTATTAATTTACGAAAATCCTTTAAAATCTTTTTCAAAAATCTTTTTCTTAGTTTTATCTTTATTTTCGAAAATTATGCTAACAATTAATATGATTGATTCAAAAATTTAAAGTTTGTTACTTTCTTGTTAAGAAAGGTTCAATCTTTAAATTCTAGAACCATATCTTTTAGTTTCTTGTTAGTCTAGTAATTAATTTTAGTTTTAAAAATTAAATCTTTTCCAACCATATCTTTTTAATCATATCTTTTTCAAAATTTTATCTTTTTTTTTCGAAAATTTGATTTCAAAATTGACTTTCAAATCTTTTTCAACTAACTATTTGACTTTTTGTTTATTTCTTATCTTTTTCAAAACCACCTAATAACTTTTCTCTCTCTAATTTTCGAAAATACCTCCGTCTTGTTCAAAAAAATTTTTAATTAATTAATTATTTTAAATTTTAATTTTAATTCTATTTCTTATCTTAATTTTCGAAAATCATTAACTCCTTTTCAAAATTATTTTCGAAAACTTCTGTCTCTCGTCTTTTTCTATTTATTTATTCATTTACTAACACTTCTCTTCATCTCAAATCTCTGCCCCTATCCTCACCCTTGTGTTTGGATTCTCCTTTTTTTTATTCCCTTCTTCTTCTACAAACATAAAGGAATCTCTATACTGTGACATAGAGGATTCCTCTTCCTTTTTTGTTCTCTTTTTTCTCATATGAGCAGGAACAAGAAAAAAGGCATTCTTGTTGAAGCTGATCCAGAACCTGAAAGGACTCTGAAGAGAAAACTAAGAGAAGCTAAATTACAACAATCCAGAGACAACCTTGCTGAAATTTTTGAACAAGAAAAGGAGATGGCAGCCGAACCCAACAACAATAATGCAAGAAGGATGCTTGGTGATTATACTGCACCTACGTCCAAATTTGATGGAAGAAGCATCTCAATTCTTGCCATTGGAGCAAACAATTTTGAGTTAAAACCTCAATTAGTTGCTCTAATGCAATAGAACTGCAAGTTTCATGGTCTTTCATCAGAAGATCCCTACCAGTTCTTGACTGAGTTCTTGCAGATCTGTGAGACTATTAAGACTAATGGAGTAGATCCTGAAGTCTATAGGCTCATGCTTTTCCCTTTTGCTGTAAGAGATAGAGCTAGAACATGGTTGGACTCTCAACCTAAAGATAGCCTGGACTCATGGGATAAGCTGGTCACGGCCTTCTTGGCTAAGTTCTTTCCTCCTCAAAAGCTGAGCAAGCTTAGAGTGGATGTTCAAACCTTCAAACAAAAAGATGGTGAATCCCTCAATGAAGCTTGGGAAAGATACAAGCAGATGACTAAAAGATGTCCTTCTGACATGTTTTCAGAATAGACCATGATGGATATATTCTATTATGGTCTATCTGAGTTCTCTAAGATGTCACTGGACCATTTTGCAGGTGGATCCATTCACCTAAAGAAAACGCCTGCAGAAGCTCAAGAACTTATTGACATGGTTGCAAATAACCAGTTCATGTACACTTCTGAGAGGAATTCCGTGAATAATGGGACGCCACAAAGGAATGGAGTTCTTGAAATTGATGCTCTGAATGCCATATTGGCTCAGAACAAAATGTTGACTCGGCAAGTCAACATGATTTCTCAAAGTCTTAATGGATGGCAAAATGCATCCAACAGTACTAAAGAGACATCTTCTGAAGTAGAAGCTTATGATCCTGAGAATCCTGCAATGGCAGAGGTAAATTACATGGGTGAACCTTATAGAAACACCTATAATTCATCATGGAGAAATCATCCAAATTTCTCATGGAAGGATCAATAAAAGCCCTAACAAGGCTTTAATAATGGTGGAAGAAATAGGCTCAGCAATATCAAGCCTTATTCATCATCTTTTCAGCAACAGACAGAGAATTCTGAGCAGAGTACCTCTAACTTAGCAAATTTAGTATCTGATCTGTCTAAGGCATTTCATGAGTGAGACAAGGTTCTCCATCAGAAATTTGGAGGCACAAGTGGGCCAACTGAGTACGAAAGTAACTGAAACTCCTCCTAGTACTCTCCCAAGCAATACTGAAGAGAATCCAAAAAGAGAGTGCAAGGCCATTGACATAATCAAAATGGACGAACCTAGGGAGGAAGGAGAGGATTTGAATCCCAATGAGGAAGACCTCATGGGACGTCTCTCAGGCAAGAAAGAGTCCCCTATTGAGGACCTAAAGGAAGCTGAGGCTCATATAGAGACCATAGAGATTCCATTAAACCTTCTTCTGCCATTCATGAGCTCTGAAGACTATTCTTCCTCTGAAGAGGATGAAGATATAATTGGAGAGCAAGTTGCTCAATATCTAGGAGCTATCATGAAGCTGAATGCCAAGTTGTTTGGTAATGAGACTTGGGAAGGTGAACCTCCCTTGCTCATTGGTGAACTAGATACATGGGTTCAGCAAACTTTGCCTCAAAAGAAACAAGATCCTGGTAAATTCGTAATACCCTGCACCATAGGCACCAGATCTTTGAAAAATCTCTGTGTGACCTGGGGTCAGGCATAAATCTTATGTCACTCTCTGTAATGGAGAAGCTGGGGATCATTGAGGTATAGCCTGCCATATTTTTATTGCAAATGGCTGACAAGTCAGTAAGACAAGCTTATGGATTGGTAGAGGACGTGTTGGTAAAGGTTGAAGGCCTTTACATCCCTGCTGATTTCATAATCTTAGACACTAGGAAGGAGGAGGATAAATGCATCATCCTTGGAAGACCTTTCCTAGCCACAGCAAGAGCTGTGATAGATGTTAACAGAGGAGAATTAGTCCTTCAATTGAATGGGGACTACCTTGTGTTTAAGGCTCAAGGATCTTCTTCTTTAACAATGGAGAGTAAGCATGAAAAGCTTCTCTCAGTACAGAGTCAAACAAAACCCACACAATCAAACTCTAAGTTTGGTGTTGATAGGCCACAGCCAAACTCTAAGTTTGGTGTTGAATCCACACATCCAAACTCTAAGTTTGGTTTTGGGAGTCTACAACATTGACTTGATCACCTGTGAGGCTCCATGAGAGCCTACTGTCAAGTTAGTCACATTAAAGAAGCACTTATTGGGAGGCAACCCAATTTTTATTGATCTAATTTTATTTTTCTTTTATTGTTCTTTATTGTTTTATTAGGTTCATGATCATGTGGAGTCACGAAAAAAATACTAAAATTAAAAACAAAATAAAAAATAGCACAAGAAAAATCACACCCTGGAGGAAGGACTTACTGGCGTTCAAACGCCAGTAAGGAGCATCTGGCTGGCGTTCAATGCCAGAACAGAGCATGGATTTGGCGTTGAATGCCAGAAACAAGCAGCATCCTGGCGTTTGAACGCCAGGAACATACCCTGAGGAGAGCTGGCACTAAACGCCAAAAAACAAGCATGGAACTGGCGTTCAACGCCAGAAACATGCTGCAATTGGGCGTTGAACGCCCAACATAAGCATCACTTCGGCGTTTAAATGCCAGAATTATATGCAAAGGTGTTTTACATGCCTAATTGGTGCAGGGATGTAAATCATTGACACCTCAAGATCTGTGGACCCCACATGATCATCTCAGGATCTGTGGATCCCACAGGATCCCTACCTACCTCAACTCACCTTCTCTCCTCTTCTTCACATTCATCCTCTCTTCCCCATAAACTCTCTTCCCCATAAACACTCTTCCCCAAAAACCCTTCACCAATCACCTCAATCTCTCTTTCCAATTACCCCCTTCACCACTCACATCCATCCACTCTTTCCCATAAACCCCACATACCTTCAAAATTCAAAATTTCTTTCCCACCCAAACCCACCCTAAATAGCCGAACCTACCCCCTCTCCCCTCACTATATAAACCCCTCCATCTTTCTTTATTTTTCACACAACCCAACCCCCTCTTCTACACCTTGGCTGAATACACCTCCCCCCACTCTCCTCCATATTTCTCTTCCTCTTCTTATTTTTTTTCTTCTTTTGCTCGAGGGTGAGCAATATTCTAAGTTTGGTGTGGTAAAAGCATAGCTTTTTGTTTTTCCATAACCACCTATGGCACCTAAGACCGGAGAAACCGCTAGAAAAGGAAAAGGGAAGACAAAAGCTCCCACCTCCGAGTCATGGAAGATGGAGAGATTCATCTCCAAAGCCCATCAAGACCACTTCTATGATGTTGTGGCCAAGAAGAAGGTGATCCCTGAGGTCCCTTTCAAGCTCAAGAAAAATGAGTATCCAGAGATCCGACATGAGATCCAAAGAAGAGGTTAGGAAGTTCTGACCAACCCCATTCAACAAGTCAGAATCTTAATGGTTCAAGAGTTCTATGCCAATGCATGGATCACTAGGAACCATGACCAAAGTATGAACCCGAATCCGAAGAATTATCTTTCAATGGTTCCGGGGAAATACTTAGATTTTAGTCCAGAAAATGTGAGGTTGGCGTTCAACTTGCCTACAATGCAAGAAAATGCACGCCCCTACACTAGAAGGGTCAACTTTAATCAAATGTTAGACCAAGTCCTTATGGACATATGTGTGGAAGGAGCTCAATGGAAAAGAGACTCCAAAGGCAAGCCGGTTTAATTAAGAACACTGGACCTCAAGCCTGTGGATAGAAGATGGTTGGAGTTCATCCAACGCTCCATCATCCCCACTAGCAACCGATCTGAAGTTACGGTGGATTGGGCCATCATGATTCATAGCATCATGATTGGAGAGGAAGTAGAAGTTCATGAAGTCATCTCCCTTGAATTCTACAAAATAGCCGAAAAGCCCTTTACCTTGGCAAGGCTAGCTTTTCCTCATCCTATTTTCCATCTATGTTACTCAGCCGGAGTTATCATAGAAGGAGAGATCCCCATTGAGGAGGACAAGCCCATCACTAAGAAAAGGATGGAGCAAACAAGAGAGCGCACTCATGGAACCCAAGAGACGCCTGAGGAAGCTCATCACCAAGAAATCCCGGAGATGCCTCAAGGGATGCACTTTCCTCCCAACAACTATTGGGAACAACTCAACACCTCTCTAGAAGACTTGAGTTACAATATGGATCAATTAAGGGTGGAACATCAAGAGCACTCCATCATTCTCCATGAAATTAGAGAAGATCAAAGAGTAATGAGAGAGGAGCAACAAAGGCAAGGAAGAGACATAGAAGAACTCAAGGACATCATTGGTTCTTCAAGAAGAAAGCGCCACCATCACTAAGGTGGACTCATTCCTTGTTCTTATTTTTCTGTTTTTTTGGTTTTTATGCTATGTGTGTGTTTTTGTTTTGTGTCTCTACCTCATGATCATTAGTATTGAGTAACAATGTCTTAAGGATATGAATAATTCCATAAATCCTTCACCTCTCTTAAATGAAAAATGTTTCTAATTCAAAAGAACAAGAAGTACATGAATTTCGAAATTATCCTTGAATTTAGTTTAATTATATTGATGTGGTGACAATACTTTTTGTTTTCTGAATGAATGCTTGAACAGTGCATAATATTGATCTTGTTGTCCATGAATGTTAAAATTGTTGGCTCTTGAAAGAATGATGAACAAAGAGAATGTTATTGACAATCTGAAAAATCATGAAAATTGATTCTTGAAGCAAGAAAAAGCAGTGAAAAAGCAAAAGCTTGCGAAAAAAAATGGCGAAAAAAAAAGAAAAAGCAAGCAGAAAAAGCTAATAGCCCTTAAAACCAAAAGGCAAGGGTAAAAAGGATCAAAGGCTTTGAGCATCAATGGATAGGAGGGCCGAAGGAAATAAAATCCAGGCCTAAGCGGCTAATTCAAGCTGTCCCTAACCATGTGCTTGTGGCATGCAGGTCCAAGTGAAAAAACTTGAGACTAAGTGGTTAAAGTCATGATCCAAAGCTAAAAGAGTGTGCTTTAGAACTCTGGACACCTCTAACTGGGGACTTTAGCAAAGCTGAGTCACAATCTGAAAAGGTTCACCCAACTATGTGTCTGTGGCATTTATGTATCTGGTGGTAATATTGGAAAACAAAGTGCTTAGGGCCACGCCAAGACTCATAAAAGTAGTTGTGTTAAAGAATCAACATAGTTAACTAGGAGAATCAATAACACTATCTGAAATTCTAAGTTCCTATAGATGCCAATCATTCTAAAACTTCAAAGGAAAAAGTGAGATGCCAAAACTGTTCAGAAACAAAAAGCTACAAGTCCCGCTCATCTAATTAGAACTAATATTCATTGATATTTAGGGATTTATAGTATATTCTCTTCTTTTTATCCTATTTGATTTTCAGTTTCTTGGGGACAAGCAACAATTTAAGTTTGGTGTTGTGATGAGCGGATAATTTATACGCTTTTTGGCATTATTTTTAGATAGTTTTTAGTATAATCTAGCTATTTTTAGGGATGTTTTCATTAGTTTTTATGCTAAATTCACATTTCTGGACTTTACTATGAGTTTGTGTGTTTTTCTGTGATTTCAGGTATTTTCTAGCTGAAATTGAGGGACCTGAGCAAAACTTTGATAAACGGCTAATAAAGGACTGCTGATGTTGTTGGATTCTGACCTCCTTGCACTCGAAATAGATTTTCTGGAGCTACAGAAATCCAAATGGCGCGCTCTCAATAGCTTTGGAAAGTAGACATCCAGAGCTTTCCAGAAATATATAATAGTCCATACTTTATTCGGGATTAGATGACAAAAACTGGCACTCAACACCAGTTCTACGCTGCATTCTGGAGTCAAATGCTAGAAACACGTCACGAACCAGAGTTGAACACCAAAAACACATTACAACTTCGCGTTCAACTCCAAAAGAAGCCTCTGCACGTGTAAAGTTCAAGCTCAGCCCAAGCACACACCAAGTGGGCCCTGGAAGTAGATTTCTGCATCAATTACTTGCTTCCGTTACATCTTTGGTCTCGGTTTTATTCCATTATTCATCTGAGGAGACTATTGATCACGTTTTGGGGGGCTGGCTGACGAGCGGATATTTTATACGCTTTTTGGGGGTAATTTCATGTAGACTTTAGTATGTTTTAATTAGTTTTTAATAGAATTTTATTAGTTTTTAAGCAAAAATTATATTTCTGGACTTTACTATGAGTTTGTGTATTTTTCTGTGATTTCAGGTAATTTCTGGCTGAAACTGAGGGAGCTGAGCAAAAATCTGGTTTAGGCTGAAAAAGGACTGCTGATGCTGTTGGATTCTGACCTCCCTGTACTCGAAATAGATTTTCTAGAGCTACAGGAGTCCAATTGGCACATTCTCAACGGCGTTGGAAAGTAGACATCCAGGGCTTTCCAGCAATATATAATAGTCCATACTTTACGCGATGATAGATGACGTAAACTGGCATTCAACGCCAGTATCATGCTGTTGTCTAGCGTCCAGCGCCAGAAACAGGTTACAAGTTGGAGTTCAACGCCCAAAACACGTCACAACCTGGCGTTCAACTCCAGAAACAGTCCAAGCACGTGAGAAGCTTTAGTCTCAGCCCCAGTACACACCAAGTGGGCCCCAGAAGTGGATTTATGCACCAATTATCTTAGTTCACTTTATTTCTGTAAACCTAGGTTACTAGTCTACTATTTAAACAACTTTTAGAGGATTACCTTGTACCTCATGACATTTTCAGATCTGAATTTTATATACTTTGACGGCATGAGTTTCTAAACTCCATTGTTGGGGTGAGGAGCTCTGCAACGTCTCAATGAATTAATGCAATTGTTTCTATTTCATTCAAACGTGTGTGTGTTCCTATCTAAGATGTTCATTCGCGCTTAATTGTGAATGAGGTGATGATCCGTGACACTCATCACCTTCCTCAATCCATGAACGTGTGCTTGACAAACACCTCCGTTCTACATCAGATTGAATGAGCATCTATTAGCTTCCTTAATCAGAATCTTCGTGGTATAAGCTAGAACTGATGGCGGCCACTCTTGAGGATCCGAAAAGTCTAAACCTTGTCTGTGGTATTCCGAGTAGGATTCAATGTTTGAATGGCTGTGACGAGCTTCAAACTCGCGATTGCTGGGCGTGATGACAAACGCAAAAGGATCAATGGATCCTATTCCAACATGATCGAGAACCAACAGCTGATTAGCCGTGCTGTGACAGAGCATCTGGACCGTTTTCACTGAGAGGAAGGGAAGTAGCCATTGACAATGGTGACACCCTACATACAGCTTGCCATGGATGGAACTTTACAAACAATTGAGTTGAATATTACATTGCAGAAATTCAGAGGACAAAGCATCTCCAAAACGCCAACATATTCTCCATTAATAAAGTAACAATTCCTTATTCCAAATACTTTTACTTCTTACAATTAAATCCAAATAACCTTATTGGTATCCTGACTAAGATTAATAAAATACACATAGCTTGCTTCAAACCAATAATCTCCGTGGGATCGACCCTTACTCGCGTAAGGTATTACTTGGACGACCCAGTGCACTTGCTGGTTAGTTGTACGGATTGCAAATTCGTGCACTAAGTTTTTGGCGCTGTTGCCGGGGATTGTTTGAGTTTGAACAACTAAAGGTTTATTTTATTTCTTAGATTACGAATAATTTATTTTTGTTGTTATAGAGTAATTAAATTCTGATAGGATAATTTCTTTTTTACAAAAAATTTTTTTTTTTCAAAAATATTATTTTTCTTTATCAATTTTAATCTTTTTCGTGAGTCTAGTGTCTTGTTATAAGTTTGGTGTCAATTGCATATTTTATATATTTTTTTAAAATTTTCGTATTAGTGTTCTTTGTTCTTCCCTGATCTTCAAGTTGTTCTTGTTTATTTTTCTTGTTTGATCTTTAATTTTTCTTATTCTGTGTCTCTTCTTGTTTCACTTGTGTTCTTTTCAAAGCATTAATCTTCCAAAAGGAATATACATATTTAGAACAAGTGTTACATTTACTCCCAATTGGCTAGAGCGTTGGTCTATGTTCTTGGCAATTGGGCATCTTCTTTTTAAAATCTTTTTTTCAAAAATAATTTTCTTGATTTAATCTTGTGCCAAACTTTAAGTTTGGTGTTTTCTTGTTAAGTTTTCTTTAATTTTCGAAAATTTTTCTTGGTTTTCTAAAAATTTTAAGTTTGGTGTTCTTTCTTTTGTTCTTGGTGTTCTTGTGAATCTTCAAGGTGTTCTTGAGTCTTTCTTGTGTTTTGATCTTAAAATTTTTAAGTTTGGTGTTCCTTGGTATTTTCCCTCCAAAAATTTTCGAAAATAAGGAGCATTAGATCTAAAAATTTTAAGTCTTGTGTCTTTTGTGTGTTTTTCTCTTTCATCATAAAATTCAAAATTCAAAAAAATATCTTTTCTAACTCATTTTAAACTGCATTTTCGAGAATTTTATATAAAAATTCAGATTTCAATTTCAAAATATTTTCAATTTCTTTTATTTATTTCGTTTTTATTTTATTTTATAAATCAAATTTTTATAAAATAAATAACATCAACATACATATCATCTCCTTTATTCCATCATGGAACTAAGTGGAAATGAACAGTCCAGGAGGACTCTGGGGTCATATGCTAACCCCACTATTGCTTCATATGGGAGTAGTATATGTATACCCTCCATTGGAGTTAGTAGCTTTGAGTTGAATCCTCAGCTCATTATCATGGTGCAGCAAAACTGCCAGTATTCCGGTCTTCCACAAGAAGAACCTACAGAGTTTCTGGCACAATTTTTACAAATTGCTGACACAGTACATGATAAGGAAGTAGATCAGGATGTCTACAAATTATTACTATTTCCATTTGCTGTAAAAGATCAAGCTAAGAGGTGGTTAAATAACCAGCCTAAGAACAGCATAAAAACATGGAAACAGCTGTCAGAAAAATTCCTGAATCACTATTTCCCTCCAAAACGGATGACACAGCTAAGGCTAAGCATCCAAGGCTTCAAACAAGGAGATAATTAATCCCTTTATGATGCTTGGGAGAGATACATAGAGATGCTAAGAAAATGTCCCTCTGAAATGTTTTCAAAGTGGGTGCAACTAGACATCTTCTACTATGGGCTTACAGAAAAAGCTTAGATTTCTCTAGACCACTCAGCTGGTGGATCTATACATATGAGAAAAATAATTGAAGAAGCTCAAGAGCTTAATGATACAGTTGCCAGAAATCAGCATATGTACCTAAGCAGTGAATCCCCCATGAAAGAAGAAGCTAAAACAGTAATTGCTGAACTCAGTCCTGTGGATCAAGCTAATGAATTCAATCAGCAATTAGACTTTCTAACCCAGCAACTAGCCGAATTCAAGGAAATACTACAAGAAACAAGAATGGCTAACAGGAATATGGAAGTACAGTTAAAGCAAACAGAAAAGCAACTGTCAAAACAAATAGCAGAAGAATGCCAAGCAGTTCAATTAAGAAGTGGGAAAACATTAAATACTTCACTTCAAAGTAGCAGAAAGCCAAGAAATGAACAAATGGCTACTCAAAATCCCTCTGAGGACAATCAGAGCCCAGAGAGGAATAATGTTGGCGCTGAACGCCCAGACCATGCTCATTCCTGGCGTTCAACGCCAGAAACAAGCATGAATCCGGCGTTGAACGCCCAAAGGGAGCACAGTTCTGGCGTTCAGACGCCAGTAACAAATAAGGAGGTGGCGTCTAACGCCACTCCAGCTTTCACCCCTGGCATTCAAACGCTAGTGGGGGATCAGTCACATACAAGTGTTGATAACAACCTTTCTAAAAAGGCTTCCCAACCCACTTCTGTAGGCAATAAACCTGTAGCAACTAAGGTTGAGGAATATAAAGCCAAAATGCCTTATCCTCAAAAACTCCTCCAAGCGAAACAGGATAAGCAATTTGCTCGCTTTGCAGACTATCTCAGGACTCTTGAAATAAATATTCCGTTTGCAGAAGCACTTGAGCAAATACCCTCTTATGCTAAGTTCATGAAAGAGATCTTAAGTCATAAGAAGGATTGGAGGGAAACTGAAAAAGTCTACCTCACTAAAGAATGCAGTGCAGTCATTCTGAAAAGCTTACCTGAGAAGCTTAAGGATCCCGGGAGCTTTATGATACCATGCACATTAGAGGGTAATTGCACCAAGCAAGCTTTATGTGATCTTGGGGCAAGTATCAACCTAATACCTGCATCTACTATCAGAAAGCTTGGTTTGACTGAAGAAATCAAACCAACCAGGATATGTCTTCAACTTGCTGATGGCTCCATTAAATACCCATCAGGCGTGATTGAAGACATGATTGTCAAGGTTGGGCCATTTGCCTTTCCTACTGACTTTGTGGTGCTGGAAATGGAAGAGCACAAGAGTGCAACTCTTCTTCTAGGAAGACCTTTCCTAGCAACTGGCCGAACCCTCATTGACATCCAAAAAGGGGAAGTAACCTTGAGAGTCAATGAGGAGGAGTTCAAGTTGAATGTTGTCAAAGCCATGCAACATCCAGACACCCCAAATGACTGCATGAGTGTTAATATTATTGACTCTCTGGTAAGAGAGGTCAATATGGCTGAGCGTCTCGAATCAGAGCTAGAAGACATCTTTAAAGATGTTCAGCCTGATCTGGAGGAATCAGAGAAAATAATAGAACCTCTGATAAACCTTCAGGAAGAGGAGAAACCTCCAAAACCCGAGCTCAAACCATTACCACCATCCCTGAAATATGCATTTCTGGGAGAAGGTGATACCTTCCCTGTAATCATAAGCTCTACCTTAGAGCCACAGGAAGAGGAAGCACTAATTCAAGTGCTAAGGACACACAAGACAGCTCTTGGGTGGTCCATCAGTGATCTTAAGGGCATTAGCCCAGCCAGATGCATGCACAAGATCCTATTGGAGGGTGACGCCAAGCCAGTGGTCCAACCACAAAGGCGGCTAAATCAAGCCATGAAGGAAGTGGTGCAGAAGGAAGTCACTAAATTACTAGAGGCTGGGATTATTTATCCTATTTCTGACAGCCCCTGGGTAAGCCCTGTCCAAGTCATTCCTAAGAACGGAGGCATGACAGTGGTTCATAATGAAAAAAATGAACTGGTTCCCACAAGAACAGTTACAGGGTGACGTATGTGTATTGATTATAGAAGGCTCAATACAACCACCAGAAAGGATCATTTTCCTTTACCAATTATAGACCAGATGCTAGAAAGACTAGCAGGTCATGAATACTACTGCTTCCTGGATGGATATTCAGGTTATAATAAAATTGCAGTAGATCCAAAAGATCAAGAGAAAACGGCATTCACATGTCCATCTGGAGTATTTGCATACAGAAGGATGCCATTTGGTCTGTGCAATGCACCTACAACCTTTCAGAGGTGCATGCTCTCAATTTTCTCTGATATGGTGGAAAAATTTCTAGAAGTCTTCATGGATGACTTTTCAGTATGTGGAGACTCATTCAGCTCCTGTCTTGACCATCTAGCACTTGTTCTAAAGAGATGCCAAGAGACTAATCTGGTTTTAAACTGGGAAAAATGTCACTTTATGGTGACTGAAGGAATTGTCCTTGGGCACAAAATCTCGAACAAGGGAATAGAGGTGGATCAAGCTAAGGTAGAGGTGATTGAAAAATTACCACCACCTGCCAATGTTAAGGCAATCAGAAGCTTTCTGGGACATGCAGGATTTTATAGGAGGTTTATAAAGGATTTTTCAAAAATCGCCAAACCTCTGAGCAACTTGCTAGCTGCTGACACACCATTTGTCTTTGATAAGGAGTGTCTGCAGGCATTCGAGACTCTGAAAGCCAAATTGGTCACAACACCAATCATCTCTGCACCAAACTGGGCACTGCCATTTGAACTAATGTGTGATGCCAGTGACCATGTCATTGGTGCAGTATTGGGACAGAGGCATGACAAGCTTCTGCACGTCATTTACTATGCCAGCCGTGTTCTAAATGACGCACAGAAGAATTACACAACCACAGAAAAAGAGCTACTTGCAGTGGTTTACGCCATTGACAAGTTCAGATCCTATTTAGTAGGATCAAAAGTGATTGTGTACACTGATCATGCTGCTCTTAAATATCTACTCACAAAGCAGGATTCAAAACCCAGACTTATCATATGGGTGTTGCTTCTGCAAGAGTTTGATATAGAAATAAGAGACAGAAAAGGGACAAAAAACTAAGTAGCAGATCACCTGTCCCGAATAGAACCAGTAAAAGGGGTGTCCCTCCCTCTTACTGAAATCTCTGAAACCTTTCCGGATGAGCAACTCTTTGCCATTCAGGAAGTGCCATGGTTTGCAGATATTGCAAACTACAAGGCAGTGAGGTTCATACCCAAAGAGTACAGTAGGCAGCAATCAAAGAAATTGATCATAGATGCAAAGTACTATCTTTGGGATGAACCATATCTCTTCAAGAGATGTGCAGACGGAGTAATCCGTAGATGTGTGCCTAAAGAAGAAGCGCAGAAGATCCTATGGCACTGCCATGGATCACAGTATGGAGGACATTTTGGAAGTGAGCGAACAGCCACAAGAGTCCTCTAATGTGGCTTCTACTGGCCTACTCTCTATAAAGATTCCAGAATGTTTGTACTTAATTGTGACAATTGCCAAAGATCTGGCAATCTGCCTCACAGTTATGCCATGCCTCAACAAGGGATCTTGGAGATTGAGTTGTTTGATGTATGGGGTATTGACTTCATGGGACCTTTCCCACCATCATATCAAACACTTCTATTCTGGTAGCAGTGGATTAAGTATCCAAATGGGTGGAGGCTATTGCAACACCCACTAATGACACTAAGACAGTGTTAAAATTCCTCCAGAAATACATCTTCAGCAGATTTGGTACCCCTAGAGTATTAATCAGTGATGGGGGCACTCATTTCTGCAATAAACAGCTTTACTCTGCTTTGGTTCGTTATGGAGTTAGCCACAGGGTAGCTACTCCATATCACCCACAGACTAATGGGCAAGCTGAAGTCTCAAATAGAGAACTCAAAAGAATCCTGGAATGGACTGTAATTAACCATAGAAAGGATTGGGCAAGAAGCTTGGATGATGCTCTATGGGCATACAGAACAGCATTCAAGACCCCTATAGGGACCTCTCCATACCAGCTTGTGTATGGAAAGGCATGTCACTTGCCAGTGGAACTGGAACACAAGGCCTACTGGGCAACCAGATTCCTAAACCTTGATGCCAAGTTAGCTGGAGAAAAACGATTGCTCCAGTTAAATGAGCTAGAGGAATTTAGACTCAATGCTTTCGAGAATGCAAAAATTTATAAAGAGAAAGCGAAAAGATGGCATGATAAGAAATTGTCATCCAGAGTCTTTGAGCCGGGGCAGAAAGTTCTACTATTTAATTCTAGGCTCAAATTATTCCCCGAGAAATTAAAATCCGGTGGAGAGGTCCATATGTGATTACAAGTGTATCACCATATGGATACGTAGAGCTTTAGGATAATGAATCTAACAAAAATTTCATTGTTAATGGACAGAGAGTTAAACATTATCTTGAAAGCAATTTTGAGCAAGAAAGCTCAAAACTGAGACTTGATTAAAAGCTCAGTAATAGTCCAGCTAATGACATTAAAGAAGCTCTTGCTGGGAGGCAACCCAGCCATTCACAAAATTTAATTTTATTTATTTCTGCTAATTAATTGATTTTTACAGGTATATGTCAAAGTATCTTCAAGGGTAAAATAGCAATTGATTGAATTCACAGAGTTACAGGGAAATTTGGAAGCTCACTGGCGTGAAAAAGCCAGTAAGAAACGTTTTGGGCGTTGAACGCCCAAAAGAAGCACCCACTGGGCGTTCAACGCCAGTAAGGGTAGCCATCTGGGCGTTAAACGCCAGAAAGGAGCATCTTCTGGGCGTTGGACACCAGAAAGAAGCACCTTCTGGGCGTTTAACGCCAGATTGACAGCGTCCTGGGCGTTCAGAAAAACGCCCAGTGACAAAGGACTTCCTGGCATTCAACGCCAGAAAGAAGCAACAGCTGGGCGTTGAACGCCCAGGAGAAGCAGCAATTGGGCGTTAAACGCCCAAAACATGCAGCATTTGGGCGTTTAACGCCAGGATGGTGGGGAGGAGGTAAAATTCGTTTTTCTTCACAAATTTTCTAAATTTTTATGTTTCAATTCATGATTTCTTGCATAAACATGTTTCAAAATGTCATCCTTTTAAAAAATTTTAATCCTAATTTCTAAAATCCCTTTTTCAAAAATATCAAAAATATCTTAATCCATAAACACAACTCTTTTTCCAATCCAACTCTTTTTCAAATCTTGTTCAAACTCATCATATCTTTTGAATTTCGAAATTGCCTCTCCCTTTATTCCTCTCCTATCCTGTCTTTTGCTTGAGGACAAGCAAACCTATAAGTTTGGTGTGATTTGCCATGATCACTGAGCTAAAACTCATTAAGATCATGGCACCTAAGGGAACAGGAAGAGCAAGGATGTGACTTGAAGGAACTGAAGCGTCATAAATTATATCTTGAAGGACCAAGCACCTCACAGACTAGAGGAACATCCACTTCCCAAAATAAAGGTCGTTGAGTTCTAATCTTTGCCTTAACTCTGTGATAACTGTTCTTATTAGAAATTTACCTTAGAAGTTATATATTAGTAGTAGTAATTAGTATCTCTACTTTGATTTTAATTCCAATTAAGTTATAATTTATTTTTCTCATCATCATCAAACAAGAATAAAATACTAGATTTTTAGAATAAAGAGGCAATATTTTTTTTCGAGTTCTTAATAAGAAAAATTCTAATTATTTATATGTGGTGGTAATACTTTTTGTCTTCTGAATGAATGCTTGAACAGTGCATATTTTTGATCTTGTTGTTTATGAATGTTAAAATTGTTGGCTCTTGAAAGAATGATGAAAAAGAGAAATGTTATTGATGATCTGAAAAATCAAAAAAAATTGATTCTTGAAGCAAGAAAAAGCAGTGAAAAAAATTTTGAAAAAAAAAAGAGAGAGAAAGAAAAACCAAGCAGAAAAAGCCAATAGCCCTTAAAACCAAAAGGCAAGGGTAAAAAGGATCCAAGTCTTTGAGCATTAATGGATAGGAGGGCCCAAGGAAATAAATCCAGGCCTAAGCGGCTAAATCAAGCTGTCCCTAACCATGTGCTTGTGGCATGCAGGTCCAAGTGAAAAGCTTGAGACTAAGTGGTTAAAGTCGTGATCCAAAGCAAAAAGAGTGTGCTTAAGAACTCTGGACACCTCTAATTGGGGACTTTAGCAAAGCTAAGTCACAATCTGAAAAGGTTCACCCAGTTATGTGTCTGTGGCATTTATGTATCCGGTGGTAATACTGGAAAACAAAATGCTTAGGGCCACGGCCAAGACTCAATAAGATGCTGTGTTCAAGAATCAACATACTAAACTAAGAGAGTCAATAATACTATCTGAATTTTGAGTTCCTATGGATGCCAACCATTCTGAATTTCAAAGGATAAAGTGAGATGCCAAAATTGTTCAGAAGCAAAAAGCTACAAGCCCCGCTCATCTAATAAGAATCTGAGCTTCACTTAAAACTCTAAGATATTATTGCTTCTTAATTTCTTTTCATCCTATTTTATTTATCTAGTTCCTTGAGGACAAGCAACAGTTTAAGTTTGGTGTTGTGATGAGCGGATATTTTATACGCTTTTTGGGGGTAATTTCATGTAGACTTTAGTATGTTTTAATTAGTTTTTAATAGAATTTTATTAGTTTTTAAGCAAAAATTATATTTCTGGACTTTACTATGAGTTTGTGTATTTTTCTGTGATTTCAGGTAATTTCTGGTTGAAATTGAGGGAGTTGAGCAAAAATCTGGTTTAGGCTGAAAAAGGACTGCTGATGCTGTTGGATTCTGACCTCCCTGCACTCGAAATGGATTTTCTAGAGCTACATGAGTCCAGTTGGCACGCTCTCAACGGCGTTGGAAGTTAGACATCCAGGGCTTTCCACCAATATATAATAGTCCATACTTTGCACGACGATAGACGACGTAAACTGGCGTTCAACGCCAGTATCATGCTGTTGTCTGGCGTCCAGCGCCAGAAATAGGTTACAAGTTAGAGTTCAACGCCCAAAACACGTCACAACCTGGCGTTCAACTCCAGAAACAGCCCAAGCACATGAGAAGCTTTAGTCTCAGCCCCAGTACACACCAAATGGGCCCCAGAAGTGGATTTATGCACCAATTATCTTAGTTCACTTAATTTTTGTAAACCTAGGTTACTAGTTTACTATTTAAACAACTTTTAGAGGATTACCTTGTACCTCATGACATTTTCAGATCTGAATTTTATACACTTTGACGGCATGAGTCTCTAAACTCCATTGTTGGGGGTGAGGAGCTCTGCAGCGTCTCAATGAATTAATGCAATTGTTTCTATTTCATTCAAACGTGTGTGTGTTCCTATCTAAGATGTTCATTCGTGCTTAATTGTGAAGGAGGTGATGATCCGTGACACTCATCACCTTCCTCAATCCATGAATGTGTGCTTGACAAACACCTCCGTTCTACATCAGATTGAATGAGCATCTCTTAGCTTCCTTAATCAGAATCTTCGTGGTATAAGCTAGACCTGATGGCGGCCACTCTTGAGGATCCGAAAAGTCTAAACCTTGTCTGTGGTATTCCGAGTAGGATTCAATGATTGAATGGCTGTGACGAGCTTCAAACTCGCGATTTCTGGGCGTGTTGACAAACGTAAAAGGATCAATGGATCCTATTCCAACATGATCGAGAACCAACAGCTGATTAGCTGTGTTGTGACAGAGCATCTGGACCGTTTTCACTGAGAGGATGGGAAGTAGCCACTGACAATGGTGACACCCTACATACAGCTTGCCATGGATGGAACTTTACAAACAATTGAGTTGAATATTACGTTGCAGAAATTCAGAGGACAAAGCATCTCCAAAACTCCAACATATCTCTATTAATAAAGTAACAATTCCTTATTCCAAATACTTTTACTTCTTACAATTAAATCCAAATAACCTTATTGGTATCCTGACTAAGATTAATAAAATAAACATAGCTTGCTTCAAACCAATAATCTCCGTGGGATTGACCCTTACTCGCGTAAGGTATTACTTGGACGACCCAGTGCACTTGCTGTTTAGTTGTACGGATTGCAAATTCGTGCACCACTGGCCATTCGGCCATGCCTGAACCTTCATCACTTATGTATTTTCAACAGTGGAGTTTCTACACACCATAGATTAAGGGTGTGGAGCTCTGCTGTACCTCGAGTTTTAATGCAATTACTACTATCTTTTATTCAAATTCAATCTTATTTCTATTCTAAGATACTACTCGTACTTTAATCTGATGGATGTGATGATCCGTGACACTCATCATCATCCATCCCTATGAACGCGTGCCTGACAACCGCTTCCGTTCTACAAGCGAAAGTTAGAGTGTGTATCTCTTGGATTCCTGATGCACGACGCATGGTTGCTCTCGCCTGACAACCGAGCCTTCCATTCCGTGAGATCAGAGCCTTCGTGGTATAAGCTAGAATTGATGGCGGCATTCATGAGAATCCGGAAAGTCTAAACCTTGTATATGGTATCTCGAGTCGGATTCCGGGATTGAATGATTGTGACGAGTTTCAAACTCGCGATTGTTGGGCATGATGACAAATGCAAAAGAATCAAGGGATTCTATTCCGACATAATCGAGAACCGATAGATGATTAGCCGTGCCGTGACAGAGCATTTGGACCTTTTTCAGATAGAGGATGGGATGTAGCCATTGACAACAGTGATGCCCTACATACAGCTTGCCATGGAAAGGAGTAAGAAGGATTGGATGAAGGCAGTAGGAAAGCAGAGATTCAAAAGGAGCACAGCATCTTCATACGCCTATCTGAAATTCCTACCAATGATTTACATAAGTATTTCTATCTTTATTTTTAGTTTATTTATTATTATTATTCGAAAACTTCATACCCATTTATTATCCGCCTGACTGAGATTTACAAGATGACCATAGCTTGCTTCATACCAACAATCTCCGTGGGATCGACCCTTACTCACGTAAGGTTTATTACTTGGATGACCCAGTGCACTTGCTGGTTAGTTGTGCGAGGTTGTGAAGAAAGTGCTGAGTTAGTAAATGCGCACACGAAGTTGAATGCCATTATAAGAGATCACAATTTCGTGCACCACATACCATTTTGTCTTAATTTCTATGCAGTTTTACATGCCACATGTTATAGAGACCTTGATCACTTTCTTCATCATTTTGTAAGGACGGAAAATATTGAAAGCTAAATAATCATCAATCAATATCTCTGCCAAAATTGGTTGGTTAACAAAGGAATGAGGCAGAAAACTCTGAACATACCGTATAGTACATAGTCTCATTTCTATCATGCAGTATCTGCCATTTGGCCAATGCATTAGGATCAAAAGAACAAGTTCAAAATATTAGCAATAGATATATTAAAATAGAATAGTCCAAAATTCATAACTTTACAGATAGAAAAAGAAATAGCAGTAAAAGCATCTTCTTAAGCAACCACAAGGCTAAAGAACAAGTTCAACATTGGCATTAGACCAAGAAAAGTACAACTATATACTGAATCATTCAATCTGTAGATTGGGAGACATAACATTTGGAGGAAGCAGTCCTCATAGATCAAGACGATCACACTCTGTTATAGAAAAAGCTATTCCCTAATATGAATTAGCAAATAGTAATAATAATAAAATAAAAACACTCCAAATGAAAATTATGTGACATAAAAAAAGTGAATACACATCATCTCCTGTCTAGAACTTAAAGACCAACTACAAAGAAATGTCAAATGAAGAAAAGGAATCTACCAGAAAATTCATCTGCATTTTCTAGTATCCCATAAAACAAGCAAGATAAAAAGGAAGTTATGAATTACGAATGGTAGCTTTTCTGAAAAGGAATTGGGAACCAGTCTTCAAGAAAATAATAGTGTATACAAGTGTTGGAAAGCAGAAAAAAGGAATTTTATTGGACAAAATTTACACAAGATAACAGAATAATAAAATTTAGGAAGCTTATCACCTATTCCATTGTATAATTTTGGGATCGAAACCTGAGTGATCAAAATAAAATAAAATAAAATAAAATAATAACAGAGAGCACTTAACCAATATTGACATGAGAACACCAAACAACAAATTAAAAATCAAATAAATAAAAAACTGCAACCACAAAAGTTAGAGAACAAATTCAAAATCAACAAAAATCAAGAATCAAGAACAGAACAGAAATTGACAGTGAAAAATAGATGCAGACATAATACAAGAACAAAAATCAAGAACAGAAATGAGCAATGAAAAATAGATGCAGGAAAAAATCAAGAACCAAAAATCAAGTACAAAACAGGAAAAAATAGAAGCAGTAAAAAATCATAACGAAAATCAAGAATCAAGAATAGCAACCAAGAGATGAACATTATTATTCTAAAATCAAGCTTAGCCAATAGATGAACAAAATGCAACAAGTAAGCAAGCATGATAAGTAATACTCACATCAGCAGGTGCAGCTGATAATAGCGCTAAGAGAGTCACTGCAGCAGCTTGATAATCAGTTAATACCTTGTGTGCTGACTCATTGAGCTTATCCTGAAAAGTTTTAAAGCTTGAAATAATAATAATAATAATAATAATAATAATAATAATAATAATAATAATAATAATAATAATAATAATAATAATAATAATCTTTTAAAAAATTAAACGTAAAATAAGTAAATAACCGGTGAAAAAAAGCTAGTGCTATATTATTAACTATCTTATTAACTTTTTCCCTACATATAAGAACATGAGATGAGAGTCATGAAACTTATTGCAGTACAGACAACAACGATATGATGAGATTTTAATACTGATTAACTGGAAGGTTTCCAAGTCGTTATCTATTTCTCGGTCTAATTTGAAACTACGAATACGAGAACTATTCTAAAGGAATTAGAAGGAGATACTCACTTTCCATTATTATTTATTCTTGTAAAACTTGGGAGAAGAGTAAAACTTGGGATCCCTCAGAAACCTTGAAATCATCTATGCCTTCTTAGCAGAAAGGTTTGTGTTCTCCAGAATTTGATCTTTTGATGCCTTGGCAATTGCTTGGATAGAACCAATAGCTTGACTAAACTGAATTGAGCGACTAGAATGACAATAACTTAAGCGATGCCTATATGCATATGCTTATCATGGTTTCATTTCACATTTAAGTCAAATATTAGGTGATATAGCTATTGTTAGAGAAAGATACTCCAGAGTTTAAACATCTATATAATCAAGAATCCTGAGCTTTAGCCTTGTTAAGTTTAGGCATGAAAAATCACGAAAACTAAAATGAGAAGTTGCTTCACAATAAAATGATTTACTGCATTTACTGTTGAGGTAAAATAGTGATAGTTTTGAAGAAAACAATTAATAGATCTTCTTAGTATCTTGCTTGAATGTTCCATTGCCAAAAATATTGATATGTATAAGTGTTTTTTTCTTAGCCACTATAATATAGAGTCTCTATAACAGTAGAGAGGGTGTTATGTTACAAATGAAGAGGCTCGTGTTTCATTTTCTGTGAAACCTTTTCTCAAACAGGTTGTGCTCTTAAATTTCTGTTATAGGAATGGATGGTAGGTTAGAGAGTTATTATGAATGGGGTTGGTGTTTTTTGGATGAACAGAACTTAGATACTTAAAAATAATAGGCCAACAACAAGAAACTAACAAGTCATGAGGTGGAGAACAAATCAACATTATATGTAATTAAAATCAAAATAGATAAGAACCAAACAAAGAGAACAAATCAACTAGTTGAACTATGGAAGCACCAACAAAAAATAAACAACTGTGGAAGCAGTTAACAATAATAAATAAACAGTTGAAATAATAAATAATTTAGCTATGGAAGCAACAAAACCCACCAGCAGGAGGTACAACCGTTAGAGGAACACCTGGGATGGCGGCATAACCGTTTGGCATCACGTAAGGGAGTCTCAGGGTTGGGATGGCGGGCTGGCTGGGAGGAACCTGATACGACATCATTCGCTGTATATGCGGCACAGACGCCGGAACCACAACACCACCAGCAGCAGAGGCGATGCTGGAGCCATTGCAACCACAGAGCTAACACCAGGAGGTGGAATCAATGGACTTTGGTAGGCAAGGTTCGACGGAGTGGCGCCTCCGGATAGATTTGGCAGCGCAGAGAAGTGCGGTGCCTAAGGAGGCAGTGGCCGGAAGGAGGCAGCGGCCAGAGGCGTGAAGGGAGGTCCAGCGGAGATCTGAGACGACACGTAGGAGAAGGGATCCGCTTGGAAAAGAGGAGAAGGGATCCAGCGAAGGGATCAAGTTGTGATTCAGTGTGCTGGGTTTGGGTTCTAGGATTACGGTGGGAGAGGAGGCGGGATCCGCCATGGAAAAGATGAGAAGAATAAGATTAAGATTGTAACGCTTGATTATGTGAATTGTGTTTGGAATTCAGTTATTATGGTGGACCAGCGACGGTGGGAGTGCCGACGGAGGCATTGTGAGTTCTGGCAATATTCTTGGTTCTTCAGGGGATATTAGGGTTAGGGGTTGTGACTTGTGAATGACGGAGAGTGAGAGTGTCTCGTAGCTTAATCAGGGTTATTAGTTTTGGGTTTTTGTTGTTTTTTTTTTAAAACCTTTTGGCCACGCTTTTAAAACGTGCCAAAAGAGTACAAAGATATGGCCACACTTTATAAACGTTAGTGTAATGAAACTTTGTCGCCACACTTTTAAAACGTTCTTATTTCTCTCTATGGCCACACTTTTGAAGCGTGGCAGAAAAAAACGTGCCTATATCTCTAATCAATTGCCACCCTCATAAAAGTGTGGCCATTGGCCCTTTTCGCCATTCTTTTGAAGCGTGGCGAAAAAAAACTTGGCCGAATCTCTATTCAATTGCCACCCTCACAAAAGCGTGGCCATTGACCACTTTTGGCCACGCTTTTAAAGCGTGGCAAGAAAAAAGCGTGGCCATAGGCCTTTTTTCTTGTAGTGGTGTTTGGGCTGAGCTTTCAAGCTTTCACGTGCATAGGATGTCCTTGGAGTTAAACGCCAGCTTTGGTGCCAGTTTGGGCGTTTAACTCCAGCTTTGGTGCCAGTTCTGGCATTTTACTCCAGAAAAGGGGTTCTGGTGGGCGTTTAAACGCCAGTTTGGGCCATCAGATGTCGGGCAAAGTATGGACTATTAAACATTGCTAGAAAGCCCGAGATGTTTACTTTCCAACGCAATTAAGAACGCGCCAATTGGGCTTCTGTAGCTCCAGAAAATTTATTTCGAGTGTAGGAGGGTCAAAACCCAACAGCATCTGCAGTCCATTCTCAGCCTCTGAATCAGATTTTTGCTCAGGTCCCTCAATTTTAGCTAGAAAATACCTGAAATTACAGAAAGACACACAAACTCATAGTGAAATCCAGAAATGTGATTTTTGAATAAAATTAATAAAAAATATAACAAAAAATGAATAAACATGCTAAAAACTATATGAAAATACTACAAAAAAGCGTATAAAATATCCGCTCATCAGCCTTAAGCTCCTTGTTGAACCTTTGAGGATATGGAAGGGGAGGAGTGCAAGGCTTGACCATCTTCCTCTGTTCTTGTGGTTGTTCCTCTATGATTTGCTTTCCCTTCTTTGAAGCTTTAAGCTCTTCCTCTTTCTCCTTGAGCTTTTCTTGATCCTTCTCCTCATGTGTTACTTCTTCCTTGCTGCTGGCCTCATCATTCTTAGCTGGCTTTTTGTTGGTTTCCTTGGAATTCACCAAGGTTCCTCCACTCCTTAATTCGATTGCTTTGCATTCTTTTTTGGGATTAGGAATGGTGTCACTTGGCAATGTATTAGGTGCTCTCTCAGCTACTTCTTGCTTGGATAGTTGGCCAATCTGCCTTTCTAGATTCCTCATTGAAGCTTCATGGTTCTTACTGGTTAACCCTTGCTGTTTCATCATCTTTTCCGTCATTATCTCCAAGTTGGAGATCCTTTGAGCTTCTGGGGGTGGTTGTGGTTGATTCTAGGGTGTGGATGGTGGATGATAGTTATTTTGGTTAGTGGATGAATTGTTGGGTGGATAGTAGATGGGTTGGGGTTGGTTGTTTTGTGGTTTTATGTATTGGTTTTTGTTAATGTTTTGATGGTTTTGATGGTTTGTGTTTCTAGAATTATTTTGGTTTGAGTTTCGCTGCCAATATTGTTGGTTTTGTTTGTCTCCCCATCTCAAATTTGGGTGGTTCTTCCAAGATGAGTTGTAGGTGTCTCCATGGAGTTCATTTTGGCCAGCACTTTGATTGTGCATATAATTGACTTGCTCTTGCTGTTGCTCTTCTTGGTTTTCTTCATTCTGTCCCCATCCAGCTGATGGTTGATTTGTAATGTTCACTATTGTAACTTGAAGACCATCAATCCTCTTTGCCATCATCTCCAATTGTTGCTGGATTTGTTGGTGCATCACCTTGTTTTGAGCCAAAATGGTGTCCACAACTTCCAGTTCCAATACACCCTTCCTTTGAGCTGGTTGGCATTGCCTCTGATGACCATAGAAGTATTGGTTATTTGTTATAGTGTCTATCAAATTTTGTGCTTCCTCCGCTGTCTTCGTGAGTTACACTGATCCTCTAGCAGAGTAATCAAGTGCCTCTTGAGCTCTCAGTGTCAATCCTTCATAGAAGTTTTGGAGTCTATCCCATTCACAGAATATTTCTAGTGGGCACTTCCTGATTAGAGCTTTGTATCTCTCCCAGGCATCATACAATGACTCTCCATCTATCTGAGTGAATGTTTGGACCTTTGTTTTGACTCTGATGATCCTTTGGAGAGGATAGAACTTGGATAAGAACTTGTTCACTAGATCCTCCCAATTGTTGATGCTTTCTCTTGGAAATGCCTCCAACCATTGGGCAGCTTTGTCTCTTAGGGAAAATGGAAATAGTAGCAGCTTGTAAATGTCTGGATGCACACTATTGGACTTCACTGTGTCACATATCCTCAGAAAGGTGGATAGGTGCTGGTTGGGATCTTCCAAGGGGCCTCCTCCATAAGAATAGTTATTTTGCACCAAGGTGATGAGTTGAGGCTTCAATTTAAAATTGTTTGCATTGACATTTGGAGTAAGTATGCTACTCCCACGGTGCCTTGGATTAGGGAAAGTATAGGAGGCTAGAACTCTCTTTTGAGGCTGGCTATTGTTGTTGGCCATTCCCTCTGGTGGATTAGGGACATTCCCATCCATCTCTTGGTTTTCTTCCTCTGATTCCTCTTCACCAATGATTCACTTTCCTCTTGCTTCTCTCCTTAGTCTTTGAAGAGTTCTCTCATCAAGATCACAGGAGGTGGAGACCTCTCTACTTGCTTCTGTCATACACACAAACCAACAATACAAGCAGAATACTCTATTGCTAGAGTGATGTTAAAGTTAGTGAAGATAAATCTCAAACAGTTAGTGAGCTTAACAAAAATAAAAGAAAAAGTGCTTAATCTAGATTTACACCCTACTTAATCATTGTCAATCTTTATCAATCCCTGGTAATGGCACCAAAAACTTGATGAGGGAAAAATGATTCCACACAAACTCATCGGCAAGTGTACCGGATCGCATCAAGTAGTAATTACTCACAAGAGTGAGGTCGATCCCACAGGGATTGATGGATTGAGCAATTTTAGTTAGGTGATGAATTTAGTTAAGCGAATATTTGATGATTTGAGTGAATTTTGATTTAAAGAAAGTTAAATTGCAAGTAAAAGAAAGGGAGAAGGGAAATTGATAGAATCTTAAAGTGCAAAAAAGGTAAATTGCAGAAACTTAAAGTGCAAGAAAGTAAAAGAGCTGAAACTTAAATTGAAAGAAAAATAAATTGTAGAAACTTAAAGTGCAAGAAATATAAATTGCTGAATCTAAATTGCTGAGAAATGTAAATTGCTTGAAGAATAAAGGGATTTGGGTATTGAGATTTAAATTCAACTAGAAAATGTAAACTAAAGTAATTCAGAGAGCTTTGAGATGAAGAGATTTAGCTTAGTTGCCAAACAGAAATGGAAAATTTACTTGAAGAAACGAACAGAAAAAGAAACTTAGCTCAATTATGAAATTCTAAAAGAGAAATTGAAGATCGAAGGAGAGCAATGAGATCAGAAAGTAGATCTAGATCTCAATTACTCCCTTGACCAATCAGAAAGAAAGTGCAGAAGAAATGAAAATAAAAACAGCAAAGGAAATTCAGATCTAACTCCTCAATTCTCAGATCAAGAAATTCAATGGAGTTCTTAAATCTGAATTCAAAAACCCAGAACAGAAAGTAGATGTTGCAGAAGAAAGAAAATGAAAACAGAAAGCAAACTAGATCCAATCTCAATTCCCAAATTCCAAATGAAAACTAAAAGTGAAAAACTAAAATGAGCTAAAGGTCCTTTACAAATAAAATTAACTGCTATTTATACACTTTCTATTTTGGTCTTCAAAGCTTGGAGTGGGCTTTTCTAATTTAACCTTGAATTAATGGATCAGGGGTAGCTTGGTTCAATTGAGTTTATGCGTGAGCATCTTTCTTATCTTTAAATTATTGAGTTTAATTAAGAATTAATTATCTTTTAGCAACTATAGATGCTACTTTGAGTCTCGTGAAATTTTGTTTATTTTAGGTAGCATTTGGTTGGATTTGATGGAAAGGAAGCATGCACAAATGGAAGGAGCTCAAGAATTAAAGAAGATGATCAACGAGGAGCGACGTGTGTGCGTACCTGACACGTGTGCCTAATTTGGAGATTTGTGTAGCAACGCGTGCGCATATCTGACGTGTACGCGTGACACGCGAAGAAGACCATCGACGCGTACGCGTGACTGACGGGTACGCGTGACATGCGCCCCGTGCAGAAAACACAGAAAACACTGGGGGCGATTTCTGGGCCCCATTTGGCACTCAAGTAAGGCGCAGCTCTCTGCCAAGTTAGGTGCGGATCCAGTGAAGCCAAGTGGTCCCCTCGTTACAAGGCGTGGATTATTTAATTAATTCTGATTAATATTTTAAATTTTAAAATAGGAAAAGATATTATTTTAATCTTAGAAATTAGATTTTAAATTAATTAGGATTAGATATAAAAGATAAGGGGGATTCCATTAGGGATTCTATTCCAATTTGCATTCCGTATGCCACAGTTTTTTTCTGAATCCTTATTTTCTCTCTGAGTCATGAGCAACTAAACCTCCACTGTTAAGGTTAGGAGCTCTGTCTACTGTATGGATTGATACTATTATTTTTCTTTTTTAATTCATGTTTTGATTTATATTTCAAGAATTGTTTTCATTCTTTATCTTATGAATTTGGGTGGAATGAAAGTATGACCCATCTTTCTAATTTAGTTCTTGTATAACTTGGAAAAGCTATTTACTTGAACAACAGCTTGAAAAAAATTTCTCCTAAATTCCAATTATCTGGACTTAACGGGATACGTGACATATAATCCTCTTACATTTGGGTAATTAGGATTTTTGTGGCATATAAACTGGAATTTGATCATCACCCTCTAATTGGAATTAATTGACCAAGGAATTGGCAGTTAATGAATTTTAGAGGAGACTAGGAAGGTCAAAGGAATTAGGGTATAGTCACATATAGTTTGCCATCAATTAAATCTTGCATGACTAAAATAGTTAGTAAGAAAAGTCAATCCAAAAAATAGATAACTCTGAAACCTTAACTGTTCTCCCAAATTTTATTCCCAACTTATTCACCTGCCTGTCTTCAAATTCTAAATTCATTGTTTAATGTTTTTGAACACTCAAACACTATTTTCTGCTTGCCTAACTAAGCCAATTAATCAACCATCGTTGCTTAGTCCATCAATCCTCGTGGGATCAACCCTCACTCACCTGAGGTATTACTTGGTACGACCCGGTGCACTTGCCGGTTAGTTTGTGGGTTCTAAATCTCGCACCAAGTTTTTGGCACCATTGCCGGGGATTGATAGTGATTAAAAACTATTAGTTGCTTGATTTCTTAGATTAGGCATTTTAGTTTTAATTTTATTTAAATTTTGTTTTAATATTTTCGAAAAAAAATTTATAACACTAATATTCTTCTTAATTTCTGAAATTAAGTTTGGTGTTTCCTAGTACAGGTTACCTCACTGTAAATTCTCTGCACTCTGACATAGAGATTTCCATCTTTTCTTGTCTTCTGTTCTTTTATGCGCAGGAAAAGAGACAAAGAACATCTCTTAGACTTTGATCCTGAACCTAAAAGGACTTTCAGGCGATGTTTACAACAGGCAAGACTTTACAAGACTGCAGAATCCACTATGGATCCTAATGATGCTGCTAATGCCAATGTGGCAAATCCAAATAGGAATGAGCAATAAAGGATAATGCCTAGCTCTTACTCCGCTCCTTCTGCAGATCTTTATGGAAAAAGCATTGTGGTGCCTCCTATAGCTGTAAACAACTTTGAGCTGAAGCTACAAATGGTCACCTTGGTGCAACAAAACTGCCAGTATCATGGTCTTCCCCACGAAGACCCAAATCAATTTATTTCCAATTTTCTGTAAATTTGTGATACTGTGAAGACAAATGGAGTGAACCCAGAGGTGTACAAACTCATGCTCTTTCTGTTTGCTCTGAGGGATGGAGCAAAGCCATGGCTAGATTCCCAACCCAAGGAGAGTTTGGATACTTGGAACAAGGTTGTTACTGAGTTTCTTACTAAATTTTTCCCACTAAAGAAGCGGACTAAGCTTAGAGTGGAGGTTCAAACCTTCAGGCAGAAGGATGGTGAAACTCTTTATGAAGCTTGGGGAGATACAAGCTACTGACTAGGCAACGCCCTCCGGACATGTTCTCCAAATGAACCCAACTAGATATCTTTTATGAAGGTTTGGGTGAAATGTTCAAGATGTGCTGAGATAATTCTGCAAGAGGTTCATTGCACAAGAAGAAGACACGAGAGGAGACTATTGAGCTTATTGAATTGGTTGCTAGCAACCAATACTTATACTCATCTAACTGGAATCCTGTGAACTCTGAGACCTCTTAGAAGAGAGGTGTGTTGGAGGTGGAAGCTGTTAATGCTCTTCTTGCTCAGAACAAGCTTATGTCTCGGCAAATGAATCTACTTACTCAGCAGATGGGTGGCATGCAAGTCTCAGCTATCAGCACCCAAAATCCACCCCCAAGAGGTCTCTTATGACATGACAGGTAATTTTGTGCAAAATGATACTTATGATTATGCTTAATTCTCTTCTGAACAGGTCAATTACATGGGGAGTGCTCTTAGAAATCCTAATAATGATCCCTATTCTCAGACCTACAATCAAGGGTGGAGAAATCACCCAAATTTTGGGTGGAGAGACCAACCTCAAAGACCTCAGAACTTCAACAATAATTCTCAGGGTGGCTTTCAACAAAATAGTTATAATAACCGCCAATTTCAATCTTATCAACAACAACCACCTCCACAGGCAAATTCTAAATCCCAAAAAGATTCTAATTAGGAAATGATGAGGAGTTTTGTGCAGGAAACCAGAGCATCAATCAAGAATTTGGAGATTCAGATGGGTCAAATAGGCACCAGAGTTAACGAAATTGATCAGAGGACCACTAATAGCCTTTATGGTAACACAATTCCAAATCCAAGAGAGGAATACAAGGCTATCACCTTGATAAATGGACAAGTGGCAAGTATGGAAGCACAAGTTAGTGAGGAGCCCGTTGAAAAAGAAGCTACAGAGGAGAAGAAGGAAGAAGTAGAGTATGTCTCTCTATGTCAAGTTCATGAAGGAGCTGTTGTCAAAGAAGAAGCCTTTAAAGGGAGGTGAGACAGTGGTCCTGACTAAATAATGCAATGCCATCATTCAGAATAACTTATCAAAGAAGAAGCCAGATCCAGGGAGCTTTCAAATTCCATGCACCATTGGGAGCACAACCTTTGAGAAAGCCCTATGTGATATGGGGGCAAGCATAAATCTAATGCCCTTATTTGTGATGAAGAAGCTGCAAATCCAAGAGGCATAACCCACAAAGATAGTATTATAGATGGCAGACAAATCTATGAAGCCTGCACACAGATTAGTGGAGAATATCTTGGTCAAAGTGGATAAGTTCTTCCTCCCAGTAGATTTTGTGATTCTTGACATAGGAGAGGATGAGAATGCTTCTATAATTCTAGGAAGACCATTCCTAGCCACTGGAAGGGCTCTGATTGATGTAGAATTGGGTAAATTAGTGCTTAGAGTGCATGATGAGAAACTAGTCTTTCATGTCTTCAAAGATATACATTCAACAGGTGAAGAAGAGAGATGCATGCAGACTGAGCTTATTAATCCAAGCCTTTAAGAAATCCCTGATGATGCACAGCAGAATTTGCAGCTAAAACCTTCCTTGGTAACAATCAATAAAATTTCTCCTAACATCAAACCTAAGTTTGGTGTTAAGAATGCATCATCCACCAAGGGAGAGGGTCCTAAAAAGAAAGTACCCAAAAAATGGAGAAACAAAAAGATCCCCACTGAAGGTTTCTCCCCTGGAATGAAAGTGGTGTTGACTAGAAATCCAGCATGGATTTATACAGTAAATAGAATTCTCTCTCTGGAGCATATTGAGCTACTTTATGGAGACACAGGAAAGAAGTTCAAAGTAAGGGGTGAAGAGCTGAGCCCCTATGATCCTCCTCCTTAGCAAAACTGACCGTCAAGCTAGAGACGTTAAAGAAGCGCTTGTCGAGAGGTAACCCGATAATTTCATATCCTTAGTTATTTTTCATAGTAGTAGTTTTCTTATTTATTTGATTTTTATTGAGTTTTATCTAATCATGCAGCTATTTTAGAACAGAAACTGAACACTTCGGAAAAAAAGGGGGTGGTCGACGCGCAAGTGTCCCTGACGCGTGCGCGTCATGTGTGAGTTCACACCACTAAGGAATTGATCCGAGAGTTGGGCCGGAGTAGTGCTGGAAGTGTGCCTGGCGCACAAGCAATACCACGCGTAAGCATCCTTTATGCGTGCGTGTCACTTGCACATTTGCCAGGCCACGCATAAGCGTCCCTGACATGTACGCGTGACCCTAAAAAATCGATGGAAATAGGTGCATGGCCGAAAGTTGTGCTGGTCTCGCGATGGTACTGGGCTAGCCGTGCACCTCAACCCACGTGTCCATGTCCTTGATGCATACGCGTCACCCTCACCATGTGGCCAACCACGCGTACGCGTGTTGTACGCGTACGCGTCGATCGCGCCACCCTATTTTCATTCTCTTTCCTCCCAAATCCTAATTCTCTCTCGTTCTTTTCCCCTTTTATTCTTCTTTTATCATACTAATTGCTTTTATGTCCTTCTTTATTTTCAGTTCTTATTTGCTTGAGGACAAGCAAACTTTTAAGTTTGGTGTTGACGCTTCGCTGATGGCTTTTCTATTTAGCACCAAAGGGAGAAGAATGTTCTTCATGAAGGAATGACATGACCATCATCATAACTGAGGTGGTTGAGTTCCTTTCATTCTATTTCTCTTCCATTCTTATTTTGTTGTCTTCATTTTTTGTTGCTTTGATTGCTTGCATGATCTTTAGTACTTTTAGTAAAAAAAAAATTGTCTCATGTATTGCTCACTAAGCTTGAATTCAAAAGAAAAAGAAGTGATGTATTGCATGAGAAATTAAGTTTATATTTAAGAGTAGTTTTATTTACTTAAATGTGGTGTATTATTTGTGATTTTTAATGCATGACATGAACAGTGCATATTTGAATTTGAATCAAAGGATGTTGATGTATAAGGAACAGGAATTTAGAGAATTATTATGACTTCTCTGAAACAAACAAAAAAATTTAATCCTTGAAGCAAAAGAAACAGCAAAAAAAATAAACTATAAAAGCAAGGTCCAAGGTTTCGAGCATCAATGACTAGGGAGGTCAGACATGATTAAAAGCTCAAAGAGTTGTTTTCCTAAGTCATATGCTTGTGGTGTTTTTGTGTCAAATAATCCTTGAGACAGAACACTTAGAGTTGAGACCAAGTGCGTTTAACAGAGTATGCCAAAGGCTTTGAGCACCACTGTCTGGGAGTAACTGAAAGAAAAAAATCAGAACTTAAAAAGTGTTCCCCAGTTAAGTGCTTGTGGTGTTTCTGTGTGAAGTAACCCTTGAGACAAAACATTTAAAGCCATGGCTAGGCTCAAGGTGCAAAGCACCAAAGGAAAATTAATTAAAGAAAATTATGCTGTGTTCAAGGATTAAATTGGAGTATAAAGATTAGAGAATTCATAATATTATTCAGATTCTAATTCCAGATGACAGGAACATCCTTCTGATTCAAAGGAGAGTGAGATGCCAAAACTATTCAGAATTGCAGTTGTAAACCCCACTATAAGAAGAGACATGAGCTTAATCAAACTCTCATTCTCATGCAAATTCACATCCTGTTCATACCCTGGGTCAAACTGTCTGACCCGGGATGTTCGACGGATAAAGCGACCGACCTCTTCAGGTCAGGACAACCCGACCTTTTCGGTAAGAGCTCGGCCAAGTCAACAGGGAAGCCCAAATAAGGGCCCAAATAGAGGAACACGCCCCAAATCTTGAGGCAGCCCAAGCCTACAGAAAGAAGGGCGGTTCCCTTGAAGATAAGATGACCTCACTTAAAGATAAGATAAAGATAAGATAAGATAACTAACTTATCTTATCCACAGAAGGTCACATCTCACCGTTATAAATACACTGGAGTACCCAGGTATAATTCATACTCTGATTCTACTCAATACCTGCTTAATACCCTTGCTAACTTAAGCATCGGAGTCCCTTGCAGGTACCCCCCACCCTCCGGGAACGAAGGATCAGCAGCACTTTCAGTCCCACAAGTCGGACATACCAGCTCCGGCTGCTATACACCCGCCGGACACGTTGGCTCGGACCAGTACAGAAGATCTCGACCGAGATCGACCTACAGTTTCAGGTAACCCTCGGAACATTAGCATCGTTGCCAGGGAACCTGGAAGTCATCCCAACACCATGGCGGACAACCATGACAACGACCACGACTCAGGTTTGGAGGACAGAACGCCGCACAAGAACATGGATCCTATACTTAAAAGATACTTCGGAACCCAATGGAGACAAAAATTCATCAAATCCAGGGGTGATAGAAGCACTTCAAAATTGATTAAAGCAACTTGAGAAAGAAGCCCAACATCAACGCGAAAAAGAAGAGGATCTACATCAGGAGATAAGGCGGCGCCGAGAATTAGAAGATAAGCTTATGAAACTCGAAGCTGATCTCAAAACTAAAGCTACACGACCCTCCACAGAGGGTAGCTCTCAGAAAGATCAAGATCCATTCACCAAGGAAATTATGAAGACCAAAATCCCAAAAGATTTCAAACTTCCAGATATGACTCTATGTGACGGCACCTCAGACCCCAATCACCATCTCAGTAATTTCAGAAGTAGAATGTACCTCACTGACGCCTCAGATGCAGTTCGCTACAAAGCCTTTCCAACAACTCTTACTAAGACAGCCATTAGATGGTTCGACAACCTACCTCCAGAATCCATCTCGAGTTTCGACGACCTGGCCAAAAAATTGCTGGCCCGATTTTCCATACAAAAGGACAAAGCTAAACACGCACCCAGCCTACTAGGGATCAAGCAAGGAGATCGGGAGAGTCTTCGTAACTACATGGAAAGATTCAACAAAACATGCATGGATATACAAAGTCTACCAACAGAAGCTGCCATCATGGGCCTCATAAATGGCCTACGAGAATGCCATTTAGCCAATCTATATCAAAGAGGTACCCGACATCCCTAAACGAAGTACAAGAACGGGCGCAGAAGTACATCAACATGGAGGAGAATTCTCGACTTGGGTAAGCCTCGAGGTTCGGTTCTGCCTACCGAGATAAAGATAAAGAATCCAGGAAAAAAGAAGATCGCTCCGGAGAGAAAATCAAAAAATATCATAACTACACCCCTCTTAGGGTATCCCTGGTAGATATTTACAATGAAGTCTGCCATACGGAAAAAATACCCCCAGCTCGGCCACTTAAAGGCAAAAGGGGAGGAGGAAATCGGAACGAATACTGTGAGTATCATCGAGTCCGAGGACATTCCACCAACGAATGCTTTGACTTGAAAAACGTCATAGAGAAATTAGTTAGGGAAGGAAAACTAGATCGGTTCCTGGCCAATCGGGACGAAGAACCAAGAAAAAGAAGAAGGGATGAAGATGTCGGATGATCTGAACGATTACCCCGCACACCGGAAAGACATATCCACGTGATACACGGCGGATTTGCTGGAGGAGGAATCTCCAAATCATCCCGCAAGCGACACCTCAAAGAAGTATACCATGTCGAAGGCAAGAAAGAGGTGCCAAACATCCCAGCAATCACGTTTACCAAAGAAGATGCATCCGGAATCATCTCAGGACACGACGACCCCATGGTCATCACAATCATATTGGAAACGCCCACCTCCACCGTACATTAATTGACCAAGGAAGCTCCGCCGACATCTTATTCAAAACTGCTTTCGACAAGCTCGGCTTAGAAGAAAAATAGCTAAGAGCATACCCGAATAGCCTGTTCGGACTTGGGGATACCCCAGTACAGCCACTGGGATACGTATCGTTACATACAACCTTCGGAAAGGGGAACCAATCCAGAACACTTAAGATAGACTATATCGTGGTTGATGTAAACTCCGCCTACAATGCCTTAATAGGTCGGACAACGCTAAATCAACTCGAAGCAATAGTTTCAACTCCACATCAATGTATGAAATTCCCAACTACAGAAGGGATAGCTACAATAAAAGCAGATCAAAAGATGACGCGTCGCTGTTATAACGAAAGTCTAAATCTCCGAGGCGAAGGAGGAAAGATCCACACAATCGAACTCGGCAAAGATTAGAGACGAGAAGAACTCCGCCCACGACCTGAAGGAGAAATAGAAAGAGTCCAGATCGGAGATACCTCAGACAAAACAACTAATATTGGCACAATCCTAAAAGGAGACGCAAAAGAATCGCTAATACGGTTTCTACGAGATCATGTTGATCTCTTCGCATGGAAAGCTGCCGACATGCCAGGCATAGATCCCAAACTAATGAGTCACAAGCTGGCAGTCTACCCGGGATCCCGGCCGGTACAACAAAGACAAAGAAAACCCAGGCCAGACCGGTCTCAAGCTGTAGAAGAACAAGTACAAGCTCTATTAGAGGCAGGGTTCATAAGAGAAGTTAAATACCCACTATGGCTAGCAAACGTCGTCTTGGTGAAAAATTCAAATGGGAAGTGGCAAATGTGCACCAACTACACCGACCTCAACAAAGCCTGCCCAAAGGACCCTTATCCACTCCCAAGCATTGATGCTCTAGTTGATGCCTTATTAGGATATAAGTATCTCTCGTTCATGGATGCATACTCAGGCTACAACCAGATTCCAATGTATCCACCGGATCAAGAAAAAACCTCGTTTCTCACACCAAAAGCAAATTATTGCTATATCGTAATGCCTTTCGGCCTTAAGAAAGCGGGAGCCACTTATCAAAGGCTAATGAATATAGTCTTTTCAGACCACATCGGAAAAATTATGGAGGTCTATGTGGATGACATGTTGATAAAGACACAAAGTGAAGAAACATTACTAACCGACTTGGTTCAAGTGTTCAACACCATACGGAAGCACGACATGCGACTTAACCCGGCTAAATGCACCTTCGCAGTAGAGGCAGGAAAATTCCTGGGCTTCATGCTCACACAAAGGGAAATCGAGGCAAATCCAGATAAATGTCAGGCCATACTCAACATGAAAAGCCCGACCTGCGTCAAAGAAGTCCAACAACTCAATGGGAGACTGGCGGCCTTGTCCAGATTCTTAATAGGGTCAGCAATAAGATCCCTCCCCTTCTACGCTACCTTAAGGAAGGGAAAACACTTCGAGTGGACAACGAAATATGAACAAGCCTTCCGAGACTTTAAAGAATTCTTGGGACAGCCCCCCATCCTATCTCGACCAAGAGAGGGAGAACCACTCATACTATACCTCGCCGTAGGAAGTCGGGCAATAGCCTCAGTACTAATTAGAGAAGATGAAGGGGGACAACAACCCGTCTACTTCATTAGTAAAGCACTACAGGGGTCAGAACTGAACTACCAGAAAATAGAGAAGTTCGACTATGCTTTGATACTCACATCCTGACAACTTCGCCCAACTTCCAAGCGCACACCATCAAAGTTCGGATCAACCAGCCCATAAAAAGGATACTGTAGAAAACAGATCTAGCAGGAAGAATCCTATAGTGGGCAATCGAGTTATTTGAGTTCGACCTCCAATACGAGGTGCGGACAGCCATCAAATCACAATACCTAGCCGACTTCATTGCAGAATTCACAGACACCACAGAAATCCCATAGAGTGGAACATATACGTGGATGATTCCTCAAATAAAGCCGGAAGCGATGCAGGTGTGATAATCGAAAGCAACCAACGAACCCAACTTGAGCTTTCACTGAAATTCGGATTCCTAGCCTCGAACAACCAGGCGGAATATGAGGCGTTATTAGCTGGTTTGAAGCTGGCTATGGAAGTTGGAGCTCAGAAACTCAACATCTACAGTGACTCGCAAGTTGTAACCTCGCAAATAACGGGAAGCTACTATCATAAAACCAAAGAACAGCTCGGACAACTCAGGGAATATAGGATTTGCCACATACCCCGTGAGCAAAATGCCCGAGCTGACGCGCTCTCAAAGCTAGCCAGCACCAAACCAGGGAGCAACAATAGAAGCCTCATCTAGGAAATACTGCAGAACCCATCAATATCGGAAGAAGAAAAAATCTTAGCCATAACAGGTCGGGATCAAGGATGGATGACCCCCATAATTAACTTCCCACAAATGAAAAGGAGGCAAAGAGGTTAAAAAGGGAGGCACAGTACTACACTATCATAAACAACATCCTATACAAAAGAGGGATCTCAACACCATTGTTAAAATGCGTACCGACCTCCAATACAAAGGAAGTCTTGGAAGAAGTACACAACAGCATTTGTGGCAATCATCTCGGAGCACAAGCTCTCACCAAAAAGGTACTCCGGGCAGGATTCTATTGGCCAACTCTATGAAAGGAAGCTACAGAATTTGTAAAGACATGTCCACCATGTCAGAAGCATGCCAACTTTCACATCGCCCCGCCAGAAAAACTCATTAGCGTGATCTCACCTTGGCCATTTGCAAAATAGGGACTCGATCTTCTCGGACCCTTCCCACAGGGATCCAGACAAGTAAAATTCCTCATAGTAGGAGTAGACTATTTCACGAAATGGATTGAGGCAGAACCCCTAGCCAATGCCACTGCTCAAAGAAGCCAGAAATTCTTATATAAGAACATCGTTACAAGATTTGGGGTCCCATACTCCATCACCACAGACAATGGCACCCAATTCACAGATGCAGGCTTCAGAAAGTTAGTGGCCGACTTGAATATAAAACACCAGTTCACCTCCGTCAAACATCCCCAAGCCAATGGACAAGCTGAAGCGGCCAACAAAGTCATATTGGCTGGGTTGAAGCGTAGACTGCAAGAAGCAAATGGGGCTTGGGCCGAGGAACTTCCACAAGTCCTATGGGCGTATCGGACGACCCCCCATTCTACCACGAACGAACCACCATTCCGACTAGCATACGGAGTGGAGGCAATGATTCCAATAGAGGTCGAGGAAGGATCTCCTCGAGTAGTCCACTACATTGAACAAACCAATTCTCAACTCCAAAGAGAAGAGCTCGACCTACTTCCAGAAATCCAAGAAAGAGCTCGGATCAATGAAGAAGCACTAAAGTGGCGAATGGCTTCCAGGTATAATCAGAAGGTAGTGCCAAGAGATTTCACGGAGAACGATCTCATCTTAATCCGAAATGATATTGGAATGACTCAACCTGGAGAAGGAAAGCTGGCAACTAACTGGAAACGACCCTACCGAGTCACAGAAGTACTTGGGAAAGGCTACTACAGACTGTCCGAACTCGAGGGACGAGAACTCCCCAGATCATGGCACGCTTGTAACCTAAGAAGGTACTATAGTTAAGATAAAGGTCTCATCACAAGATGCACTCTTTTTCCTGAAAAGTTTTTTTAATGAGGCGTCAAGATTGAGATTTAATCTGACTTAAGGGTATGAAAAACCACCAATTGTATATATTTGCACTTTCTTTAAATAAAAATACATTTCAGATATTCTACAAGTGCTCAAGACGCATTAATCTGAAGCATTCATCGTCTGATTATAAAAAAATGAATCGAACAAGAAGTGAAGAACAGATTCACTATACGATCTTGATAGGAATAATCGACCGACAAAAGGTGAAAACACGATTCACCTAAGGGTCGATTAAACTAGGATAGAAACCACAATCTACAAATCGGCAAAAGATGAACACAGAATAATGCAAGAAGTTATCGAAAGTGATCCCAAAAAAGAACCTGACGAGGTCTTATGGATTGCTATATAATAACTTAAAAAAGACTGGCCGACATTAAAAAAGTTGGACCAAGCCAGTCCAAGTTATCAGCAAATCCCTGGAAAGAGGTCTGGCCAACCCTATTAAAGAGGAATTGCTATAACTTAGAAGATATCGACCTAACGAAGTCGGTTTCCTACAAAACAAGTTGTAAAAGTAATCCCTGAAAGAGACCTAACAAAGGTCCAAGAAAGAGGATTACAAAAACAACTTAGAAGAAATCGACCTAACGAAGTCGGTTTCTTACAAAACAAGTTGTAAAAGTAATCCCTGAAAGAGACCTGACAAAGGTCCAAGAAAGAGGATTACAAAAACAACTTAGAAGAAATCGACCTAACGAAGTCGGTTTCCTACAAAACAAGTTGTAAAAGTAATCCCTGAAAGAGACCTAACAAAGGTCCAAGAAAGAGGATTACAAAAACAACTTAGAAGAAATTGACCTAACGAAGTCAGTTTCCTACAAAACAAGTTGTAAAAGTAATCCCTGAAAGAGACCTAACAAAGGTCCAAGAAAGAGGATTACAAAAACAACTTAGAAGAAAGATCGACCTAACAAAAGTAATCCCTTAAAGAGACCTGGTGATGAGCGGATAATTTATACGCTTTTTGGCATTGTTTTTAGGTAGTTTTTAGTAAGTTCAAACTACTTTTAGGGATGTTTTCATTAGTTTTTATGTTAAATTCACATTTCTGGACTTTACTATGAGTTTGTGTGTTTTTCTGTGATTTCAGGTAATTTCTGGCTGAAATTGAGGGACTTGAGCAAAACTCTGAAAAAGGCTGACAAAAGGACTGCTGATGCTGTTGGAATCTGACCTCCCTGCACTCAAAATGGATTTTCTGGAGCTACAGAAACCCAATTGGCGCGCTCTCAACGGCGTTGGAACGTAGACATCCAGAGCTTTCCATCAATATATAATAGTCTATACGTTATTCGGACATTGACGACTTAACTTGGCGTTGAACGCCAAGTACATGCTGCTGTCTGGAGTTAAACGCCAGAAACACGTCATGATCCGGAGTTGAACGCCCAAAATACGCTATAACTTGGAGTTCAACTCCAATAAAAGCCTCAGCTCGTGGATAGATCAAGCTCAGCCTAAACATACACCAAGTGGGCCCCAGAAGTGGATTTATGCATCAATTACTTACTCATGTAAACCCTAGTAGCTAGTCTAGTATAAATAGGATAAGTTACTATTGTATTAGATATCTTTTGATAGTTTAATCTTTGACTGTTCTAGTCTTTGATCATTCGGTCTTTTGATCATTAAGGGGGCTGGCCATTCGGCCATGTCTGAACCTTTCACTTATGTATTTTCAACAGTGGAGTTTCTGCACACCATAGATTAAGGGTGTGGAGCTCTGCTGTACCTCAAGTTTCAATACAATTACTATTATTTTCCATTCAATTCTCTTTTATTCTTATTCCAAGATATACGTTGCACAACAACTTGATGAATGTGATGATCCGTGACACTCATCATCATTCTCACCTATGAACGCGCGTGACTGACAACCACTTCCGTTCTACCTTAGGCCGGGCGCATATCTCTTAGATTCCCCAACAGAATCTTCGTGGTATAAGCTAGATAGATGGCAGCATTCATGGGAATCCGGAAAGTCTAACCTTGTCTGTGGTATTCCGAGTAGGATTCCGAGAATCTGGAAAGTCTAACCTTGTCTGTGGTATTCCGAGTAAGATTCCGGTATTGAATGACTGTGACGAGCTTCAAACTCCTGAAGGCTGGGCGTTAGTGACAGACGGAAAAAAATCAAGGGATTCTACTCCAACCTGATTGAGAACCGACAGATGATTAGCCGTGCTGTGACAGAGCATTTTTACCATTTTCACTGAGAGGATGGGATGTTGCTATCAACAAGGGTGATGCCTCCAGACGATTAGCCGTGCAGTGACAGCGCATAGGACCATTTTCCCGAGAGGATTAAAAGTAGCCATTGATGATGGTGATGCCCTACATACAGCTTGCCATGGAAAGGAGTATGAAGGATTGGATGAATGTAATAAGAAAATAGAGATTCGAGAGGAGCACAGTATCTCCATACGCCTATCTGAAATTCCCACTATTGATTTACATAAGTATTTCTATCCCTTTTATTTTCTATTTATTATTAATTTTCGAAACCCATAACTATTTAATCTGCCTAACTGAGATTTACAAGGTGACCATAGCTTGCTTCATACCAACAATCTCTGTGGGATCAACCCTTACTCACATAAGGTATTACTTGGATGACCCAGTACACTTGCTGGTTAAGTTGAACGGAGTTGTGAGCTTCTCTAACAGTGCCTGGAATTCTTTTATCACAATTTCGTCCACCACCTGGCAAAGGCTCAGAAAAGAGGATTACAAAAATAACTTAGAAGGGGACCAACATAAAGAAATCGGTTATAAGGCGCTAAAAATACAAACAAAAGCGAGGAAACCGAAAAACAAGTTGGACCCCCCACAAGTCACGACCCCAAAAGGATCCAAGCTACAAACAAAAGTACGAAAGCAATCTAAAGAGGCCAAGCAGCAAGATTTCAGCAAACACCCTGCTAAAGCATAGTATGACAAAGCTTCAAAAATGTCTCAGAGAAACCATTTTGTTTTCAAAATAAAGTTGCTAGAAATAGCAACTAGAGTATCAACAGTCAATAAAACATCATTCACAAAAACAAGTTCAAAAGCCCACAAATTGGGCTATTTACACAAATATTCAGAAAAAATATCAGCTAAGATCGGGAGCCTTCCCGGCAGCATCAGTACGGGGAGAAGGAGGGCGAGTCTGAAGGGGCACAACATCTACAGTTCCATCATCTCGGTTCAGAATCTGACAATCTGGATCAGACGTAACGGGAGGGACCGAGGAGGTCGACACCTTAAGAGAAGGCACTGGGGGAGGGTCAGCATCATCATCATCCTGGTCATCAGGGACAATTTTACCATCCCTCACAACATTGTCCAGGCTGACAAGAGTCAAGTCGGCATCAGGAGCAACAATCCGGAACTACCCCATTAGGTTCTCGGAGGCAGCAGTTACGCTGCCCACAAAGTGACCCTGAAGCTCGCCATAATTAGCCCGAGCAGTTTCCAACTCATCCCGGAGGTGCATTAATTCCCTATAAGCTGAGACATAGCCATCCTTATGCTTCAGGGCCATGTCCTCAGCCAACTTCAAGGAAGCAGCCAGGGCAATAGAGCTGGCCTTCTCACCCTCCAGCTCCTTCTCCACCTTCGCCAACTTCACTTCCAACTCCTCCTTCAGACCCTTGATTCGATCAAATTCTGACTTGATGTCCTCCATGAAAGATTTTGTGGCATGAATCAGAATCCCCTGAACTGTTTGGAAAATAGCCGCACCCATATGAGCCATCTTCACACTACTCTTGGTGATAAAATCCAGATGCTGAAGAAGAGACACATCGTCCATAGAAAGCCCACCATAGGGGGCAATTTGCTGGTCAACAAACTCGATAGCATCAAAGTCCAGGGCATCCAGGTTAAAGGGCTTGAATGTCTTTTGCTTTTTTAAGGGAGGGACACCAGAAGCAGCGGCAGAAGTCTGAGGAGGATCGACCTGATGAAACCGAGGAGTAGGAATTACTTTCCTCGGCCCAAGGGAACTCGGCACAAGAGGCTTCACTGGGACCTGTGAAGATCCCTCACCGGCCACCTTGGCCGAGATGTTCAGAGCAGTAGTTTCCTTCTTTGCCCTTTTGAAGGCCTTCATGGAGTCGTTGTTCTTTGACATCTCTACAAATACAGAATTAGCCACAGCAAAGAGTTACGGTCACAAACAAGAAAAAAAAAGTAAGAAACAAATATAAAAGACAAGTCAAACAAATACCCAAAACAGTCCAAACCAAGGACGGGTCATTCAAAAACCTTTTGGTATCAAGATGGAGTGGTTTCCCCCACAGATCCTCAAGAACAACAACAAAAGCACGCTCAACATCATCAAGCATCTCCCAGGTGTAGCGAAACACTCTCACATCCCTCTGCCACTCCAGAGGGAAGGAAGGTTCATCATTTTCATCATGAAAAAAGGGGCGGGCCCCCTCAACAGCTCGAACTTTAAAGAAGTAGTTCTTGAAGTCTTTAAAAGACTCATCATACATCGCAAAAACTTTATGGCCATGGACGGACCGGAAAGAAACCCAAGAAGCTTTCTTTTTTGAAGAACCGCCAGGCTTGGCGGAAACAAACAAGTAAAGAAAAAGAGTCTGGGAAGGTGATACATCTAGTTCACGATAGAGAAGTTGAAAAATTTTAATAAAACCCCAGGAATTAGGGTGAAGCTGGGATGGAGCAATATTACACGACCACAACAGGTCGGTCTCAAAAGCAGTAAAAGGAAAAGTAACATTCAATTGGCTGAAGAAGTATTCATAGGCATAGAAGAAGGGACGCTCCCTCTCAATGGAAGTCGGAAAAAAAACTCTCTCATCAGAATCAGGAACAACAAGCTCGTAATCCTCCTCACGAGCATTGTTACCACAAATCCTATGGCACTTCCTCAGCTCTGTGCAAAATTTAGCATCCACAACAGAAACACACAACAAAATAAGGGAGTCCAGCCAATCGGACATCCCCTCGGGAACTCTGGAAGACATCTCTACAATGTTATTGCGAGAAGACATGAGGCCAACTAATCCTACAAGTATGAAAAGAAGATAAGGGTTACTACAAACATCTCGGACAAAGGGAGAAAACAACTCGGTCAATACTTCTCAGATGATGAAACAACAAAAAGGAAAACCCCAAGACTCAAACCAAAGTCCTGGGGCATCCTTTGGAGGCAATAACAAAGCAAGGTTTCCAGAAATACTCTACAGCTTGCATCCCAGCATTTCTCAAAAAGAATTCAAAACAACAAACGCTTTTCATCAAAGAAAAACACAGCAAATCATTACAAGCCTACCAAGCAAAAAGCATTCCCAAACATCAAGCATGCCAAGCAGAGACCATTAAAGATGCAACCTTGTCTCAAAGATCAGACAAAAGCAACCTTCAAATAAATGAGGAACAGACATGGATAAGCAGTATCAAGAACAGAAAAACAAAAACATGCAAAGCCCTAAAGGCACCCAGCAAAAGCAAAAAGGATCATGCAGGAGATAGAGAAACTCTCAAAAAGCACATTTCAACAAATCTAGGGCGCAAGGAAAACAGAAAGATCCAAACTTTTTCAAAAAGGGAGGATCAAAACCAAAACCTCATCACAAAGCCAAAATAAAAAGAAAGCACGAAAAGGGACTAACCTGGAGACGGAAGAAACTTCAAAAAAAGTGCAGAAATGAAAGTTGCCTAGGAAACCGCCGGGTGATGCCGCAAAACGCCAGGAAGCAGAAGCACAAGTGAAAGACAAGGAGCGAAGAGAGAAGAGGAAAAAGTTGCGAAGAGGTTACAAGGGAAATAAAAGGAGAGAAACTGTTTTCTGGGTTTTCAAAATCAAAAGTAAAGAGCCTAGGGGAAACGGGGCAATTAATGTTCAAATTAAAGAAGGCATTAAACCCTCGCACGTTCCAAAAAAAGCGCTGATAGAAAAGCGCGCGGCTTTTAGAGGAAACGACCTACATTCAAAGCTGCTAAAGAATCAACGAAATGCTTGAGTTCGGCTTCACCAAAGAAGGACCGAAGTCAAGGACTCGACCTCAAAAAAGAAGATCGAGCTCAAGCAGGGGCACTGTTCATACCCTGGGTCGAACTGTCCGACCCGGGATGTTTGACAGATAAAGCGATCAACCTCTTCAGGTCAGGACAACCCGACCTCTTCTGTAAGAGCTCGGCCAAGTCAACAGGGAAGCCCAAATAAGGGCCCAAATAGAGGAACACGCCCCAAATCTTGAGGCAGGCCAAGCCTACAGAAAGAAGGGCGGTTCCCTTGAAGATAAAATGACCTCACTTAAAGATAAGATAAAGATAAGATAAGATAACTAACTTATCTTATCCACAGAAGGTCACATCTCACCATTATAAATACACTGGAGCACCCAGGTATAACTCATACTCTGATTCTACTCAATACCTGCTTAATACCCTTGCTAACTTAAGCATCGGCGTCCCTTGCAGGTACCCTCCACCCTCCGGGAATGAAGGATCAGAAGCACTTTCAGTCCCACAAGTCGGACATACCAGCTCCGGCCGCTATACACCCGCCGGACACGTCGGCTCCGACCAGTACAGAAGATCTCGACCGAGATCAACCTACAGTTTCAGGTAACCCTCGGAACACATCCTAAACTTATATTAGTTTTGGTTGCTTGAGGACAAGCAACAATTCAAGTTTGGTGTTATGATGCGTGAGCATCTTTCTTATCTTTTCCTAATGAATTTGTATTTAAATTATTGAGTTTAATCAAGAATTAATTATCTTTTAGCCACTATGGATGCTACTTTGAGTCTCGTGAAATTTTGTTTATTTTAGGTAGCATTTGGCTGGATTTGATGGAGAGGAAGCTTGCACAAATAGAAGAAGCTCAAGAATTAAAGAAGATGATCAGCGAGGAGCGACGCGTGCGCGTGATTTGGAGATTTGTGCAGCGATGCGGGCGCGTACCTGATGCGTACACGTGACACGCGAAGAAGATCATCGATGCGTACGCGTATGCCTGACATGTGCCACGTGCAGAATAGGCGCGGATCCAGTGAAGCCAAGTGGTCCCCACGTTACAAGGCGTGGATTATTTAATTAATTCTGATTCAAATTTTAAATTTTAAAATAGGAAAAGATATTATTTTAATTTTAGAAAATAGATTTTAAATTAATTAGGATTAGATATAAAAGATAAGGGGGGATTCCATTAGGGATTCTATTCCAATTTACATTCCGTATTCCACAGTTTTTTTCTGAATCTTTATTTTCTCTCTGAGTCATGAGCAACTTAACCTCCACTGTTAAGGTTAGGAGCTCTGTCTATTGTATGGATTGATACTATTATTTTTCTATTTTAATTCATGTTTTGATTTATATTTCAAGAATTGTTTTCGTTCTTTATCTCATGAATTTGGGTGGAACAGAAGTATGACCCATCTTTCTAATTGAGTTCTTGTATAACTTGGAAAAGCTCTTTACTTGAACAACCGCTTGAAAACAATTTCTCCTAAATTCAAATTATCTGGACTTAACGGGATACGTGACATATAATCCTCTTATATTTGGGTAATTAGGATTTTTGTGGCATATAAATTGGAATTTGATCATCACCCTTTAATTGGAATTAATTGACTAAGGAATTGGCAGTTAATGAATTTTAGATGAGACTAGGAAGGTCTAAGGAATTAGGGTCTAGTCACATATAGTTTGCCATGAATTAAATCTGGCATGATTAAAATAGTTAGTAAGAAAAATCAATCCAGAAAATAGATAACTCTGAAACCTTAACTGTTCTCCCATATTTTATTCCCAACTTATTCTCCTGCCTGTCTTCAAACTCTAAATTCATTGTTTAATATTTTTGAAAACTCAAACACTATATTCTGCTTGCCTAACTAAGCCAATTAATCAACCATCGTTGCTTAGTCCATCAATCCTTGTGGTATCGATCCTCACTCACCTGAGGTATTACTTGGTACGATCCGGTGCACTTGCCGGTTGGTTTGTGGGTTATAAATTTCACACCATGAGTCAATGTGTGTTGTAACCTTCCAGGGGAGCGTTCAGTTGGCTTAGGTGAACGCTACGTTTAATTTTCCAAGCATGTGCTACCCTCGTGCATATTTTGGCTCCTTAGTACATGCTTCTTCGAATACAAAACTAAAGTGAACATGGAGTTCACTAGTTTGAACGCTACTCTTGTTTCCTTGTTTCCTAGCGTTCACTTTGTGAACGCTCAGTTCACTATCCAACGCTGGCTCTTGGTCTTTTTGTGTGCACCTTGCTTCCTGATGCCAAGGCATTTTAACCAGTTTCACTAGCCTTTTCTTTACTTTTTTTACATAGTTTCGTGCATTTTCTTAGGTAATAAGCCAGTTTTGGATGAATATACACTTACATCTTGATTCAAGCAAACACTGTGAACTTTACATGATTTCATGAGAATAATCCATGAATTGAATGCCAATTTATATAGTGCAATATCTTATGACCTGGAACAAAGCTTTGATGCACCTTATTTGTTTAATTTCAGGACAAAGGAAGCATAGGAGAACCACGCTAACAGCCACGTTAGTATCACCAACGTGACCACTAACATGGAAAGGGAGCAAGCTTGCAACGTTAGTGGTATAGTTATCACCATTAACACCCTCGAAAGCCATCACAGCCCACGTTAGTTGCAAGGTTAGTTACATTAACATGGGAACTAACGTGGAAAGAGAAGGAAGCTCCAACGTCAGTGGTGAAGTTAACACCACTAACGTTGCAAAGGCTAAAACATCCACGTTAAGAGCCACGTTAATGTCATTAACGTGAGCTCTAACGTGGAGCAATAGGGGATCGCCAACGTTAGTGACACTAACTTTGTCACTAACGTTGGATCAGGCCAAGTACACCTACGTTAGTGGCCACGTTAATGCCACCAACGCAGGAGTTAACGTGGAGCAAGGAATGAGGAGCCAACATTAGTGACACTAACTTTATGACTAACGTTGGAGATGGCAACATACCCACATTAGTGGCCACGTTAATGCAATTAACATGAGCACTAATGTGGAAGAGTGGCCTTTTTGTAGCGTTAGTGACAAAGTTAGTGTCACTAACGCCCTCGAGTCTTGGCATGCCTGCGTTAAGGGCCACGTTAGTTACACTAACGTGGACCATTAACGTGGGAGAAAGGGACAAAGAGCAGCATTATTGGAAAACTTAATGCCAATAACACTAACGAAGGATGGAAAGGCTACGTTAGTGGTCACGTTAGTGCCACTAACGTTGGAGTTCACGTGGCTCAAATAGTTTGGGACGTTAGTGACAAAGTTAGTGTCACTAACGTCTTCGAACCAAAATTCACACTTAACGTTAACACCATTAACGTCCTGACGAACTACATACCATGCCTGATTCACTCTCTTTCTGCAAGTAAAGCTGAGCCCACTGAGGACTGTAACTGCTTCAACTGAAGATCAAAGGCCCATATCCAAGACTTGGAGAGCTAACTAGAAGATCAGAAGAGTAGTATATATAGGAGTATTTTTGAACTAGAAAGAAGCTTGGCATTATTGGGAGCTACACTCTGTATATTTTTTTTTCTGCAATTTCTAGTTACTTTACAATGCACTTTTCTCTTACCCATTCCATTCTCAGAGCTATGAACAACTAAACCCCTTTCATTGGGTTAGGGAGCTTTGTTGTAATTTAATGGATCAATTATAGTTTTCATTCTTCTTCCTCTTTCTTTTCTCTTGATTTTGCTAGAAAGCTTTCGGTCTTCAACCAATTGGCTAGTTATCTTGGAAAAGAAACTCTCCATAATTGGATCTCCTCTGAGCCTCGGAAGAGGAATGAGGAGATCATGCTAGAATTGCTTTCTCACATTGGATTAGGTTGGGGGTTGGATGGATATCGTGACATGTAATCCTACCAATACTTTGATCTATGAAGGTGTGTGGTATAATCAGTGACCAAACCTCATCTCTTCTCATGAGCAGTTAAATCAAGGAATTGGAAAATTGTTCAAGCTTAGAGATATTGGGTTGCCAAGGAATTGCCAAGGAGATCAATGAATGCATTGATTGAGAAAGAGATGAAGATGAACTTGATCCAAAGAATGCAACATCTCCTAAGCCTAATGAATTCCCCATCTCTGATCTTACCCATTCTCTTTACTTTCTGTTATTTACAATCATGTTCATCTCCCCAATCCCCCATTTAAGATTCTGCAAATTTACATTTCATGTCATTTATCTTCCCCACATTTAAGTTTCTGCAATTCTCACTCAATTTGGCTTAGCTTGACTAGAACATTCCTCTAATTAAAGTTGCTCGACCAATCAATCCCCGTGGGATTCGACCTCACTCTATTGTGAGTTTTTACTTGACGACAATTCGGTATACTTGCCAAAGGGAAATTTGTTGAGAGACAAGTTTTCGTGCATCACTTCCCTTGGTGAAAGGCATAAAGAAGTTCACAAAAGTGAATGCTAAGTTCACTTCTTTGAACGCCAGCCTTGTGTTGCCTTTAATGCGCATTGCTTCCTTGCATCCATAAGCCGAAAACGTTCATTGTTTTGAACGCTATGTTCAATTTAGTGAGCTGGGCTTCTTGTTGTGCTGTCTTGATGCGCGCCTAGTGCTTCAACGTTTACCCCTTTGCATGCCATGCTCACTTAGTTGAGTGCTCCCTTGGTTGAGCGCTGGCCTTGTGCTCCCTTGCTCCCAAGTCTAAGTGTCACGAAAAAGGTGGAGATAATGAACGTAGAGTTCACTTTAATGAACTCTAGCTTTGTGTTGCGCCTTGGCTCCTTCTCTTCATGGGTGTTCACTTAATGAATGCTACGTTTATTAATTGAACGCTACCCTTTGTGTCTCCAAGCTTAGCGTTGCCTTAATGAATCGCCACTCTTTGGTAATGCAATGCTTTCCTAGTTCTTTCTTTTCTTCATCATTTCGTCACCTACAAGTAACCAAGCAAACATGTCAAAGTATCACCAAATTCACAAGGTTTCTGCATCATTCATAAAATCAATTAATTCTAGCCTAAACACTATGATTTTGTGTAAAATAAATGATGGTTGATAAATTTATCATAATCTTAAAAATCCACTCCAATCACTTACTTATTAAGCAAGAAAGTGCATAAAACCTAATGAAACAAGTGAAAAAATGCTTGTAAAACTAGCATAAGATGACTTGTCATCAGAGATTTTCAGACAGCCTGTTCTACTGTTAGGTGTCAGGGTAAAAACGAGACTTCTATTCTGCTACTCGCCTTCCCATTTTCTCTTGAGGGAATAGCGAGGGATTGGTACTATACTCAACCCAAAGCAGTTATTACTAACTGGGATACGCTCAGGAGAGAATTATTAGAAAAATACTTTCCAGCTGAAGTGACTGATAGATTGAGGAAAGAAATCTTCTGTATTATTCAAGGCGACAATGAGACTCTGTACGAGTATTAGGAGCACTTCAAGAACCTCCTAGACGCATGCCCCCACCACATGATTGACAAGTTGGTGTTGATCAGCTATTTCACACAGGGCATGAAGTCTCAAGACAAGACTACATTGGATGGTGCAAGTAATGGTTCACTGAAAAAGTACAAAACTACAGATAAATCATGGCAATTGATCGCCGACCTGGCTGAATCCTCTCGGAACGCCAGGAATACGAACAACCATCCCAAAGCTGTTGTAGAGGTCTCCTCTAGCAGTGAGAATACTGCTCTCACACAATCACTATGTGAGATGACCAACCTACTGAAGCAGATACATCTGGGCCAGCAATAGTCTCAACCCCCTCACCACAACATAGTCAACAATTGGTTCCTCAGAGAGTATGCAGAATATGTGCTGATTATAGTCATTACACTAATGAGTATCCACAGCTCCAACATGAGGACAACACCTTGGCAGCTACTCACAATTTCTATGACCGCCCGAATCAAGGATACTATCAACAAGGTGGCAATTATAACCAAGGTGGGAAATTTAACCAAGGTTGGCAAGACAACTCCTACCAGGGGTAAAGAGATCATTCTAACCAAGGCTGGAGGGACAACCATAACAGAGGAGGTAGAAATAACCACAGAAATCAGAGGTGAAATAATAATAACAACTAGCAAAATCGGTATCAGCAGAATCCTCCACCCAATTGCCTTCTTATGGCTCCTCAGCACAATAAGTAACTGCTCTTCCTGTTGAGAAGTGAGGTCCCGTGCAATGATAACGGGAAACTTCTGCTCGTCCTCGAGGTAAGCATATTTAAGGTATGGAGGGAGGGGTTTCGATTCTAATTTCTGCTCATGGTTAGACTCTGAATTGTCTAGAGCTGGTGGCAATGGTAAAGTACTTTCATTGTCCTCAGAAAGTGTCCCCACACTCGGACCTTGTCCTATGTACTTCTCTTCAAACTCTTCCTAGTGAACTTCAGCTACGGTTTCATTTATGATGTCACATTGGAGAATTGAATGATCTTCTGGAGGGTGCTTCATAACTCCATTCAGATTGAAGCTTACTACTCGGCCGTCTATTTCAAAAGAGTATGTTCCTGAAAAAGCATCCAATTTGAACTTCGAGGTCTTTAAGAAAGATCTTCCGAGTAGGATTGATGATGGCTTCTCTGAGTCATTCTGGGGCATCTCCAGGATGTAAAAATCAATGGGGAATGTGAGCCCTTTAATACCCATTAATACATCTTCAGCAACTCCAGCCACTGTAATAATGCTTTTATCTGCTAACAAAAAACGAGCTGCCAACCTTTTAAGGGAGGGAGCCTCAAAACGTCATATATAGACAAAGGCATTATACTAACACATGCTCCTAAATCACACATGTAGTCAGAAAATATCACACCTCCAATGGTACAGTTAACCATGCATGGGCCTGGGCCACTACATTTTTCAGGTATATTTCCCATTAAAGCAGATATAGAACTACCTAAAGGAATAGTTTCTAATTCATTAATTTTGTCTTTATGTATGCATAAGTCCTTTAAAAAATTTGCGTATTTAGGTACCGTTGAATAACATCAAAAAGGGGAACAGTTACCCCAACCTTTTTGAATATTTCTACCATTTTGGGATAAGGTTCCAACTGCTTCCTGGGCTTCCTTGCAAGTTGTGGAAATGGAATAGGAATGGTGTTTTCTACAGTATTTGCGCACTTTTATGCTTCTTCCTGTGATTTAGCGTCTTCTTCCTCAGCCATGTCCTGTATATCATTTTCCTCTTCAACATCTTCTATTTCCACTACCTCTTCAGCTGAGGCGTGTTCTGGTAGGTTTGGCTCTTCCTGATTCCTCTCTTGCAATGTGGTTCCAGACCTTAGGTTGATGGCATTAATTCTACCCTTTGGATTGGGTAATGGTTGAGAGGGGAGTCCACCAGAGCTTGAAGAATGGTTGTTAGAGTTGGTTAGTGATCCAATCTGTGAGACAAGGGCTTGCATAGTAGAGTTCAGACCATTCAGAGTAGCAGTAAGCTTGTTGTCTCTGATCAATAGATTGCAGTAACTCATCCTTAGGAGATGAAGAGGGATAAGTGATTTGAGAGGTTTGCTGAGATGCTTGAGGTTGTCTTAGATGAGGTGCTCTGTAGGCCTGATTCTGATTCTGCTGCCTGAAGTTGTTATTGTTATTCCACCTCTGGTTTCCATTGTTTTCTTTGCCTCCTCTGTTATGATTGTCCCTCCAACCTTGGTTGAAGTTATCCTGCCATCCATGGTTGTAGCTGCCACCTTAATTGTACCCTTGGTTGGGGCGGTCATAGAAGTTGTGAGTGGCTACCACAGTGTAGTCTTCCGGTTAGAGTTGCAGACACTCATCATTATAATGACTGTAATCTGCACAGGTTCTGCATACTCTTTGTAGAACCAACTGTTGGCTGTGCTGTGATGGAGAAGGCTGAATTTGCTGAGCTTGTTGTTGACTTAGTTGCATCTGCTTCAGTAAGTTGGTCATTTCACATAAGCTCTGAGTTATAGCAGCAGTCTCTTTGCTAGTGGATACCTGATGAGCGGATAATTTATACGCTTTTTGGCATTGTTTTTAGTATGTTTTTAGTATGATCTAGTTAGTTTTTAGTGTATTTTTATTATTTTTAGTTAAAATTCACTTTTCTGGACTTTACTATGAGTTTGTGTGTTTTTCTGTGATTTCAGGTATTTTCTGGCTGAAATTGAGGGTCCTGAGCAAAATCTGATTCCGAGACCAAAAAGGACTGCAGATGCTGTTGGATTCTGACCTCCCTGCACTCGAAGTGGATTTTCTGGAGCTACAGAAGCCCAATTGGCGCGCTCTCAACGGCGTTGGAAAGTAGACATCCTGGGCATTCCAGCAATATATAATAATCCATACTTTGCCCAAGATTTGATGGCCCAAACCGGCGTGGCAAATCAGCCTCAGAAATTCCAGCGTTTAACGCTAGAACTGGCATAAAAGCTGGCGTTTAACTCCAGAAAAGGTCTCTACACGAAAATGCTTCATTGCTCAGCCCAAACACACCAAGTGGACCCATAAGTGGATTTTTATGTCATTTTACTCATTTCTGTATACCCTAGGCTACTAGTTTACTATTAATAGGATCTTTTGACATTGTATCAGTACCTCATGACATTTTACACGTTTTCTTTGTGTATCTTCCACGGCATGAGTCTCTAAACCCCATGGTTGGGGGTGAGGAGCTTTGCTGTGTCTTGATGGATTAATGCAATTACTACTGTTTTTCATTCAATCATGCTTGCTTCCATTCTAAGATAATACTTGTTCTTAACCCGGATGAATGTGATGATCCGTGACAATCATCATCATTCTCAACTATGAACGCGTGCCTGACAACCACCTCCGTTCTACCTTAGATTAAGTAGTTATCTCTTGGATTCTTTAATCGGAATCTTCGTGGTATAAGCTAGAACTGATGGCGGCATTCAAGAGAATCCGGAAGTCTAAACCTTGTCTGTGGTATTCTGAGTAGGATTCAATGATTGAATGACTGTGACGAGCTTCAAACTCCTGAAGGCGGGGCGTTAGTGACAGACGCAAAAGAATCACTGGATTCTATTCCGGCCTGATCGAGAACCGACAGATGATTAGCCATGCTGTGACAGAGCATAGGAACATTTTCACTGAGAGGATGGGAGGTAGCCATTGACAACGGTGAAACCCTACATACAGCTTGCCATGGAAGGAGCCTTGCGTGTTTGATGAAGAAGACAGTAGGAAAGCAGAGATTCAGAAGATGGAGCATCTCCAAAACCTCAACCTATTCTCCATTACTGCAAAACAAGTAATCATTTCATGTTCTTTTGTCTTTCACAATCAATCCTGATAATTTCTGATATCCTGACTAAGATTTACAAGATAACCATAGCTTGCTTCAAGCCGACAATCTCCGTGGGATCGACCCTTGCTCACGCAAGGTATTACTTGGACGACCCAGTGCACTTGCTGGTTAGTTGTGCGGAGTTGCAAAAGTGTGATTGCAATTTCGTGCACCAAGTTTTTGGCGCCGTTGCCGGGGATTGTTCGAGTTTGGACAACTGACGGCTTATCTTGTTGCTTAGATTAGGACTGTTTTATTTTTGTTGGTTTAGAGTCTTTTAGTTGAGTCTAGTTCATATTTTAAGTTTGGTGTCAATTGCATGCTTTGTTTTTCTTTTAATTTTCGAATTTGCATGTTCTTAGTCCCTTTTTGATTCATAAAAATTCTAAGTTTGGTGTCCTCTTTGTGTTTTTCCCTTAAAAATTTTCGAAAATTGGTGTTTGATTTTCTAAAAATTTTAAGTTTGGTGTCTTTTGTTGTTTTTTCTCTTTCCTCTTTTCAAAAATCAAATCTTTTTCATAAAAATTTTTCAATCATATCTTTTTAATTGCTGTTTTCAAAATCTTTTTGATTAACTAATTGATTCAGTTCTCAATTTGCTTTGATCTTATTTTCTTTTTGATTTTCGAATTTTCACTTTAATTTTCTTTTGTTTTATTTTATTTTTTCGTTTAATTCAAAAAAAAAGCAAAATATATCTATTTGCAATCCATTATGGATCTAAGTGGGATTGATCAGTCCAAAAGGACTCTGGGGTCATATGCTAACCCCATTACAGCTGCATATGGGAGTAGCATATGTACACCTCCCATCAAAGCAAGCAGCTTTGAGCTAAATCCTCAACTCATTATCATAGTGCAGCAAAAATTGCCAGTATTTCGGTCTTCCACAAGAAGAACCTACTGAGTTTCTGGCATAGTTTTTACAAATTGCTGACACAGTACATGATAAAGAGGTGGATCAGGATGTCTACAGATTACTACTGTTTCCATTTGCTGTAAAAGATCAAGCTAAAAGGTGGTTGAATAACCAACCTACAGCAAGCATAAAGACATGGAAACAGTTATCAGACAAATTCCTGAATCACTTTTACCCTCCAAAAGGATGACACAGCTAAGGCTAGACATCCAAGGCTTTAAACAAGAGGATAATGAATCCCTTTATAATGCCTGGGAGAGGTATAGAGGTATGCTAAGAAAATGCCCCTCTGAAATGTTTTCAGAGTGGGTACAGTTAGACATCTTCTACTATGGGCTTACAGAAAAAGCTCAGATGTCTTTAGACCACTCAGCTGGTGGATCTATACACATGAGGAAGACAATTGAAGAAGCTCAAGAGCTTATAGACACTGTTGCTAGAAACCAATATTTGTACTCTAGCAATGAGTTCTCTCCAAAAGAGGAAGTCATGGCAGTAGTCACTGACCCTAATCCTCAAGAACAGATAGTTGAGCTTAATCAACAATTGCTCCTGATGACAGAACAGTTAGCAGACTTTAAAGAGATGCTCCATGAAACTAAAGTTGCTAACAAGAGCATAGAACTGCAGTTGAATCAAGCAAAACAGCAAATATCCAAACAGATAACAGAAGAATGTCAAGCAGTTCAACTGAGGAGTGGGAAGACACTGAATAACACTGCTCAAAAGAGCAAAAAGCCAAACAAGGAACAATTGACAGAGGATAACCAAACCACTGTTCAAAATCCCTCTGAGGACAGTAAGAGCCCAGAGAGGAATGTTATTGGCGTTCAAACGCCAGAAAGGGAAGGGAAGCTGGCGTTAAACGCCCATTCCTTGCCCAGTTCTGGCGTTCAAACGCCAGAAAAGGGGAAAAGTTGGCGTTAAACGCCCATTTTCCACCCAATCCTGGCGTTCATGCGCCAAGGGATGATCAGACACCTGAGAGTGCTGACAGTAATCCCTCTAACAAGGCTTCTTCAACCACTTCTGTAAGGAATAAAACCTGCAGCATCTAAGGTTGAAGAATATAAAGCCAAGATGCCTTATCCTCAGAAACTCCGCCAAGCGGAGCAGGATAAGTAATTTGCCCGCTTTGCAGACTATCTAAGGACTCTTGAAATAAAGATTCCATTTGCAGAGGCACTTGAGCAAATACCTTCCTATGCTAAGTTCATGAAAGAAATCTTAAGCCATAAGAAGGATTGGAGAGAAACTGAAAAAGTGTTTCTCACTGAAGAATGCAGTGCAGTCATATTAAGGAGCTTACCAGAAAAGCTTCAAGGTCCAGGAAGCTTATGATACCATGCACATTAGAGGGTGCTTGCACCAAGACAGCCCTATGTGATCTTGGAGCAAGCATCAATCTAATACCCGCATCCACTATCAGAAAGCTTGGGTTGACTGGAGAAGTCAAACCAACACGGATATGCCTCGAACTTGCTGATGGCTCCATTAAACACCCATCAAGCATAATTGAGGACATGATTGTCAAGGTTGGGCCATTTGCCTTTCCAACTGACTTTGTGGTGCTGGAAATGGAGGAGCACAAGAGTGCAACTCTCATTCTAGGAAGACCTTTCCTAGCAACTGGACGAACTCTCATTGATGTACAAAAAGGGGAAGTGACCTGAGAGTCAATGAGGATGAGTTCAAGTTGAATGCTGTAAAAGCTATGCAGCATCCAGACACACCAAATACTGCAGGGCGCTGACATTATTGACTCTCTGGTAGAAGAGATCAATATGGCTGAAGGCCTAGAATCAAGCTTGAAGACATCTTCAAGGATGCTCAACCTGATCAAGAAAACCAGAAGAAACAAAGAATTTTTGAAAATTCCTCAGGAGGAGATAAACCTCCCAAGCTGAACTCAAACCATACACCATCCGAATATGTATTCTGGAGAGGGTGACACTTTTCCAGTGATTATAAGCTCTGCTTTAAATCCACAGGAAGAGGAAGCACTGATTCAAGTGCTAAGGACACACAAGACAGCTCTTGGTGGTCCATAAGTGATCTTAAGGGCATTAGCCCAGCTAGATGCATGCACAAGATCCTATTGGAGGATAATGCCAAACCAGTGGTCCAACCACAGAGGAGGCTAAATCCAGCCATGAAGGAAGTGGTGCAGAAAGAGGTCACTAAACTACTAGAGGCTGGGATTATTTATCCTATTTCTGATAGCCCTTGAGTGAGCCCTGTCCAAGTTGTCCCCAAAAAGGGAGGCATGACAGTGGTTCATAATGAAAAAAATGAACTGGTCCTACAAGAACAGTCACAGGGTGGCGTATGTGTATTGACTATAGAAGGCTCAATACAGCCACCAGAAAGGATCATTTTCCTTTACATTCATAGACCAAATGCTAGAAAGACTAGCTGGTCATGATTATTACTGCTTTTTGGATGGCTATTCAGGCTACAACCAGATTGCAGTAGACCCTCAGGACCAAGAGAAAACAGCATTTACTTGCCCTTTTGGCGTATTTGCCTACAGAAGGATGCTTTTGGTCTGTGCAATGCACCTGCAACCTTTCAAAGGTGCATGCTCTCTATCTTCTCAGATATGGTAGAGAAATTTCTGGAAGTCTTCATGGATGACTTTTCAGTATATGGAGACTCATTCAGCTCCTGTCTTAATCACCTAGCACTTGTCCTGAAAAGGTGCCAATAGACTAACCTGGTTTTAAACTGGAGAAATGTCACTTTATGGTGACTGAAGGAATTGTCCTTGGGCACAAAATTTCAAGCAGGGGAATAGAGTGGATAAGGCAAAGTAGAGGTAATTGAAAAATTACCACCACCTGCCAATGTTAAGCAATCAGAAGCTTTCTGGGGAATGCAGGATTCTACAGAAGGTTTATAAAGGATTTTCGAAAATTGCAAAACCTCTGATAATCTGCTAGCTACTGACACACCATTTGTGTTTGACACACAGTGTCTGCAGGCATTTGAGACCCTGAAAGCTAAGCTAGTCACAGCACCAGTCATCTCTGCCCAGATTGACATTGTCATTGAACTAAGTGTGATGCCAGTACCATGCCATTGGGCAGTGTTGGGACAGAGGCATAACAAGCTTCTGCACTCATTATTATGCCACCGTGTTCTAAATGACCACAGAAGAATTACACAACCACAGAAAAAGAGTACTTGCAGTGGTCTATGCCATTGACAAGTTAGATCCTATCTAGTGGATCCAAGTGTTGGTACACTGACCACTGCTCTTAAATACTTACTCACAAAGCAGGATTCAAACCCAGACTTATAAATGGTGTTGCTTCTGCAAGAGTTGACATAGAAATAAGAGACAGAAAAGGGACAGAGAAACAAGTAGCTGACCATCTGTCCGAATAGACCAGTAGCTGGGCGTCCCTCCCTTCTCTGAACGAAATTGTGATTTTTTTTTTTGTATTGGATTTATTAAGATGTATACTCTGAGGCATTGTTTATTTTTCACAATCTCGTTCAACTAACCAGCAAGTGTACTGGGTCGTCCAAGTAATAACCTTACGTGAGTAAGGGTCGAATCCACAGAGATTGTTGGTATGAAGCAAGCTATGGTCACCTTGCAA